>NW_008238988.1:6620615-6626788 GCF_000691975.1 Corvus brachyrhynchos
CTTTGCTCTCCTGGTAGTGCTGCTGCTTTTGCTTTGCTGCAGCCATCGGGATCTTTCCAGCACTGCCGTTGGAAAAAATTCCATCAGGTTCTGCAGTGCGAATTTTCCATTAATTGACCATTATGAAATGCTTTGGCAGAGGCTTTGCTGCAGCTCCATTCCCAACTTGGATTTCTTGGAGCTTTCCTGATATTCCTATCAAAATCCATCCCTTGCCATAGTTCAGTGCCTGCTTGGAGGGGATTAGCTGGAGAGGGACTGGAGACAAGGCATGGAGGGACAGGAGCCAGGGAATGGCTTCCCAGTGCCAGAGGGCAGGGCTGGATGGGAGATTGGGAATTGGGAATTGCTGGCTGGGAGGGTGGGGAGGGGCTGGGCTGGAATTGCCAGAGCAGCTGGGGCTGCCCCTGGATCCCTGGCAGTGCCCAAGGCCAGGCTGGACATTGGGGCTGGGAGCAGCCTGGGACAGTGGGAGGTGTCCCTGCCCATGGCAGGGGTGGCACTGGATGATCCTTAAGATATGCTCCAACCCAAACCATCCCAAGTTTCCATGATCCAGCATGGACCTGTTCCAAGAGAACAGATTGGACAAGCAGGTGATGACATCACAGCTCCTGGAATCATGGAGTAATTAGGAATCATCCATCTAAAATGACCTCTTGATCAACCCCCTGCTCAAACAGGGCCACCTTCAAGATCAGATTGCTCAGGTCTGTGTCCAGCCAAGCTTTGGATGTCTCCAAGTATCCCATGGACCCTCTGGACACTTGTCCGATTGCCCAGGGAATTTGTTTTCCTTTTATCCAGGTGGAATTTCTCTTGATACAGCTCAGACCTCTTGGCTCATAGTCCCTTCCTCTGCACTTCCAAGAAAAGTTTTTCGTCTTTTCCAGAACCTCCTGGTGGCAATTTAAAGACAGAAATTCCATCTGCTCTTCATCCTGGCTTGTCCTTTGTCTTCATCTTCTCCAGAAGTCCCTGGTTGGCATTTGAAGACAGAAATTGGATTTTCCCTTCATCCAGCCTTCTCCAGGATGGCCAAACCCCACTGCCCCAGAATCTGGATGGCCTCTGGTCAGCTTGGTGGCCTCCCCTGCATTGCTCCAGTTTCTCCATGTCTGGAGCTGGACAGGGAAGTCAGGAAGTTGCCGCATGAGGATGGGTTGGAAAAGAAGGCATTTTCCCCTGGAAACAGCTCTCCTGCTCTTGCAGCCAGGGATGGAGGTGGTTTCAGTCCTGGTTTCAGTCCTGGTTTCAGTCCTGGTTCCAGGTTTTGAGGGATTTCCTGTGGTTTGTCTTGAATAACTTCATGAAAATGAAGCTGAGCTCAGATTTGGTACTCTCAGGTCTTTCATCCAAGGATTCACCTTCACCCAAGGGTCAGAGCTTGGAGGAGCATCCCTGGACTCCGTGATGGAGCTCATGGCTTCTTGTTTGCCATCCAGGGATGTGCTTTAATAGGGATAACCTGGAAATCAATGTGGGAAACGTTCTGTTCTCCATCAAAACTCCGGGAACAGAGTTTAGGTGTTTGACCCTAAAAACTGAAGCGAGTTCATTTTCTCCTCTCTTTTTTCTACTTCATGAGGAGAAGCCAGAATTTCTGAGCACTCTCAACCCTTTTCAGATGCTGCTGTGATTTAAAATAACCTTTAGAACAACACTGAAACCTCATTAGGAAATGCCATCCTAATTTGGAGCAGCAGATCCATAATTTGCTCCTGCGATCTTAAGTTAAATGTTTTGGAGGTGAGGACGAAGGTAACATTTCCTTAAAATCCGTGCCCCATTACGAGGTATTATTGCTGGAATTGTCGGGAATTTTTGGAACAGGTTTTGTTTCATAATTAATCGAGAGGCTCTCCAGCTTCACTCTTCTTATGCAAATAGAAATGGAGCAGCTAAAGATGAATTTTTAGTCTTTAGATGAATTTTTAGTGTTTAGATTGGGTCTTTTTTTCCTGGAATTTGCTTTTCCACGTGGAATTTTGACGCGTTCTAATCTATTTATTTTATTAACAAAGTTCTTCCCTTAACAATTCCATGGATTGTCAAGCTTTGGAAGAGGCTGCCCAGGGAAGGGGTGGAAGGGGCACCGCTGGAAAAGTTCAGCCAGTTGTGGATGTGGCTCTTGAGGCCGTGGTTTAGCTGTGAGTGTGGTGGTGGTTGATGGTTGGATTTGGTGAGCTCAGGGGGGCTTTTCAACCTCAACAATTCCGGGATTCTCCACCTTTGCAGAGGGATTTGGGGGTGCCTTTGACTGGTTCCTTTTGGTCACGTGAAAATTTGAGAACCTCGTTCTCCATTTCACTGAATTTTGGCCTCAAATAAACCTGATGAACCAACGTTTTGATAATTACTCGCACCAGATTTTGCGGAAATTGGGTTAAAGTTTGGCATAAGGGAGTAATTAGCTCCTATCCAAAGGGTTTTTAAGGAATTTTAAGGAACAAGCTGTGCTGATAAGGTTCTGGAATGGTTGCAGCCAAGGCTGAGTTGCACACGGAATGCTGTGTTCCTGTGTGCTTGGAGGGCCCAGCTGGAACGCTGAGTCCAGGCCCCTGGCACAAGAAAAACATGGAATTGTTGGAGAGGAGATCACAGAGCTGCTCTGAGGGCTGGAGCTGCTCCAGAGCCAGGCTGGGAGAGCTGGGGGTGTTCACCTGGAGAAGAGAAGGACGCAGGGAGAGCTCCGAGCCCCTTGCAGGGCCTAAAGGGGCTCCAGGAGAGCTGGAGAGGGACTGGGGACAAGGCCTGGAGGGACAGGAGCCAGGGAATGGCTTCCCAGTGCCAGAGGGCAGGGCTGGATGGGAGATTGGGAATTGGGAATTGCTGGCTGGGAGGGTGGGCAGGGGCTGGGCTGGAATTGCCAGAGCAGCTGGGGCTGCCCCTGGATCCCTGGCAGTGCCCAAGGCCAGGCTGGACATTGGGGCTGGGAGCAGCCTGGGACAGTGGGAGGTGTCCCTGCCCATGGCAGGGGTGGCACTGGGTGGGATTTAAGGTCCCTTCCATCCCAAACCATTGGTTTCCAGGGTTGGAGGGACAGGACAAGGGGCAATAACTTCCCACTGCCAGAGGGCCAGGTTAGATGGGATATTGGGAAGGAATTCCCAGCTGTGAGAGTGGTCATTTGGAAGTTGGGTGGTTTTGACCAGCACTTAGGAAAAACATCCCTTCCTTTCCTTGTTTGACCTTGTTCCATTTCTTTCTTTCCTCAATAAAATCATCCCTCCAAAGAAAGCTCAGAATAACTCCCGGACCAGGAATCTCCTTTTTCCTGGTGGGATAAAGCGCAAATTAATTACTTTGGTCTCCCCATATTCCAAGGGCTATTATATTTTTTTCCCTATGGAAGCAAATTCCTGGTTGTGGACATCTCATTTTCTTGGAGCTGCTGCAGTGGGAGTAATTATCCGATATCTGTATTTTAATCAAGAGAAATGTGTTCCGAAGCCTGGGATGAATTTACCTGCTGGAAGTTAAATGCCTGTAACTAAAAGCAGGGAATCTGCATTAAATTGCTGTATTAAATTGCAGCTTTAAAAGCAAACAGCTGCGTGCACATGATCCGCGGACTCCTGGATCCTGCCATTTGGATGCAAATCAGGCTGTCTATTTATTTCCAAAGCTTTATAATTTTGTGGAAAAGAGTTAGAAGCAACAAGGAGTAAAGCTGCGAACCAGACGAAACCGCGGTAATCACCGAACTATAATAGAAATATGATTGACATTAGCATGAGATTGGTGCTGTTGTTCTGCCTAAAAATGGGAGTTTTGAAGGAGATCCAGTTGGGGACGAGGAAATAAATCCTAAACCTGACTTTTGCTGCAAAATTCCTAAAATTTGGGGCTTTTAGAGCTGTTTTGTCTCCGGTTTACTCCTGACTTGTTATGAGGCGTCACAGGAAATTCCCAGCACCGCGGTATTGTCGAGTCAACTAAAGCCTGGCCTAATCTTGGTTTTTCCTGCCTGTTTTTTTCCCAGATTTGGATGATCCCATAGTCACGGTCCACCAGAGCATCGGGGAAGCCAAGGAGCAGTTTTACTATGAGAAGACCGTGTTCCTCAGGTGCGTGGCCAACTCCAACCCACCTGTGCGCTACAGCTGGCGCCGCGGCCAGGAGGTGCTGCTGCAGGGCTCTGACAAGGGAGTGGAGATCTACGAGCCCTTCTTTACCCAGGTAGGCCTGAAAATCGGGAATTTTTTCCATCTTGAGGCTTAGTAATGGGATCTGCCCGCTGGGTTTGGCGGGGGGGCACGACTGGGGATGGCCTCCGGATAACAACACTCCATCCAAACGCTCACGGGTGTTGTTAAAAGACTTCCTAACATAAAATAGGTTTAAATTTTTGTAAAAATAGAAATTATTAAATGATGAGGGAGTGATATCTACAGGAGAGCCTTTAAAGCGATTTTTATTGGGTGCTACAATTCCATAGCTCTGATTTGACTCCTATTTCCTCATCCTTCCCGGTCCAATGCTGCGATTCCACACACAGCCTAAATTACAGCTTTAAAAGCTCTTCATGTAGGCCAGGGGAGGTTTAGATTAAGTTTTAGGAGAAGCTCCTTCATGGAAAGGGTTGGAAAGCATTGGAATCGGGATGGGGTAGAGTTACCACCCTTGGAAGTGTTCCCAAAACGTGTGGATGTGGCACTTGAGGACATGGATTAGTGGAAAACCTGGTGGTGGTCGACGGTTGGAATTGATGATCTTGGAGGGCTTTTCCAACCTTAAAAATTCCTTGATTCCAGATTCTATGGCAACTCCCCGTGTTGGTTTTTACAGTCCTTTTTCTGCCTCTTTAAATATAAGGTTTCGTTTCACAATTCCCCACTTAAAAGATGAGGTGGCAAAAAAGGAAATAAAACCTTTTCCGAAATCTTCCCTCTCCCACTCCCTGCCCCGAAGGAAGCCTGGCTCTGTCAGATAAGCTGAGATTAATTTATCATGAACACATTTGCACCGAGGCAGGGAAAAAAAAGGTGGCAAATCCCATTGTCTGTGGCCAAAAGTGTGGGATGGTGTTTGGGAAAAAAAAAATAGAAAGAAAGAAAAAAAAAAAAAGGGGAAAAATTGTTTTGGAAAATCCTAAGTGATAGCAAGGAAAGACAGAGGTGAAAACTGCCTGGTAATTTGGTGTTCAGAGCACAAAGCAACTGTGACTTTCATAAATAATTTTCACTTAATGATTTGAGAGCACCTTCATTTGTGGCTTTTTATTGTACTCGACAGCTTTATATTGCTCCAACAGCTCCGTGTTTTCCGGAGAAATGTGGAGCCCGGAACCTTGCAGAGATGGGAATTAAATCACAGAGCCAAGTTATTGGTGTCCTCAATGTAATGAGATTATTTTGAATTTGACATGAACGGAGCCAGTTTAGCAAATCTGGGGCTTTGCTTGGACTCAAGTGTAAACTGGAGTTCTGAAAGGTTTTAATTAAAAAGGGAGAGTGGATTTTTAAATTTTACATTCCAGTATGGAAATGCTGAGGATTGCTTTCCCTAAAATCTAAGGATTCATCTACTAAAATGTGTCTCATGAAATCAGATTTTTTTTTAGGTTATTAAGATCACCCTTCCTAAAATCTTCGAGTGGGTTTAATTAATGAATAAATCAGATTGTCCTGGTGATATTCAAATCTTATCCATAACCTTTCTCCATTTATTGGAGGGCAGCTGGAATTAGCAGGGTCTGGATGCGTGCAGGCAAGATCTGCTCCGTGTTTATGAGAGGAAAAGATGTAATTAAAGGTTCAAGAGTCATCAACATCTTGTGCTTAATTAGTTCATCTTCTGATAGGGATGCAAACAGGGAGAGCTGATGTGAAGAGGGAGAGAGGGGATTTGGTTTCGGAGGATCAAGAGGTGGGAATTTTGAGAGGGAATCTTTTTGTTGAGGGATTTGAAGGTGGATTTTAGTTTGGAAGTGAAATGAAATGGAAAGGGAAACAAAATTTCTCAGATATTTTACCCAAAAAAGAGGTTGATTGGTATTTCTGATGGTTTTATTATTTTCAGTAATTCACAGAATCCTGGAATGGTTTGGTGGGGAAGGGACCTTAAAGCTTATCCCGTTCCAACCCAGGAACACCTCCCACTGTCCCAGGCTGCTCCCAGCCCCAATGTCCAGCCTGGCCTTGGGCACTGCCAGGGATCCAGGCGCAGGC
>NW_008238988.1:6627011-6635246 GCF_000691975.1 Corvus brachyrhynchos
CCCTCCCCCGGGTGACCACCCCCAGCCCCCCCAGCCTGGCTCCAGAGCAGAGGGGCTCCAGCCCTGGAGCATCTCCATGGGTTCCTCTGGCCTCTCTCCAGCAGCTCCACGTCCTGCTCTGTCCCCAGGGCTGGAGCAGCTCTGCAGGTGGGGTCTCACCTGAGTGGGGCAGAGGGACAGAATTCCCCCTTTCCGCTTTTGTCCATACTCTGGGATGATCCCAAAATCCTGTCAGCAATTAAATCACAGGAGGCACCTGGAAAACTGAGCATATCCAGATCAATTCCTTAAACAGGAGCACAATTTTTCAGTCAATGAGAAACATCAGCTACTTATTCCCGCATCCATGGGAGAGAAACGGAGGAAACCTGCCCATCCTCATCCACGAAAATGTTGGAAAAATGAACTTTCCAGATCCCAGATCTCGACAGAGATTCTTTTCCCGGAGAGTTTGCATCCTCCCTGTCGCTCATTGGAATTGCACAGCCTGAGCGCGAGATTAAATTTGCTGTATTTACAATAATTATGCAATTAGACATAATTAGACTAATTATCCCAACCAATGAGGAAAATATATACATTTTTATAAATCTCTGCGAGCTGGGGACGTGATCCAGAATTCCATTGTGAGTTCAGCCCAAGTTCAACTTGGAGCTAAGGAGGGAATTGCTGGGATGTAGCTGCTCCGTGCTTCCAGAACTCCGTGCCTTTGGTAGCCTGGATCAGGCCTTTCCCTATTCCAGAGGAACCTCTTAAAGCAGGAATTTGATCTTTGGGAGCAGCCTTCCCAAGGCTTGGCCTTAATTTTAATCCCATTGTTTCCATGGGATGGGTTGTTCATAGAGACCACTAAAATGCCAATATTCCCAAAGTCTCCCCAAGATTTCAAGGACTGTTTCTTTTCCTCCCTGCTCGGCTGGATGTTTTTTTATGGATTTCTTTTTTTCCCGGTTTTGTACATTCATTTTCTCAAACTTCCATATTTTTCCTAGATATTCCTTGGTAGTTTATCCATGTGACATCATTAAAAATAATTCCATGTGTTCCTAAGGCTGAGCCTACAGTAAAGTTGTTCAGATTTATCAGGACACTGGATAATGAACATCTTCCACATCGTTCTTTTGGAGCTTTGCAGGGGGAATCCCACATTTCCCATTTCCCACTTTTCTGTTGTCTGTGCTTGAAGGAATTCACCATTCCATGTCCTGTTCAGCTCCCTGCTCCATCCCTGCTCCTTGGCTAAAAATAGGATCCAGCAGCACCTCATTTTCAAAGGAAAACAAGAATTTTGTACCTTGGGATTTTTTACATCATGGAAATTGCACCTTGGATAAATAATCCTGAAAAATTTGCTACTTGAAGGACTCTGTCAAACCAGATTCCCTCTGGCTTTCCAGTGCTGATATTCCCTGTATCCTTTGGAAATCCTTTGGGGGAAGACCTCTAAGCCTTTAGGCAGAATCCCTGGAAAAGCTGTTTCCATTTTGTGGAATTTCTTGGGAATTTCCTCTTTGTTTTGGGCTCATCCCTTATGGATCATGGTTGTGTCTCTCTCTCGTGGCTGTAACACCAGGGGTCAATCCCAAGAAAAGCACTCGGGAATGCTGGAGGAGGATGGAAGTCCCAGATCCTGTATCCATTGTTCCTCTACCTCTGTCCCTTCCTAATGTTCTCTCCTCATTTTCCAGGGAGAAACAAAGATCCTGAAGCTGAAGAATCTCCGACCTCAGGACTACGCCAACTACAGCTGCATCGCCTCTGTGCGGAATGTCTGCAGCATCCCGGATAAAATGGTGTCCTTCCGCCTCTCCAACAAAACAGGTGAGGCTCCAGCAGCCCTTCGTGCTGTGGCTGCACTCAGCTCTTGGATTTGGGATTCTTTCATGGAATCCTGGAATGGTTTGCATGGGAAGAACCTTGAAGATCATCTCGTTCCAGCCCCTGCCATGGGCAGGGACACCTTCTGTTATCCCAGAGTGATCCAAGCCCGGTCCAGCCTGGCCTTGGACACTGCCAGGGATCCAGAGGCAGCCACAGCTTCTCTGGGAATTCCAGCCCAGCCCCTCACCTCCCTCGCATTTCCATTTCAAATGGAAATATCAAAGAATTCCTTTCCCAATATCCCATCTAAATCTACCCTCTTCCAGCTTAAAGCCGTTTCCCCATTGTCCTGTTCACTCCAGTCAGGAATTCCCAATTCCCAATCTCCCATCCAGCCCTGCCCTCTGGCACTGGGAAGCCATTCCCTGGCTCCTGTCCCTCCAGGCCTTGGCCCCAGTCCCTCTCCAGATCTCCTGGAGCCCCTTGAGGCCCTGCAAGGGGCTCTGAGCTCTCCCTGGATCCTTCCCTTCTTCAGGTGAACATTCCCAGCTCTCCCAGCCTGGCTCCAGAGGGGCTCCAGCCCTTGGAGCAGCTCCGTGGATTCCTCTGGATCACTCCAGCAAATCCACAACTTTTTCATGCTGTGAACTCCAGAGCTGGACACAATTTCCTGGGTGGAGCCTCCAAGGACAGAATAGAGGGGGACAATCCCCTCCCTCCACCTCTTCCCTGTGACCCTGGATCCTCATCCCCCCCACCCACTGCTGTGACCTCACTTTTCAGACAAAAAGATTTCTTTATTCCAGCACAGACCAGTTCAAAACACCAAACCAGCCCCAAAACCTGAAGTGGATGCTGGAAATGGAACAGCTGAGGCCATCACAGAAGCGTCACCATGCCCAGGTGACAAGGTGGCACTTAGCAGCAATGCTGTAGAGCAGGGTGGAGGTGCTGGTTGAGATCCATTTTGTGTCTAAAGGCACCCATGGCTCCATAAATTTCTTATCTCAATAGATAAGAAGTTTGAAGGGAAGCACCCCCCATGGCAGGGGGTGGAATGGAATGGGATGGGATTTAAGGCCCCGTCCATCCCAAACCATTCCATGATTCTTCAATTCCAAGCCCCATCTCTCTGCCTTAGCCTGGACCACTCTTTGCTGAGGAGGTTCCTCTGGGAAGGAACAAATTCCTCCTCTCATAGAAATCCCTGGATCTGCTATTCCAAACCTCTGCTGGGTGTCGAAGAGGGATTACTGACAGATGATGCCTCCCAGTTTCCATGGGAGGCACTGAAAAAGGTAATTTTAGCCCCAGCTACTGCTGAATGGCACGTGGAACACTCCGAGCTGAGAATAACCTGAATGGAGCCTTTCAAGAGTGTTCATTGTTTCAAAGTGCCGGAGAAAAAGCAGGATATTTACCCAGAAAACCTCGGGAATTCTGGGCTCCTCAGAATAGTTCTTGTGATATGATTGAGGAAAAGCAAATCAGGCTTTTGTCTCGCTCCACGAAGCAGCTTGGGTGGTACGGATTCATTTGGAAATTATATTTGTCTATTAGCAGCCAGTTTAGTGCAGGTGATCATTAATACATAAATTAAGGCTGAGTTTTGGCAGGCTCCAGGATCAAATAAACCAGCCCAGGAATTTTTTCCCGAGCAAGATGAGGCTTTCAATCCGTGATTTTTCAGCTGCCTGCCACAGCTCATTGAAATCACAGCTGAAGCTGCTGCTCTGGCTGGGGCATGTGGTGGGAGACAAATTAAAAAAGGCTTAATTCACTTTTAATCCCTCGATTAGGCTGAAGTCTGTCATGATAAACTCGCTTTGTTTCCCGTCAGTCTGACAATGCCCTGGAAAGGGAATTATGTAAGGTGGAAAAAATATTGCTCTGCACATTTCCTGTCATTCCTGGGGGGAGGTGACTGGGATTAAAGGGGCTGGAAATCCTTGGATGGAAGAAGAGCTGAAGATACTCTGAGCTGAGCATTGCAGGTGGATGGGTTTGTAAAATTCCAGGATAGTTTGGGATCTTAAAGCCCATCCAGTGCCACCCTGCCGTGGGCAGGGACACCTCCCACTATCCCAGGCTGCTCCAGCCTGGCCTTGGACACTTCCAGGGATCCAGGGGCAGCCACAGCTGCTCTGGGATAATTCTTGAGCAAAAAGGAATAACAGAAGATAAAGCTAGACAGGATCCCAAGGGATCCCCTAGTCCTGTTCTTCATTAGGTCTAAGCCTTGTCCTACCAATCCCAAGTTATCCTGGCTGGTTTTGACTCCCTGCAGGGCTGGCAGGGAATCTGATCCTGGCATGGAACAAAGAATTCTCCCCTTCCCCTTTGCAGCAGCATTTTCCGTGTTGGAATATGGGTGTCTTGTCTCAGGAATTCCTGAGGGAGCTGGAAAGGGGCTCAGGCTGGAGCAAAGGAGGCTCAGGGGGGACCTTGTGGCTCTGCACAAGTCCCTGACAGGAGGGGGCAGCCGGGGGGGTCGGGCTCTGCTTCCATGTAAAAACCTCCAGGAGGAGAGGGAACGGCCTCAAGTTGCATCAGGGGAGATTTAGGTTGGAAATTAGGAAAATTCCTTCCTGGAAAGGGTTCCCCAGTCCCGGCACAGCTGCCCAGGAGAGAGGTGGAGTCCCCATGCCTGGAGGGATTTCAAATCCCTGTGGATGTGGCACTTGGGGACATGGGGCAGTGGTGGCCTGGGCAGTGCTGGGAATGGTTGGACTCAACGATCTCAGAGCAGTTTTCCAATCCTAACAATTCCATGATTGTATAAAGAACATTTCCTTTATTTCCTGGGGGTCCCATCATCCCAATATCCCCAGGTCCTGCTGATCTCCTTGGAGAAGCTCACTCCTCGGGGAATGCAGAGCCCTCCACATTCCCAGCCCCATAAACACCGGCTTCAACCAGAGCTGCTTCCCTGAATTCCCAACAAATTTCCTTTCAATATATCCCTGGATCCCAGCTCCCTTTTCCTGAGCACATCGCTGATGATTGTTCCTGCCCGGACTGTGTCCTCCAGAAGCCTGAGGGTCCCTCCTTGGCAGCTCCTCGTTAAGCACTCATCCCTAATCCACTAATTAGGATGGTGCTGTTGCAGCAGGGCTGGGCTGAGGTGTCCGGAGCCGTTCAGGCAGAGCTGCACTCGGGGAATTGAGGAACAATTCATCCCTGCTATTTTTGGAAAGCCGGAATTATGCTCTAGGGGCACTGAGATCCATGACCTCGGCTTGCAGGCGTGACTTTGGCATGGCTGGGATGGATTTAATCCCGCGTGGATTTAAATTTAGCAAGGAAGGGACAATTCCGTGATCGGTTTAAGCCGGTTTAACTCCGCTGCCGAAGGGAGGATCCTGCTTCCCTCAGCACCGCTGGATCGAATCCCCACGGAATGAATCCCTCCAGTGTGGGAGCTGGGAGCTTTTGTGGCCTCTCCCGAGCGAGACCAGCGAGGAAGTGCCTTGAAAAGCCAAGATCCGCCTCCCTTCCTCCCGCTGGAATTCTCAATGCCACATCTGTGCGTGAATGGCAGCACGAGCCCACGGAGGCATCAAAGTGCTGGAAAAGGGAGAGGAAAAGCACCCGGCAAAAGAGGGCCATAAGGACATGAGTCATCAAAGCTGCGGCCCCACGGCTCAAAAAACACAGGGATTCTGGAAAAGCTGGAGGAGGGGGTATTAAAAGGGTGTTGAGGATAGAAAGGAGCGCAGGGAATGGGATAGGGATACCTGGACTGGCTTGTGTGAATATATGGGGATATAAAAATATTGAGCTCAGCTGAAAAACCTTCATAAATACAATTTCTACTTAAATTTAGTTATAGTTTAAGATTTTAGGGAAAGGTTCTTCCCAAAAGGGTGCTGGGCACTGCCCAGGCTCCCCAGGGAATGGGCACGGCCCCGAGGCTGCCAGAGCTCCAGGAGCGTTTGGACAGCGCTGCCAGGGATGCCCAGGGTGGGGTTGTTGGGGTGCCTGTGCAGGGAAGGAGTTGGACGGGACGATCTTTGTGGATCCGTCCCACTCAGGATATTCCATGATTTTACAATTCCATGATAATTCCACTCTTTATTTCTATCCCGTAACTCCCCTCTCCGCTCCCCGAACCTCGTCATTTTCCATTTTGACAGGATGCCCAGACAAAATGATCTTGCTCTTGCCTCAACTTTAAGCCTCTTTATTTCAGGGACAGGCTCAGGGGAGACTGAAAAATAGGATTTTTTCTTTTTAATCTCTGGCAGGAGCAGCGACTGCTCAGGGACCCCAGTGGGAGGTTCAGGGACACAGACAAGAGTGGCTCTGGCCATCAAGGGACACCTGCCCTGGGTCAGGGGAGCTACCCATTTGTCCCAGGACAGATCCAGGAACTTTTACCAGCTGGAAATTCCTCCTGTGTGCCAGGGAAATTAGGTCATCTCCCAGGTCTATTCTAACTCAAACCATTCCATGATGATCCTAAATCACTTGCAATGCTTAAAGCTGCTCTGGGAATATTTTACCTCAGTAATTCTGTGTATTAAATCAAAAAAAGGAGACAAACTTGAAAGATTTGGGATCTGAGAAGCTTCTCATTATTTTTTCTTGCCCTGTAAGTGCTGGAAATGTAAAGGCAGTGAAAAGGAGATGGGAGAAAAGAGGGAGTAAGAGAAAAAGAAAGATGAGATAGAAGATAAATAAGTTTTATTTGCCTAAACAAACACCAAGTTTGTAGAACTAGAACTGGTCTAGAACTGTCTAGCTGGAGTATTTTCCATGAGTTGTGCAACTTCCACTGGGATCTCTCAGCAGCAGCAGAGGATGGACATAGAAAAGTATAAACGAGATTTTCATTGCCTGTTGAGTTTTTGGATTTTTTTCTATTATTTTTCCCTGGGTTTATTTTTATTTAGGGGTAATTCAGGCTTTCTGAAGGGCTGATGGTGAAAAGAAAGGACCTGTCCTATTGCAGGGTGGTCAAGAAAAAGTTTATTTTCGCCCTATAAAATAAGGGTAAAAAAGAAAAAAAATGAGGGGGGAATGGAGCTGAAGGAGGAGAGATTTAGGTTGGATTTATGAAAGGAATTCCTGGCTGGGAGGGTGGGGAGGGGCTTGGATGGAATTCCCAGAGAAGCTGTGGCTGCCCCTGGATCCCTGGCAGTGCCCAAGGCCAGGTTGGATGAGGCTTGGAGCAGCCTGGGACAGGGGAAGGGGCAGGGGGTGGAACAAGATGAGTTTTAAGACCCCTCCCAATCTCATTCTGGGATTTTCTGATTCTAATTCAAAATCTGGGAATTCCAATCCACTCTCGGTTGAACTTTCTGGAATAAATAGCTCCAGAAATGCTGCTTCCAGCCTTGCAGGAACCTCAAACCCTTTCTGCTCTGCCTGGAAAGGGCCTGTGCACTGCGTGTCTAGTTAGGAATATTGGCTTTGTGTTCCCGCTAGAAATCCTGGCTGTAAATTAACTGGATGCACACGCAGCAATGTATGGAAAAATATAATTCAATTACATTCTACTATTTCAGTTCTGCCTTTCAAATAACGCCCCGAACTGGAGGAAATAATGTCCTTTCATTTCTATTCATCACGGCTGAGAGCCTTGTCAAGGACATGACTTGCTGTGTGTACTTTGATATCGCTATTAAATTATTGGGTTTCTTTTGCATTTCCAGTAATCCCTAAAGCCAATTGTGACATTTCCTCAATTCCACACATCGGGCCTAAATACCTCTATTTGTCTCACTGTAATTATGACACGGTGGCAGTGGATTTTTTTTCTGGCTGCTCCAAGAATGACAGATGGATTTTCTTCCCAGTGCCATTCCAGCCTCGGCTCCCCGTCCCAGGCAGTAGCAGAGACTCCACACCTTCAAATTCTCCGAACATCTTTAGCAGCTCCTGGAATAAATCCCAAAATGGTTTGGGTGGGATGGGACCTTAAGGATTATCCCGCTCTGCTCCCTGCATGGGCAGTAATCATCAGCTATCCCAGGTTGCTCCAAACCCCATCCAACGCGGAGCATTGCAAGGATGGAGCAGCCACAGCTTCTCTGCTCCAAGTGCTTGGCAGCCTGGTCTAATTAAGAGTGCTAACGATGACTTAATGAGTGCTTGTTTTGTGCTCAGTCTGAGCAAGTCTTGCCCCTGTCATTGATCAAGACCAGGGTGTGTTTCTTGCTGGTTTAGCACCCTGTGAGGACTGGGCTATGTTGGAGCCATTAATTATGAATTTTCTAATCAATCTCCATCCATCTGCCAGCCGTGCCTGACTCGCCTTTAACACAAGGCCAAAGAAAGGGATGTAATTCCCATTAAAATTCCTGGTAGTGCCTGGAGCAGCAGGGCTGGGCGTTGTGACCCGCTGTAATTCCAAGAGCACTTTGTCATCCGCACCGTTGGCTTCCCAGGCAGCTCTGAAATCCCGGGATC
>NW_008238988.1:6635277-6646174 GCF_000691975.1 Corvus brachyrhynchos
GGAGCCCCTTTCCCAAGCCTGCAGCTGCAGCGTGAATGGGAGCGGGGCGGATTCCCTCGGATCAGTAGGGCCTTGTTCTGCTAGGGGAGGAGCTCCCGGCCGCTCTGCTGCTCTCTTTGTCCCCTGCCAAGCCAAGCCTCACTCCGACATGTGGGATTGGCACTTGGAAACCCCGACTTCCAAAGGGCAGTGGAGATGCAGGACCCTCGGAACATGGAGGCATTCTCATGGTGCCCAAATATGGTGTTTGGAAAGCTTGTTCCGTGCAAGTTTTGGGAATATTTCCCAGAGCTTGCTATTGTTTGATAATAGTTTTTATTATTGTTAGCAGATTTCAAGGAAAGTTTTCACTGGGAATGTTGCCTGGCTGAGGCTCTGCTGGGGTGGAGGCTGTGGTTTGGAGAAGCATTGCTGGCCAAGCCTCCATGGCTCCCTCATTAATCCTGGAAGTCATCTAGGACAGACCTCTGCTCAGGACGTGGCCTTGGGGGTGATAATAGACCCCATTTAGTCCTGACTCCTTCTGGCAGGGATAGTTTGGTTACATTAGGAATTCTTGGAATTTATGGGATTTCACACATAAGCCTCTCCCGTGTCTCCATGAGGTTTGGTGTTGGGGGGTTGTGCTGGCTCTAAGGCTTAAATTCCCAAACTAGGACTGAACTTAACTTAATAAAATCCAGTATTCCTCAACTCCACATGGACCTGGGATCAGACCAGGCTGGGGGATGAAGGGATTGACATCAGCCCTGGAAGAAAGACTTGGGAATGTTGGTGGGTGAGAGTTGGATGTGTCCATCCCTGAACCCCCCAGGCCCTGGGCTGATCCTGCAGTGTGGGCAGCAGGAAAGGGGGAATTCTGCCCCTCTGCCCTGCTCAGGTGAGACCCCACCTGCAGAGCTGCTCCAGCCCTGGGGACAGAGCAGGATGTGGAGCTGCTGGAGAGAGTCCAGAGGAGCTGGGATGATCCGAGGGATGGAGCAGCTCTGCTGGGAGGAAAGACTGGGAGAGCTGGGATTGTCCAGCCTGGAGAGGAGAAGCTTTGGGGTGAGCTCATTGTGGCCTTGCAGGGCCTGAAGGAGCTGCAGGAAAGATGGAGAGGGAGGATTTCCAAGGGCTGGAGGGACAGGACCCAGGGAATGGCTTAGATTGGGAATTTTATTCAGGCTCATTCCCATCCCCCCCAGAGTAGGTTTAGATTGGGAATTGGGAAGGAATTGCTGGCTGGGAGGGTGGGGAGGGGCTGGGCTGGAATTGCCAGAGCAGCTGGGGCTTGGAGCAGCCTGGGACAGTGGGAGGTGTCCCTGCCATGGCAGGAGGCAGAATGGAATTGATTTTAAGGTCATTCCAACCCAAACCATTCTATGATTCCATGATTCCCGGGCTATAACTCCCCATTCTTTTGTCCTTTAGCAGAGCAATATCAAAGTAAAGGCTCATTATTGCTGGAATATTGTGAATATTCCCTTTATCTGCTCCACTGAGTTCTGTTTGCTGAAAACCTCAACAACCTGAATTTCTTAATATTCTTCAGATTAAATCCGGCTTTCTGGGGTCCTGGCTGCAGAAATCCAGGGATTTCTGTTTGGATTTTTGGAATAGGAACTGAAAGTGAAATGTGGGGTGTAAATAAAGGGAAACTGCTGTATCCAAACCATCATTTCCGTGTCCTTTCTGTTTGGAGTGCTGGGATGAAAGGGATGTGTCACAGCCTTTTTATCCCATCCCACTTTGTTCCTGACGGATCCAAAGGGCTCCCTTTCATCTGCAGGATTAGGAGGCCGTTATGGAAAACAGCCCCACCAGATTGGGTTGACGTCGGCGCTTTTATCTTTTGCTCCAAGTTTTGAAGGGTTATCCGTGGTTCCCTTGTTCCCTCTCTCAAGATTTGATGGGAAGTGAGAGCAAAGAGCAGCTCCTTGCTGGAATTGTTCAGGAAAAATGATTAAACTCAGGGAAGAGGAAGGGAGAGGGAAATAGGGGCCAGCTGGGTGATGGTGATGACCCCACAGGTTCTGGTTGTACCTGGATCCCTGTTTTTTCCACCTTCTCCCAAAAAGCCTCCTTAAGCAGAAAACATGGCACTCTTCCCAGTTTCCCACCTGGAATCCCAAACCAGGGATCCATCAGCTGATGGAAGAAGAGCTCAGAGGATGTGATCAGAGACCCTGACACAACTGGCAGAGCTGACTGGTTTGAGGTGTGGATTTTTAGCCATGAACCAAATTCCTTTAGTTTGAAATGACCCGAACCAGGAATTCATGCTGGGAAGGATTTGTGGAGTCCAAAACTGGGAGGAGCTGGAAGAGAGGGCTTGGCTTGTAAATCTCTGCTCTCCTAAGGAGTTTCCTTCTGGTGACCAGGGATGGGACTGAGGGAACAGCTGGAGCTGTGTCAGGGGAGGGATACAATGGAAATCAGGGAAAGGTTCCACTATTCCAGAGGGTGCTGGGCACTGCCCAGGCTCCCCAGGGAATGGACACAGCCCCGAGGCTGCCAGAGCTCCAGGAGCGTTTGGACAGCGCTGCCAGGGATGCCCAGGGTGGGGTTGTTGGGGTGCCTGTGCAGGGCCAGGGGGTGGACTGGATGTGGGTCCCTTCCAGCTCAGGATATTCCCTGATTCTGATGTTCCCAGTTCTCCCTGTGCCAGACCAGGTATAAAGGAAGTTCTTCCCATTTTTTTGTTCCCGCTTCCAAAGGCAGACAAAGCAAATTCCTCTCGGGTGAAGCCCAAATAAAGCAAACTCTGCTTTTATGGCTGATTCTTGTATTTGCCTCTAGTGCTTGCTTTGTATTCCTTTAATATTGAAATAAGATTCCCATCTAAAGCAGAGCACCCGGGAATATCTCCCTGTAATAACAAGGATGGGGATGTGATTTTGGAATGTAACATTTTTATTGCCTTTCCCTTTTTATTACCGCCTTTGCTGGCGTTCTTGGCTCAGAATGTCAATCCTTCACCTTTATGCCTGAGTTTATTTGGGATTGCTGCTTTTCCTGGCCTAGCAATGGATATTTATACATTGGCTCATCATTTATGCAGTTTAAAGGATGCCTTGGAGCAAAGCCTGGATCCAGCAAGGGTGGATCCCTCACCACAGGGGACACGGGATGTCACAGCTCAGAGTGGGACTTTATATTTACATTTATATTTTTAATAACTATAATATTTATATTTATATTTATATTTATATTTATATTTATATTTATGATATTTATATTTTATTTATCTTCTATTTATATTTTATTTTTTTATTTGTATTATTTATATTTGTATGTATATTTATATTTCTAATATTTCTATTATTTCTATTTCTATTTCTATTATTTCTATTTTATTTATATTCTCCAATGAATTGCTGCCCTGTCCTTTCCTCATGAGCATTTTCTCCTCTTCTATCACATGGAAATATTTCATGGAAAAGGAGAGGTTAAAAGAGAGAATTAAATTTAATCCCTTCTTTCCGAGAGCAGCAGCATCTTCCCATCAACCTCTGCTGGCTGATCCACAGCTGCTCATAGGATATTTTATGGGAATTATGGGAATTAGGTGTGAGCTGCAGGTTGTACATCCCAGAGAGGGAAAAACACCTCTGTCCTGGATTGTTGAGTCTCTCTATGTGCAAAGAGGAGTTGTCCCAAGGAAGATGCCTCTCCTGATTCAAACTCCAGGGATTCATCCCAGGTGTCAGCCAAGTTCCCAGGAATTCATTGGGGAGGAGGTGGATTAGGAGGGATGGATCAGTGGGCAGGATCTGACTTGAGGAGAACACACTTCCCATGCCAAAGAAGTTCTTTACTCATTCCTTTTTCCAAGGTTTCCAATCCAGTGTGCCGGCACCTGTCCCACATGTGACACGTTCCTTCCCAAATGTGGCTGCAGTGCTGTCCATCCATCAATCCCTGCTCCCATTAATCCATCAATCCCTACCTGCCTCTGCATGCCCAGGGAATGGGGCTGCCCCTGGATCCCTGGCAGTGCCCAAGGCCAGGTTGGATGGGTCTTGGAGCAGCCTGGGATAGTGGCAGGTGTCCCTGCCCATGGAAGGGGCTGTAATGGGATGGGCTTTAAGATCCCTTCCCACCCAAACCATTCCATGATTTTATGAATCCCTGGCTACTACTCTCCCTGCTTTTCTTTATCCCCTTCCCTTTGCCTTACTGGAACAACCAGTCAGAGCTGGGACAAGAAACCAGTGAATGACTGAACACAGGGAATGGCTTCCCAGTGCCAGAGGGCAGGGCTGGATGGGAGATTGGGAATTGGGAATTGCTGGCTGGGAGGGTGGGCAGGGGCTGGGCTGGAATTGCCAGAGCAGCTGGGGCTGCCCCTGGATCCCTGGCAGTGCCCAAGGCCAGGCTGGACATTGGGGCTGGGAGCAGCCTGGCACAGTGGGAGGTGTCCCTGCCCATGGCAGGGTTTGGATGATATTTAAGATCTCTTCTTTCCCAACCACTCCCTGATTCTGTGATTCCTGTTGTGTTTTGCAGCATCCCCTTCCATCAAGCTCCTCGTGGATGACCCCATCGTGGTGAACCCTGGAGAAGCCATCACCTTGGTATGTGTGACCACCGGGGGGGAGCCGGCGCCCAGCCTGACGTGGGTGAGGTCTGCGGGGGTCCTGCCCGACAAGACGGTCCTCAACGGGGGCACTCTGACCATTCCCGCCATCACCTCTGAGGATTCTGGCACCTACAGTTGCATCGCCAACAATAACGTCGGCAATCCCGCGAAAAAGTCCACCAACATCATCGTAAGAGGTGAGTTCAGTTGGAAAACCATTGGCTTTTCTTTTGGAAGATTATTGTAACCCTAGTCTGGAAGGATGGCAGCATTCAAGGCTCAATGTTCAATGCTCAAGGTTCACTGTTCAACATTCAATGGTCAACCTTCAATGTTCAACGTTCAACATTCATCAGTCAATGTTCAATGTTCAAGTTTCACTGTTCAACATTCAATGTTCAACGTTCACCATTCAATGTTCAACATTCAGTGGTCAACGTTCAATGTTCAACGTTCAACATTCATCGGTCAATGCTCACTGTTCAATGTTCACCGTTCACTGTTCAACGTTCAACATTCAACGTTCAATGTTCAACATTCAATGGTCAATGTTCAATGTTCAACATTCAACATTCATCGGTCAATGTTCAATGTTCAACATTCAATGGTCAATGTTCAATGTTCAACATTCAACATTCATCCGTCAATGTTCAGTGTTCAACATTCATTGGTCAATGTTCAATGTTCAAGGTTCACTGTTCAACATTCAATGTTCAATGTTCAACATTCATCAGTCAATGTTCACTGTTCAACGTTCAACATTCAACGGTCAATGTTCAATGTTCAACGTTCACCATTCAGTGTTCACCATTCAATGGTCAAACGTTCCATGTTCAACGTTCAACATTCAACGGTCAACGTTCAATGTTCACCATTCAGTGTTCAACATTCAATGGTCAAACGTTCACTGTTCAAGGTTCAACATTCAACGGTCAACGTTCAATGTTTAACATTGAACATTCAGCATTCAATGTTCAACGTTCCATGTTCAACTTTCAATGTTCACTGTTTAACGTTGAACATTCAGCATTCAATGTTCAACGTTCCATGTTCAACGTTCAACGGTCAATGTTCAATGTTCAACGTTCAGCAGTGGTGGTGTCCTGTGTTTCCAAATGGTCCTGGTTGGACTAAATCTTGAAGGTCTCTTCCAACTTTGGTGATTCTCTAATTCCGGGATTTCTGGTCATTTCTAATCAGTTATGGCATGAATTAGTGTTGGCTTCCAAGGCTTCCAGAGCTCTTGCGCTGGGATCAAAGCCCTGAGGTGGAACAAGGGTGGTTTGGTGTCTTTCTGTATTGGAGAGATGCAGCAGCTTTTCCATGCAAAGTGGAGAGAAATTGGTTTGTTCAGCCTTGAGGAAACTGAGGGGAGACCTCATTGTGGTCTTCAACACCCTCCTGAGGAGCAGCTCTGATTTCTGCTCCCTGTGACCAGGGACAGGACCCAGGGAGCGGCTGGAGCTGTGCCAGGCAGGCTCAGGCTGGAGAGCAGGGAAAGGTTCTGTCCCAGAGGGTGCTGGGCACTGCCCAGGCTCCCCAGGGAATGGGCACGGCCCCGAGGCTGCCAGAGCTCCAGGAGCGTTTGGACAGCGCTGCCAGGGATGCCCAGGGTGGAGTTGTTGGGGGGTCTGTGCAGGGCCAGGGGCTGGATCAATGATCCCTGTGGGTCCCTTCCCACTCAGGATATTCCATAATTCCATGAAATGATCACCAAAGGCCTCAGATGCATCCTGAGCTCCTGGAGAAGTCGTTGCCTCCTTCACCTCTTCCTTCCTCCTCATCACCTGAAGCTGTTACTGAAATTAAGGCTGGGAATTTGCTCCCTATGGGGAGCTTTAGATTGATCCCTGTGCTTTAATTCCAGGAAATATCAGCACAAGTGTCTGTCTGAGGTGAAAATAAGAGGAGAGGGCTTGGACAGCAATTGCTCCCAAGTGAAGGGAATCTCTCCCTGCTCGTTTATCCCCTCCTGGAAAACTCCAAGGACACGGGTAGTTGGTCTGGATACAGAGCTGGATTGGCTGATGGGCATGATCAGAGAGGATGAATCCACCTGATCCAAAGAGTTGATCTGAACCTCATTTTCCAAAATTTAATCTGGGAATGGCAGTGAAACACAAACTCCAAGCTATAGGAACAGGAAAGAATAACCTGGGATTAATCAGCCTTGGGAAAAACTGATGGATAAAGAGCCAGTGTGTGAATATTTCATGAGAGCCACAACCCCTGCTCACTTCTCATTCCCCAACATCTCCTGCTCTCCAGCAGGATGAGGAATTAGAAGCTATTTCTGTCCTGGGGGTCGGGGAGGGAGCATTGGATCATCCTGGGTCTGCAGGAGTGGATCAGGAGCCGGGCATGGATTTATTTGGAATATTGTGTTTGAATTTGAATTTCTGACATTTGGCTCTGAGGTTTTGTTGTCATTCCTTGGCTCGGGAATGTCGGTTTGCTGGGATTTACATGGGGATGAGGTTGGGAAGGGAAGGTGGGAGTGGAAAACAGCTTGGAATAAGGAAAAGGAGAGGAAAACCCGGGTGTGAAAAGAAACTTCAATGTTTTGATTGACCCAGCAGACAGCACCAGCCAGGCTGGAGGAAAAGCCACTTCCCTAAATCCCTGCAGACACAAATTCCATGAGTCATGGCATCTTAAAAATAATAATAATAATAATAAAAATATCCCCTCACATTTTTATTTATAGAAGACGATGCCTGGGAGCTGCAAGATGTCGAACAAAGTCTCATTAAAACACACGAGATGGTTTTTATTTCCTTTTCCCTCTCTGCTCTGTGGCCCTGTTAATGCTGAGAAGGGACCACGATGAGGAGAACCCATCAAACAAATGAAGCTCAGCTCCTTTCCAGCCCCAGTTTTATTGTTTCCCCCTTCTTATTTCTGTTAAATGGGAAAAGCTCTCCTTCAGAAGAAAAAAGTCTTCATTCCAGTCTTGGATTTATCTTTGCTGGAAGTGATGCTGAGTCGAGGAGGGAACAATGAGAGAAAAGCAGAGTTTTGGGATGACCTTTGTCTTCATTTCTCAGCATTTTGCCTCATTTGTTTCTCCACTTTGGCTCATTTTGCTGCTGTGGGTCAGGATTTTCACACAGCAGCTGAGGAGAAAAGAAAATTTGCTGGAAATAGAAACTTCTAAGCCAGGCAGGAGAAGCATTTGGTAAATGGAGTTCACATCTTGTGTCAAGTGCACCCCGAATCCCAGGATTAGACATAATCCCCTAATCTGCCCCAGAAAGAAACGTTCGGTTCCCTCGAAGCATCAGCAGGGCTCAGAGGAAATTTTCTCCCTTGAAATTTCTCTAAATTTCAGTGTCTTTGTCCAAGTGTGCCTTTGCTGTCTGTGCTTCATTCCATGAATGAAGCAGCTCCATGATTTTTTTCTGGATGTTTTCCTATTTTTGCAGTTACTGACCACCCACACCTGACTTGAAAGGGGAGAAGTATATGGGATAAGGGCTGGAAGGACAGGACACAGGGAATGGCTTCCCACTGGAAGCTCTGGTGGATTCTTCCCATTGGATTTCTGGTGGATTCTCTCCTGGGAAAAGTCGAATGTTTTGTCTCAAATCAGGGATAGAAGGGGCAGGATTGACAAAGTTCCAATTTGCTTCCAGGGCCTAAAGGGGCTCCAGGAGAGCTGGAGAGGGACTGGGGACAAGGCCTGGAGGGACAGGAGCCAGGGAATGGCTTCCCAGTGCCAGAGGGCAGGGCTGGATGGGAGATTGGGAATTGGGAATTGCTGGCTGGGAGGGTGGGGAGGGGCTGGGCTGGAATTGCCAGAGCAGCTGGGGCTGCCCCTGGATCCCTGGCAGTGCCCAAGGCCAGGCTGGACATTGGGGCTGGGAGCAGCCTGGCACAGTGGGAGGTGTCCCTGCCCATGGATGAGGTGGGATTGGATGGGATTTAATGTCCCTTCCAACCCAACTATTCCAGGATTCTGATTCCAAGGTGGCTCCTCCATCCAGTAAGAGAGGAAAATGCTGGATAACATCCTTGAAGGACACTTGCACATCAGATTGGGGCACAGGGAGAGCCACAGAAATGTTTTCCAGGCCTTAAAGTCGGGAGCATTGACAGAGTTGGGAATGGTCTCAGCCTGCGTGAAAATCATGGAATCACGGAATTGTTGAGGTTGGAAAAGTCCTCCAAGACCATCGAGTCCAACCATCCCCCAGCACTGCCCAGGCCACCACTGCCCCATGTCCCCAAGTGCCACATCCACAGGGCTTTAAATCCCTGCAGCAATGGGGACGCCATCCCATTCCTGAACATCCTGCTCCATTTTTTCCCTCCCGAGCAACTTCTCCCATTCCCATCTTTAATGGGATCCCTCCTCCTTTCCCATTGTAACAGCAGCACATTTTTTGTTCCATTTGACTCTGCCTCTGTGACTTTCACAGTCTGGGAAGTGGAAACCTCATCCTTGGAGTTCATTTTTCTGAGGGGTGGGATTCCCTGTCAGTTGCAATGGAAAATAATGACCTGTGCTCAACAGTAGCACAAAAGCTCTTCCTGAACAAAAAGCACTCCAGGGAAATCCCTTTTAAAGCCAGGATTGCTGGAAGTACCTCTGGATTATGGCTTTAAAAACTGTGCGTGAACTGTAGGAGTGGCCGCTAAAAAAAAATCTGGAATAAAAATAGAAGGAGGAAGCTCCAATTGGGAAATAAATGAGCTTTTGTTGCTTTTTAAATAAAATTAAAATCCTAGAATATTGTTCTCTGCACCTGCTTCCCTCCTGCTTTCCTGCTCTTTATCCCAGAGATTTTTTTAGGAATTTCCCTTGGGGTTTAGGGCAGTAAAGGATAAAATTAGGCTGGTTGGACATCAGCACCTCTGGAATGTCCCCAGACTCCAACAATTGGAATGTGAGCAGGGACCCCAGCTCCAGAGCATGGGAAAGGCTCTGGCATTTTATCCCAGAGGTGGAACTTGGGTTTGGTGGCAGTGGTGAGCGTTGTCACCCAGCAGGTCACCCCTGGCAGGAGGGTGAGCAATGGCACTTCTGGACTTGTGGTCACTGCCTGGAATCTTCTGGGAATGGCTGGAAATTCTAAAATCCTGAAGTGTTGGGTTTTCCATGGAACTGGCACAAGGAGGTTTTTTCCATCCTTGTTTTCCTGTCTGTATTCTGGGAAGGGCTCCCAGCAAATAGGAGAATGGAATAAATTTCAGGATGTGGGTCTGGCATGTGTGGTCACTGCCTGGAATCATTTGGGACTGGTTGGGAATTCTAAAATCCTGAAATGTTGGGGTTTCAATGGAACTGGCAGAAGGACCTTTATTCCATCCTTGTTTTCCTCTCTGTATCCTGGGAAAAGCTCCCAGCAAGTGGGAGAATGGAATAAATTTTGGGATGTGGGTCCATGGTGGCCTTAGCAGTGCTGGGATAACACCTGGACTCGATCTCTGGGGGCTTTTCCAGCCTTAATAATTCTGATTTTCCATCTTATTTCCTGGCTGGAGAATTCCAAAGCTCTTGGCAAATACCTGCAGGCGTTTCCTCCAAGGAAAAACGCCCTCTGTGATGGGATTTCAGAAGTTTTTAGCGGAGCAAAACTGATCTTGCAGCATATCCAGAGGGTTCCTACAGCCAGAAGTTCCCAGTGCACTCCCTAAAAGTTTACAGCTCTGGGAATGAATGTGGGAAAAAGTGGAGCTTTGGAGTTGAATAAATCCATTTATTTTTATTATCTGCTGGAGCAGGCTCTGATCTGTGAGCTCTTCCCAGGCTGGAAGGTCATGGATGAGTTCATAGAAGGCTTCCCTATAAAAACAGAGATGGTTTATTGATCCTTCTGCCCTTTCATTAGGACTTCCCAGACTTTTTGTGAGCAGGAATTTGATTTTGAAGGGAGTTTGCTGCTCTGGAGGACATCATGAGGAGCCTGTTGGGCACCACGTGGCTAGGAGGATTTATCAGAAGGGATTTCAGGAGATGGGATTCCTTGGATCCCTCTCCTTGTGTTCAGGTGGACACATTTTTTCCCCATTTTTCCCAGGGGTTGCTGGGGGCAGTGGCTGGACATGAGCCCAGGGGTGGCCAGGTGGGAAAGAGGCCAAAGGCACCTGGATTGGATCGGGAATTGTGTGGGAGCAGGAGCAGGGAAGGGATTGTCCTGATTGTCCCCGGTGCTGGAACTGCTGAGGGACCTTGAGGGCTGTGTCCAGTTCTGGTGCCTTGAGACACTGAGGGACATGGAGGGGCTGGAGCGTGTCCAGGGCAGGGAACGGAGCTGGGAAGGTTCTGGAGCCCCAGGAGTGGCTGAGGGAGCTGGGAAGGGGGCTAGGCTGGAGCAAAGGAGGCTCAGG
>NW_008238988.1:6646317-6660625 GCF_000691975.1 Corvus brachyrhynchos
AGGAATTTCCCCATGGAAAGGGTGCTCAGGCCTTGGCAGGGGCTGCCCAGGGAGCTTTGGAGTGCCCAGCCCTGGAGGTGTCCAAGGAATTCCTGGAGGTGGCACTCAGAGCTCTGGGCTGGGACAAGGTGGGCATCGGGCACAGCTGGGACTTGGTGACCTTGGAGTTCTTTTCCAACCTCAGTGATCCTGGGATTCTACTGGGGGAAGGATAAAGTTTTTCTTACTTTTTTTTGGCTAAAATTTATTAATTACTAAAACCTGAGAATTGCTTCTGGCAGGGTTTTGTGCTGTACTTCAATATTGCTTTAGATCCCGGCTGATAACACAAGACAAGATCTAGATACTTTTAGCAATGTTTTTTTTTTTGGCTGAGAAAAAATGGAATTTTTCCAAGTTTTTTCTCCTACTGAAGGAGGAGAAAACCAAGAGGAGAAGGATGAGTTCCCAGTGGTTTGTTCTGATGTTACCAAGGTGCTCTGCTGCCCTTGAAATGTGTTTTAAGACACTTTTCCTGTGGCATCAAGCAATCCCATCCTGGGACTGGGATTATTTAATTCTCTGCCCGGCCTGAAAAATTTTGGGAAGTTTTATAGGATCCTGATGTAGTTTTGAGGCATTTAAGTGTGGAAGAAAAAGTGTTGAAGGGAAGTGCATCCCGTGTTGGAAGAAATCCAGGCTCTAAGGAAATCCCAAACTCCAACACAGCTCCTGGGCCATCCCAGAAGCAGGAACAGGGATAATCCAGTGAGGAAACCTTGGGAACAGGGGGTTTCTCTAGGTTTGGGAGAATGGCTGAGTTTCACATACAAAGAAAAGAGGGAAAATTCCCAATGTATCCCTTTGGGGCAGGAAAACTCAGCAAGGCTTTTTTTTTTTTTTTTGGACAGCTTTGGCACAAGAATTAAACTTTGTCAAAGCCCTGGAAAACACCCAGCTGCAACATTCCAAGGATTTAGAATTTGTTTGGCAAGTGCAGAGCCCACTCTGAAGGGTTTCATTTATATCCCAATTCTTGTCTGGCTCTTGACAAGACCCCTGAATTCCCATTTTCCTGTGGGATGGGGCAGCCTCGAGCTCCCACGCTGGCCACATATCCATGTCTTAGCAAGCCTGGATTTGGAGCATAGGAAATATTTTGGCTTTTCCCCCCTTTTTCTTCTGCTTGGGGTTTTAAAAGTGACGAAATTCCAGCTGCTGAGTTGTCCCTGTTTCTTCTTGGTCAAACTCCTGCAGCTTTTGGAATTTGCCCCTCACGTGAATGTGTTGGGATCTCATCCATCATCCATCGTCTGTATCTCCTTAAAATCAGCGAGGAAACAGCATTCCCTGACAAAAAATGGGAGGACACAGCAATTTCTGGCTCCAAACCCAGTGACACCACTGGGACAGCTCCTGGTTTTCCCAAGCTGGGAGCTGAGGGTGGGAAGTTGTGAAATTCCCATCCCTGGAGCTCTTCAAGCCTTGGAAAACCTGGTGTGAGCTGGAGATCGGAGAAGGAACCTCCTGAGCTCAATCCCACCTGGATATTTCTCTGAATTACAGAATGGTTTGTGCTGGAAGGGATCTCAAACATCATCTATTCCCAACCCCCAACATCTTTTCCCCCGGTGCCACCGATTTCCTTGGAATCTTTCCTTCTAAAAGCCGTTAAAAGAGGAACCACGCTGTGTTTCTCCCCCTTTGATCTCGCCTTCATCTCTTTAATGGATCAGATTTGGAGCAAGTTGTAAACTGAAATTTTCATCATTCAAAGGAATCCAAAACCTCCCCCTCCTTCAAAAGAGCAGCTCCGAAGGAGCCGGGAGCTAATTAAGCTGAGCACACGGAAAAACAGGCACCTGCCACATGGAATAATAAATCCCTTTCTTTGCAAAATTAGCGGCGTTTTCTAAAAGTAGAGCCAAAACCTGAAGTCTTTCCATGGGATTTGCATTTAAATTGGAAGTGGGAATGCATCTGGCCTTGGAAGTGCCAAATAATTACTTGATATGAAAAAGTTTGGAGATGCTTTAGGAGAAGACGTTTTGACATCTTAATTGTTCGGAGAGCTGCTGGAAGTTGAGGATTTAAAAAACTTCCAGCTCAAACCGTGCTGACAGGAGCAGAATGAGCTGGTGCTGAAATGTTGGGAACGTGGGGCTTTTTTTAGCAGGAATTTGCTTCGAGCCTGTCTTGGGATGCGAAGGGAACATTTGGGAAGCGGCGTTTTCTCAGTTATATCAGAGTCTTTTCCTCATGGATTAGAAGGTGTTGGAAGAGGCTGCTCAGGGGTGGAATGGAGTCACAATCCCTGGAATTGTGATCAAAATGAGGGGATGTGGCAGCTGAGGACTCGGTTTTAGGGGTGCTGGTTGATGGTCAAACTTCCTGATCTCAGGGGACTTTTCCAACCTGGACAATTCCATAATTCTAAACGCCCAATTTAAGGAATTTGAATTTTGAGAGTGGTCTAAGTTGGGGTGTCCTCCCTAAAAACTCAGACTTTTTATTTCATTACCATATTTTTTAATGGTTTTTGAATTCTTTTAGATTTCCTTCCAACGCAGGCTGTGTCCTTATGACCAGAACTGCATCCAGGTCTGGGCTTCTGAGGACAAGGAAGGTGTGGATGTGTTGGAGGAATCCACGGAGCTGCTCCAAACACCAGAGCCCCTCTGGAGCCAGGCTGGGAGAGCTGGGAATGGTCATCTGGAGAAGGGAAGGCTCCAGGGAGAGCTCCGAGCCCCTTGCAGGGCCTAAAGGGGCTCCAGGAGAGCTGGAGAGGGACTGGGGACAAGGCCTGGAGGGACAGGAGCCAGGGAATGGCTTCCCAGTGCCAGAGGGCAGGGCTGGATGGGAGATTGGGAATTGGGAATTGCTGGCTGGGAGGGTGGGCAGGGGCTGGGCTGGAATTGCCAGAGCAGCTGGGGCTGCCCCTGGATCCCTGGCAGTGCCCAAGGCCAGGCTGGACATTGGGGCTGGGAGCAGCCTGGGATGGTGGGAGGTGTCCCTGCCCATGGCAGGGGTGGGATGGGATGGGATTTAAGGTCTCTTCCACCCCAAACATTCCACGATTTTGTGCTGCTCTTTCACTCTGCAGAGCTGATACCCACAAACTCTGTTATTTGGGGTGTGGTTTTGCTCTTCTATTCATAATTAACTTTTACAATTAAGCCAGAAATCTTTCATTTCCTCTCTGTTATTTTCCTCTCCAATATTTTCCTGGCCCATGACAGCAAACGAGAGTTTTTGGCAAGAACAAATCCGAGTTTTCCTCTCCCTTGATCCACAGAACAGTGTCAAAATATATTTTCATGGAAGAGAACAAAGTTTAATGACCACACTGGGATAATCACCAGCAAAAAAGAGCTTTTGGCCAATTGTTAAATTGATTTCTCCTCAGATAAAAGGGAATTTAAGGGGAATCCTGGAGAATGTTGAAGACACCCAACTTTGTTGCTCACAGCCAAAATAAACAAAGATTTGGAGTCTCTTCAGAACTTGTGATAAGAACTTTGATTTTCCTTCTCTTGATTTGGTAGCAGCAGACAAGTTACCGCAGAGACAGCAGGGAAGGATTTCCATGAGTTTTTATTCAGTGGGAATGAGGGGTTTGGGTGGCAAATGGATCAATTTAGGCTGGAATTCCTCATAAAAAGAAATGTGGACTTCAGGGCTCTTCCCATGTGTGCAGATTTTCTTGTTTCATCCATTATCACATAATTCCAGGATGGTTTGGCCAGGCTGGACGGGGCTTGGAGCACCCTGGGATAGTGGAAGGTGTCCCTGCCCATGTCACTGGATGATCCTTAAAATCCCTTCCAACCCAATCCATCCTGGAATTCTGTGATGTTTGGCCATTTCCTTGCTGTGTCTCTGCAGTCCATTGTCCCTAAAAATTAAGTGGAGAATCTTTCCGAGGATCACAAACTCTTTTTCCCACGTGTGAGAAGGAAACAGGACAGGATCAGGAAAACCTGGGCATCAGGAAAGTTTTCCTGCCTTGTCTGACCCAGGGGATGCAACTGAGGCACAGAATTCCCAGGGCTTTTGGAGGATCCTGGAAGTGAGGTGGGGCTGGGCGTGAAAGTATTCGAATATACTTGGGAAAATTCCCATTCTGGGCACTCAGGAACAAGGGCCAGGCTGGATTCTGAGCGCTCCAAACTTCCAATATCTGCTCCAAGACCGTGCAGGACTCCACATCTGCTTGGGTGGCACTCTGCTCTTGTTCACTGTGAATGGGTCAAAACAAAATTGCTGAGAAACCTGGAGGGGAACGACCAAAATTACCCAAAACCTCCTCTGGGGAGGGCACAGAGGGTTCCTCGGGGCGCCTCTGGCTGCTCAGCAAAGGTTAAAATCAGAAATTTGGAGTTTTGCTGCTCCATGGCCCCGTTGTCACAGGTCGAACGCAGACAGAACCATCAGCAACCACAAATCCGAGCATTCCCTGTGTCCTGCGTCCACTTGGGAAGCAGCCAGGGGTCCATAATTCCTGTGTCAGAGCCTGCAAATGGTGCAGAACTTGATGTATTTAGTGGTGGTGTTTGAGCCACTGGGAATCGGTGAGGCAGGAACATTCTGGGGCACTAAAGGAAAATTTGGGGTTGATCAAGGAGGGGGTGGGAAAAAACCAACGGAACCCCATGAATGCAAATAGGCCTTGTTTGAGATCCTGAAATGCATTTGATTACTTTGAAAATATAATTAATGAGGGAGGGCGGGGACTCTTTGTGAGGAGTTTGAGGACAAAAGTTGTTTCATCTTGGGTTGTTTGATCACATCCTCATTCTTCGCGGCCTCTTTGGAGCGAGGCTGGCACTTTGCTGGCTCTCAAAGAACAGTTCCAGATTTATTTGTGCATTTGCTGCTCCTTCGGAGCTCCGTGTGCTGGTGGCGTTCCCAAATCCCTGCTGGGAAGGGGCTGCAGAATCATCTCCCCCATTTTGCTGGTTAATCAGAGAACCCTGGAATGGTTTGGGGGGGAAGTGACTTTAAGGATGATTCCATCCACCCCTGCCGTGGCAGGGACACCTCCCACTGTCCCAGGCTGCTCCAACCTGGCCTTGGACATTTCCAGGGATCCAGGGGCAGCCACAGCTTCTCTGGGAATTCCATCCCAGTCCCTCCCAGCCAGGAATTCCTTCCCAATATCCCATCTAAATCTCTCCTTCTTTAGTTTATAACCATCCCCCCTCGTCCTGTCCCTCTCTGCCTGCATAAAAACCCCTTAACTTTTAATTTATATTTTATTTCTGTGCCTCTCCCCATGGAAACCTTTCAACGATGCCTAAAATGGAACTGATAGCACAGAGACAAAATCCATGGCATGGCTCAGTTTTCTTGGCATTTTGGAATGCCCTCCTGGAAATTTCCTCCTGGAAATGCAGGTCCAGGAATCTACAGATGAGGGAAATCCAAGTTTCATGGGACTGCTGGATGGAGAAAATGATACAAAAATCCCTTTTCCTTTATCTGGAGGGATTTGTACCAAACTCACCTCAGGTTTTCCCAATGTGGTGGAAATGAGGAATGTCTGAAGGGATTTTGGAGACCTCATCCAGAGTCATGGAATGGTTTGGGTTGGACAAACCTTAAAGATCATCGAGTTCCAACCCCCTTCTCCTTGCAAGAAACAGCTTTGACCCAAATTTTGAGGTTCTGCCCCCTTTTCTTACCTTGGAGTTGTTCCTTTACCACTCACAAAGGAAAGTTACCCTGACTTCCCTGCTAGACTTTGTTCAGTTCTAGGCAGGAGAAACTGCTGAAAATTCAGAAATAAAAATAGTTTATTGAGGTTATGAGCAACTAATTTGGGCTGAAACGTCGCTCTGGTCGTGCCCATCGAGTTCTTTTTTGGTTTTCCCCTGCCTGAAAAGGATCTGCATCAAATATTGAAGGGTTTTGTGTGTGCAAGCATTGTTTGTGCTGTTATTTCCACACCAAAAAAAAAAGCTCAGCTCGTGCCTCAGAGTTTAATTCTGTGGCAGTTTCTGACTGGTTCATCCTCGTGATTCCAAGTTGGTGTTAGTGCTGATTCCTGGGAATTGGCTGAGGCTTTCCCAAGGGAAGGAGAGATGCTCAGTAAAGAGAAGTGCAAAAAATTCCATCTTTGTTAAAACCATGAAACGTCCTTAAATAAATCTGGATAAATGAATAATGTCAATAAATTAAATAATAAATGAATAAATAAAATTGAGCAGTTGGGTACTTTAAGATGCCGTTAGAACTAAGGAACAGCATCCAAAATGAGGATTTTCCTGCAAAAATACCAAATTTTCCATTCTCTCCTTAAAAATGTTGCCTTCCTCAATGGAAGAAGCCTCTCCCACCCTGTGGAACTGAGGGTGAAGAGCTCAAAATTAGGGTTTTCTCCCCCGCTTTGTAAAGACAAATTTTTTAATTCAAAATTCAATCCTGTGGCTGCAGCCCCTTCTAAAATCATATTTAGGCCTCCAGTGAAGCCAAATTTGTAATTTTTTTATAGCAAACTGTTCTTTTTTCGTGTTTCAGCCTTAAAAAAAGGACGATTCTGGATCACTCCTGACCCGTATCACAAAGATGACAACATCCAGATCGGGCGGGAGGTGAAGATCTCGTGCCAGGTGGAAGCCATCCCTTCAGAGGAGCTCACCTTCAGCTGGTTCAAGAACGGGCGGCCCCTGCGGAGCTCGGAGAGGATGGTGATCACCCAGACTGACCCCGACGTGTCCCCCGGCACCACCAACCTGGACATCATCGACCTGAAGTTCACGGATTTTGGGACCTACACGTGCGTGGCGTCCCTCAAGGGAGGCGGCATCTCGGACATCAGCATCGATGTCAACATCTCCAGCAGCACAGGTGAGGAGAGGCTCCTTGGGGTCGGTTTCATTGGGATGGAGCCATCCCATGGTGGAGAAGGTTGTGTGGAGACCTCCCTGCACATTCCAGGGCCTCCAGGGAGCTGGAGAGGGACTGTTCATCAGGAGCTGGGGACACGACACAGGGAATGGGTTTGAACTGAAAAAGGAGAAATTTAGGTGGGATATTGGGAATTGGGAATTGCTGGCTGGGAGGGTGGGCAGGGGCTGGGCTGGAATTGCCAGAGCAGCTGGGGCTGCCCCTGGATCCCTGGCAGTGCCCAAGGCCAGGCTGGACATTGGGGCTGGGAGCAGCCTGGGACAGTGGGAGGTGTCCCTGCCCATGGCAGGGGTGGGATGGGATGAATTTTAATCCCAAACCATCCTGGGATTCCCTGACCCTTGAACAGCGGCTGAGTTGCTTTGATGAAACACCGGAAACCTGAGGAAGTTCACTGGTGGACCATTTTTGGTCATGGAGGTGCTCCAAACACTGGAGCTTCTCTGGAGCCAGGCTGGGAGAGCTGGGAATGTTCACCTGGAGGAGAAAAGGATCCAGGGAGAGCTCCGAGCCCCTTGCAGGGCCTAAAGGGGCTCCAGGAGAGCTGGAGAGGGACTGGGGACAAGGCCTGGAGGGACAGGAGCCAGGGAATGGCTTCCCAGTGCCAGAGGGCAGGGCTGGATGGGAGATTGGGAATTGGGAATTGCTGGCTGGGAGGGTGGGCAGGGGCTGGGCTGGAATTGCCAGAGCAGCTGGGGCTGCCCCTGGATCCCTGGCAGTGCCCAAGGCCAGGCTGGACATTGGGGCTTGGAGCAGCCTGGGATGGTGGGAGGTGTCCCTGACCATGGAAAAGGGGTGGGATGGGATGGACCTTAAGGTCCCTTCCAACCTAAACCGTTCCATGATTCCATGATTTTACAATCAGGAAGAAATAACTGGGAGCATTCTTAGAGGAGAAGAGCCACCTTTGGAATGATGGCTGAGCATTCCATGCAAACTTTGTCACCTCCCTGCCCAGGTGGAGCAAATGGTGCTGTGTGCGCGTCCAATAACCACTGAATTCCCTGTACTTCCTGGGAAACCCTTTGGAAAACTGATGGAATTTCCTGGAAACATCCATTAGTTGGCCATTCCTATCAGCTCACCACAATCCCTGCAGGAGGGGATGAATTCGGTCACCCCTTAAATTTCCTGCCCTGGATCACTCCAGAAGATCAGGAAAGGGGGAAGAAAACGTGGGATTTGGGCTCAGCTTTTTTAACATCCTAAAAGGAATTCTGCTCTTGGAATGACTTCATTACCCAACCAAGCGGAAGCTGAAATAGTTGCAGTGCTTTGAAGGTCATTACTGATTCATCAGGATTCATTACTGCTCTGCTAATTAGGAACAGAAGGCCCAGGCACAAACACATTTCCCAACTGCCAGGACTTGCAGGGATTTATTAACATCCCTCTGGATGTCTGGGATGGGGGGGAATTTCCTCTTCCTGACATTTCCGAGGCTCCTCCTGGAGTCACCGAGAGGGGCAGGAGGGGCTGTGTCAAATCCTAAGGAAGGAGGAAATCCATGAATTCTCTCCTCCCGCCGGTTGGGAAGGGACGCGTGGCTCCTGACACACTTGGAACTGCCCTTGTTTAGCAGGAATATTTTTTCCCTTGACATTTTCAGTGGGAAAAGCACGGATTTGTGTCCTAAGTGTCTTATATAAATGGACCTGAAGTAATCCCCTCGCTGCTCCCCCCATATCTCAGTAAAATAGGTCACTGAAGAGTGGGAACTGAGACTCAAATGTGGAATATCTGCCCTGGAAAAGCCGTGCCATCCATAAAACCCACCCTGGGCAAACATTATTGAGAGCCAGGCTGGGTTTTTCTGGATATGTGGGATCATGTCATGGAAACCTGGAGGCAGAACATGCTAAAAAAGCAATGAGATGTTGAAAAAGCAACAAAACCCTCAAGAAAGTGGTAAGCAAAAAAAAAGAGGTGGATCAGAGAGTGTCAGTCTGTGCAAGGGGTTTTTTCTCTGCCTTAAACGTTGGGTTTAAGCAGGAGGAATAAGCTTTGGGATTGGGATGGTTTGCTCTGTTCAGGACAGGCTTCTACGCTGCTTTTATTCCCAAAAATCAGCATTTGTCCCTTCTGGCTCATTCCCTTTCCACCTTTTCCTTGGAGATGTTATTGAGCAGGGAAGAGGGTTGTTATTTTGGGATATTTTCCTTGATTTTCTGGTTTTGCTGCTCTGAATTGCCACAGGAAGGGCTGGAGGTTGTGGTGATCCCTCTTTTCTTAAGGGAGTCCTTCCAGTGGCTCATTCCTGCCCGGTGTGGGCACAGCCAGATGTCCTACAAGGAAAATTCACCAAACAAATTCCTGCCCTCGGGATGAGCCTGAAGATGTCCTGAGCTTAGGATGGCAACATCCTGGAGCAGGACATGGATTTTGGATGAGCACAGGGCAGCCTGGAGGCCTTCAGATCTCCTGGAATAATGGAATCAGTTTGGGTTGGAAGGGATCTTTGGGTTGGAAGCACCACTTTCCACCATCCAAGGTTTCTCCAACTCTTCCAGGGATAAATTTGGCTTTCCGTAAGTTCTGCTACATCCAGGCAGAGAAATTCTTGGAGAACTGCTCCATGTGAGGCTGTGCAGTATGAAAAGGGCTTGCCTGTCAAGCTAATCAGCTCTCCATTAAATAATGAATTAATTAAAGCTCCAGGCTGCCGTTCTGGGACCTGCAGCCTTGATCTGGTTGTGCCACAGGAGTCCTCTGGTCATCCTGTTCCTGCTTTGATGAGACATGAAAGAGACCTCGATTCCAGCTCGAAATATTTATCGGAATCACAGCCTCGCTGCATAACGAGGATGTGGGGTTTGGGAGGTAATTAGTGGCTAATTAAGGTATTTGTAAACCTTAAGCACCATCCAGAGCGATCGTTCACGGCGGCCCCAGGAAACAGAGAGAGGCCTTTGGTTATTGCAGCAAACGGATGGGTTTGGGGAGCCATTATCCTTGGAGTTTATCCAAGTTTATTGGAGGGAGCAGGGAGCAGAAGGGACACAAAACGGCGGGATTTCGTTAAAAAGCTTTGTCTTTGATAGTTCTGATTTCGTGGCTAATGTGCAGAGATTGTTCTCGTTAATTCCATCCTCGGGAGCCCCTTCCCGTCACACAGCAGGGAAAGGCCCAGGCCAGGCCTTGTCCTGCTCTGCAGCCCAGTCCCTTGGGAAATCTGATTTCTGTGGGATGAATCCACCCTCCACGCATTGATTCCAGCGGGGTTTCGGGGAGGAGACACCCTCTGTGTGGCAGAGCCTCTTTGTTCTTCTCCAGAGGGCTGTGGATGGGTTCCTCATCCCGTGCTTCTCCTCATCCCTGGATGCTGCTCAGCACGGTTCCTGTGAGAGCACTGGAATTCATTTCCCTAATTTGCTGCTGGCTCTGCATGTTCTGGGTTTCAGATGTTCCTCTTTCCTCTGGCTGCAGAGCAAGGTGCTGCTTTAGGGGTTTAGTGCTGTGTTCCAGGCACTGATCCTGGAATTATTTTCCTGCCTGAACAAGAATTTTGTCCAAAAATCAGGATCATCCCAACCCTCAGGACTGGACCCTTCATCCAAGGCCTCACCATCACTTAAGGGAGAGAGGAAATGGCCTCAGAGGTGATTTAAATTGGATCTTTACGAAAATTCCTTCTCAGAAAGGGTGGGAAAAGCTGTCCAGGGGCGTCACCATCCCTGGAATTATTCAAAAAATGTGTGAGTGTGGCACCTGGGGACATGGGCTGGGGGTGACCGCGGTGGTGGTGGTAGTGCTGGTTGATGGTTGGACCGGATGTTCTTAGAGGGCTTTTCCAATTTATAGGGTTCTGTGATTCCATAAAATCCATGGTGGATATTGTGTCCTCATGTGCAATTAGGAGTGGTTTGTGCCCCAGAAAACATGGACTCCCCCCTTTGGAACTGGAATTTGTGTCCCTTGCCTGGGGGGACACAGGAACTGGAACGACTGGAAACTGCCCATGAAATCCAGCCAGGAATTCCCGACAGGCCGCTCCATCTCCTTTCCACACCGGTGCCTTGATGGACCCTCTTCCATGGGGGTGAAAGGCCATGGAAAGGGTAAAGGAAATTCCCTGGAGTTTTCTTTCCCTTGACTTCAGCTGCTTTTCCAATCGTTTGGCTGAAACAGCAAATCTCCCCGCGGGCTCTTCTCTCACCTCCGAGTCCCTTCCAGCAGCAGCTCCTTGGTTTTCCCCAACATTTCTCCCAAAAAAACGGAGCAGGCTGAGCAGTTTCAGCCTCTGTTTACAGACAGAACCAGCATAATTATCCTTCATGAATAATTATCCCTCGCTGCCCTTCCCAGGCAGAATGATCTTGCTCAAATCTATTTTGTGCCACGGCTCAGCCCTGTCTTAACTCCGGCATCACATCAGGGCATGAATCATGAGCTGGGCCCAAACTGCAGCTCTCAGGCAGAGGATGATTAATCCCGGCCAGTCAGACCTTCAAATTCATAAATATTCCACAAGTAGGACACACAAATAACTTCTCTTCTCCCTTCCAGCCGGCGCAGCGTGGATTCCTCAATATTCCTGAGCCAAGCTGGGTTTGTATTCCTTGGATAATGGGAATTCCAGCAGTTCCCTGGGGAGATTCTCTCTGGGTTATTTCCAGTTTGGGTGATTTCTTGATGTGCTGCTCAAACACTCCTTCGCTGTGCTTGATCCTAATTATTAGGATGAATCCATGTGGAGCAGCCTGGCCACATTATCCCGGGATTTTTCCCTGTCACGGACAGAGGTCGCTCCAAGGAAATGTTTTCCTGAAGGCTCCCAGGGACACAGAGGTGCCAGCAGCCCCTGAAATCCCCAGGGAAGAGCTCAGCAGTTGTGAGGCCACCACTTGTAGGGGCTCCTTGTCCTCCTCCACTGATTGTCTTGGAATCATGGGATAGTTTGGGAAGGGATAAAGCCCCTGCAGCCTCCATGGGGAGGGATATTTTAATGGGATCAGAGGGCCTCTGAAGGATTCTTCTGTCTGCAGCTTCTTGCCTCTGCCAGTGGCAGTTAATTAATCTGTCTGATCTGTTAATTAAGCTGGAATTTGATCCATCAGGACTTCAGAAAGCTCGAGTAGCACTAAAACCAACCAGAATACGCAAGGAATAAACATCAGGCTCAGGAATTTTGTTCTCCAAGTGTCACCAAAGCTTTTCGTCCTCTGAGTGTCACCAGAGCTTTTTGTCCTCCAAGTGCCACCAGAGCTTTTTGTTCTTCAGGTATCACCAGAGCTTTTTGTCCTCCAAGTGTCACCAGAGCTTCTCGTTCTCTGAGTATCACCAAAGCTTTCTGTTCTCCAAGTGTCACCCTCCACTTCAGGAAACTGCTGAGAATGTGAACTTATTTTAAAGCCACTTGGTGCAGGAATAAGGGAACATTTGTTGTTTCCACTTAGGACCAGGAAAAATCATGGATTTGTCCTTTTCCAGCCTGGGCAGCGGATCTGCTCCCGGCTGTGGCTGCAGGAATCAGGGAACATTTGTTGTTTCCACCTAGGGTTTAGGTAACTTTTTATTCTGCAAAGGAGGGACAGAGCTGCCCTTTCCTTGGAGCAGCCTCTGGAGCTGCGGGAGCCTCGGGAAGAGGTTGAGTCCTCCAGGGCTCTCCTTGTGCCACAGCAGCACCTGCTGGGAGAGGGTGACTGGCACAGCTGGTGACAGCCTGGCACAGCCCGGCACAGCCCTCCCCACCTGCCTGGCACCCCTCCCTGCTCATCCCACTGGCAGCATCTTGGCTGGCACATGCTTGGTTGATCCCTGCTCCTTTCCTCATGGATTTATTTGAGCCTCTGGATCCAGCTTTGCTCACTCATCTTTGCACAAGTGGTGGGAAAAGAGGAAGCAGCCCCAAGTTGTGCTAGGAGAGGTTTAGGTTGGATATCAGGGAGAATTCCTGCCTGGAATTCTCCCCAGCCCAGGGCAGGGGTGAAGTCTCCATTCCTGGAGGGATTTAAAAACCCTGTGGATGTGGCACTTGGGGACATGGGGCAGTGGTGGCCTTGGAACAGTTGGACTCGATGATCTCAGAGAGCTTTTCCAACCTGAACAATTCCATGATTCCCTGTTTCTTACCTTGCTCACCTAGACCCACCATTCCCTGCTCCAGGGGTCTCCCTACATTTTTGGGAAGAAAACGATGAAATTCTTATTTTCTCCTCAATCCTTTTGAGCCAGATTGTTCATGGAGACAAATCCCAGGTGCCCAGGCTGCCAGTGTCTGCTGTGTCACCGTTCCCCAAAAAACCTGGGATTTATTTTTTCAGCCTGTTGCTAATTCCAGCTACATTTGCCAGCGGAACAGACAGCTCAGAGATAATTAAGTACCTGTGAGGTTGTGACAAATAGCTGGGCTGAAAAGGGGAAACCCTGCCAAAAACCCTCCCTGAGCAAAGGTTCGGGGCTTTTTCTCCCCCTAATTAGAGAGTGGAGAATCGGGGTCTCAATTTAGGGGGAACTGGAGCCATAAATGGGGTGGGGACGGAGAAATCCTTGGTGGGACCTCACTGTTACTCAAACGTGACCCAGAGCTGCAGCCAGGCTTTGGATTTATGGCATTGCCCCTGGAATTCTTCATCTTAATGGATGGTCTTGTCCCTCCTGTCCCCTGTGCCGTTCCCAGGAAAGAAGTGAATAAATACAGGGAACCATAACGAGCCGCTGGCTGCCTCGCAGCGCCAGGCACTGCCAAATGCCGCGGGAGATGAGGAGTCGGAGCTTTAAAGGGATCTTTCCATCTGGGACACTGACAGAGCCTCTCTTATCAGCTGTCACCACCCTCGTGGGCCCTGCTCCTTATCTCAGCCAGGTGCAGCTCTTGCTGTGCTGTTATCTCTGGTTTTTCAGGAAAAACTGATGGAAAAAGAGGGGAAATTGTTGTATTTGCACGGGAGATTTTTGTCCAGGATCTGCTTTTTTTCCCCTCAAAGTTGGACGTGCTGTGCCATTCCCTCTCCTTCCTCTCAGACACCTCCAGAAGTCCCCGTGGGAAGCTGGGTGTGCTCTATCCTGCTTTTTTCTGGAGAGGATTCAAGCTTTGAGTGTACAAAGTGTCCAAGGCCAGGTTGGATGGGACTTGGAGCAGCCTGGGATAGTGGAAGGTGTCCCTGCCCATGGCAGGGCTGGGATGGGATGAGCAGCGCAGCTCCTGGACACACGGAACTTGTTTCTCAGCTCCTCCCATGACGAGCTCAGTGAAGGAGTTCCTTCAACCAGAAGAACTTTCTGGATATCTGGGAAAAATCTCCTCAATTTATTTGGATCCCTTCCCTGTTTCAGGGCCAGAATCCTGGAACGGTTTGGGTTGAAGGGACCTTAAAGCCCATCCAGTTCCACCAGGGACACCTCCCACCATGCCAGGCTGCTCCCAGCCCCAATGTCCAGCCTGGCCTTGGGCACTGCCAGGGATCCAGGGGCAGCCCCA
>NW_008238988.1:6660707-6666636 GCF_000691975.1 Corvus brachyrhynchos
CCCTCCCCGCTGGCAGGGGGAACCCATTCCCTGGCTCCTGTCCCTCCAGGCCTTGGCCCCAGTCCCTCTGCAGCTCTCCTGGAGCCCCTTTAGGCCCTGCAAGGGGCTCGGAGCTCTCCCTGGAGCCTTCCCTTCTCCAGGTGAACACCCCCAGCTCTCCCAGCCTGGCTCCAGAGGGACTCCAGCCCTCGGAGCATCTCCGTGGGTTCCTCTGGACTCATTCCAACACATCCACGTCCTTCCTGTGTTTTTGCCAAGTTCCCTCCCTTGTCCCAGCTGGACTGCGTGATTCCTGAGGCAGGCTGGGATTGGATAACTCAGACCCATGGCTCTCACACAGCCTGGAAAGTTTGGAATCTGGAAGAGGCTGCCAGCACCACATGCCCAGGGATCAATCCACACGGACAAGCTCCAGAGGGAAAATTCCCATCCTGGCCCCACCTGGGGCTGCAGCAGAGCTGTGTGGGCTGGCACAGAGCTTTTCCCTCGGGATATTGGGGTCTCAGGGGTCTCATCCCGGGGCTGTGACCCCCTGGCTCTCACGGGCAGTGAATCCCTGAGCCAGGGAAGGTTGTGGTTCCCAGGGCAGCCGGAGGAGCCAGGAGTGGGAGCAGGGCTGGAGGAGCCTCCAGGATCCATCTGCTGGGAAAGGCTTGGATCCAACCAGTCCCAGGCAGGAGCAGATCCACTGCCCAGGCTGGAAAAGGACAAATCCAGGATTTTTCCTGATCCACACAGGGCTCTGTCACACTTGGCCTCAGCTGAGAAGCCATGAGCCAGGTGAGCTCGAAAATGCAGGAGTCTTGGGGTTAGGGTTGATTTTAGGATTAGGGTTGGGATTAAGGTTAGGGTTGGGATTAGGGTTGGGTTAGTGTTAGGGTTAGATTTGGATTTAGGGTTAGGTTTAGGATTAGGATTTGGTTAGGGTTAGGATTAGGGGTTTGGTTAGGGTTAGGTTTGGGACTATGGTCGGTTTAGGGTTGGGATTAGTGTTGGGTTACAATTAGGATTGGGATTAGGTATAGGGGCAGGATTAGAGTTGGGTTAAGGTTAGGGTTGGGATTAGGGTTAGGGTTAGATTTGGATTTAGGTTTAGGGTTCGGATTAGGATTGGGTTAAATTTGGGATTGGGGTTTTGGTTTGGGTTAGTGGTTAGGGTTAGTGTTCAGTTTATTTTTGAGGTTTAGTGTATGGTTCGCGTTCGATTTAGCTTTAGGTTCGGGTTTAGAGTTTGTGTTAGTGTTAGGCTTAGGTCTGGCTTAGGGTTTGGCTTGTTTTAGGGTTTGGCTTTGGTTAGCATTAGGGTTAGGGTTAATTTTTGTTTTAGGGTTAGGATTATGGTCACGTTTGGGGTTTAATTTAGTTTTAGGGTTAGGATTAGGGTTTAGAGTTTGGTTATGGTTAGGGTTAGGTTTAGGTTTAGGTTTTAATTTAGTCATAGTGTTTGCGTTTCTGTTAGGTTTAGTTTTGGGTTTTTGGTTAACTTTTGGTGTTAGAATTAGGGTTAGGACTAAGTCAGTCTTCAGGCTGTCACCTTTCCCTATAAACTCTATTGTCCTTCTTGGAACGACACCTTTTTCCCACTTTTATCCATGATTTCTCAGTGCTCCATTTCCATTGGATTTTTCCTGAGCTTGCATCCTGCCGTGGCACATGAGGATATAACAGAAATAATAATGTTTTATTAATATTTCCAATGTTTTTATAAGCAGTTGTTAATTTTTCTTTTTATTTTATTTTCCTTTTCTTTTGCAAGTATAAATTCATTTTTCCTTCCCTCCCCTGTGGAAAAAGCTCTTCCTGTGTCTTCCTATCCCACCTGCCAGGAGCTGTTAAAGCCTTCAAAACAGCTGAAAGCAGTACTTTGATTCCTATGATAGCCCCAAATTTCCACTCTTATTCCTACCAGGCTTGTCAGGGCTGGAGACACGGAGCAGATCCCTGGGGAAAGCTGAAATTGCTTCTCACCGGGATGAGTTTGTTGTTTCTGTCCCTTGGGAGCTGAAAATTGCCTTGGAGTGTTTTTCCTGCAGACAGGAGGGAGGTGCAGTCTGGGTTTTGGCAGCCCTGGCATTCCACCAAAGGAGCTGAGTGAAGGACAAGGAGGAGAGGAAAAGCTCCTGGAGGGGCTGTTTTCCCACAGGGAATGTCTCCCCATGGTTCAGGACAGGAGATCCATGAGGAAAGATGAGTTTTCAGGAGGCACCAAAGGAAAAGGAGGCAGGGCAGTGTTTAAATCAGGATTTTCCATCTCTCCACCCACCACACAGCATTCCAAGCATTTTCCAAGCAAGGCTGGACACCTCCCACTGTCCCGGGCTGCCCCCACCCCCAATGTCCAGCCTGGCCTTGGGCACTGCCAGGGATCCAGGGGCAGCCCCAGCTGCTCTGGCAATTCCAGCCCAGCCCCTCCCCACCCTCCCAGCCAGCAATTCCCAATTCCCAATCTCCCATCCAGCCCTGCCCTCTGGCACTGGGAAGCCATTCCCTGGCTCCTGTCCCTCCATGCCTTGGCCCCAGTCCCTCTGCGGCTCTCCTGGAGCCCCTTCAGGCCCTGCAAGGAGCTCGGAGCTCTCCCTGGATCCTTCCTTTCTCCAGATGACCATTCCCAGCTCTCTTAGCCCAGCTCCAGAGCAGAGGGGCTCCAGCCCTGAGAGCCTCCTCTGGATTTGCTCCCACACATCCACATCCTTATCCTGTGTCCTTGACCATCACCAGCTCACTGGGAGGTGTTCCTGCTCCATGGGGCTGCCCAACTCCTGCTGGAAATAGTTCCAATATCCCCTTTGGAATTGTTAATGCCAATCCCTGTGGAATAAACTCCAATGACCCTCCTGTGACAGACCCCAGCTGCATTTTGGGGTCAGGCCTCCAAATCTGAGCTGATTCCTGAGTTGCCGCAATCCTTCCTCGTCCGCAGCCTTTTATCCATGGGCTGGATAAAATCAGCAGCTGGTATAAAAACGGGATTTAGTGCCCAACAACCCTAAAAAGGAAAGCAGAACTCGCCGTGGGGAAGTGAGGGATGGTGGGACAGCACTGGCACAGTGGCAGGGACACACAGGGATGACACGAGTGCCACAGCAGGGCTGGGAAATCTCCTCTGAGCCTCTCCAGGCAGCTGAGAACTTCACCCCATAAATGTGGGAGCTTCCAGTGTGCACAATCCCTGCTTCACTGTGGATAAATTCATTTTCCGTGGATAGTTCCGAGCAGGAAGCCCATCCTTGGTACCCGACTGTTGACCCCTCTCTTTTCCTATTTCCAGTGCCCCCCAACCTGACCGTCCCTCAGGAGAAATCCCCGCTGGTGACGCGGGAAGGGGACACCATCGAGCTGCAGTGCCAGGTGACCGGGAAACCCAAACCCATCATCCTGTGGTCACGGGCGGACAAGGAGGTGGCGATGCCGGACGGAGCCCTGCAGACCGAGAGCTACGACGGGATCCTGCGGATCGTCAACGTCTCCCGGGAAATGACCGGGACCTACAGGTGCCAGACCAGCCAATACAACGGATTCAACGTCAAACCCAGAGAGGCTCTGGTGCAGCTCATTGTGCAGTGTGAGTAAAGCCTGAGCTCCCCTTGATTTTCTTTTTGTTGTGCTGAGCAAAAGTTGATTTATTCCTCCCCTAAACAAATAGCAGCAAGAATCTTACGGCTGTTACATATTTGATGTGGGGTTGTTTGTCGTGGCAGTTCCCCGGAATCCATGATTTTCATGTAAATATGGAAGTAAAAATGACATAGGAGTCTCATTTGTGGTAAAAAAAAAAAAAAAACCCAAGCCAAGTGTGAGGCAATCATTATTTTCCCCACAGCTTTGAATTCCTTGACACGCGAACAAGCAGATGAGAGAGGAGGACAGATTTCTCTAAATGCTGAGCTGATCCTGAGCTCATTTGTCGCTGCTGTGTAAAACAAGGAGGAAAAAAGGAGGGCAAGAGCTGTTCCCTGGGAGCTGATCCGCATCCAGATCCAGCCTCGGGAATGGGGAGGGAAAAGGGGGGGATAATCAGTTCTTTTTCACTTTGGAAACATGCGGCATTTGTTGTTGGAGCACGGAAAGCCTGGTTTGAGGTGGTTTCTGGGAATAACAGGAGGGATAATGAGCCAGTCTTTGTGCTGTGGATCTGAGCAGTCACTGAGCGACTTCCCTGTGCTGTCAGGACTTAATTTGGGTATTTTATGAAGTGCAGCCCTCATTTATTCCACTTTCAGTGCCCCAATCTTCTGTCACTTGGCTTTTTTAGCAGCTCAGCACAAGTGACCTCTTTTGCGGCCTCCAGGGAGCAGCTGCTGCCTCACACACCCTCAGTGCTGATAAGCAGCTGATTTGTTTTTCCTGGCTCTGTTTTATAACAAATTATTGATGCATTTGATTACATGGTTGGGATCTGCGGAATTCCCATCCCAGATTTTTCCTGCTGCTCTAGCTCTGCTTTAAATCCCAAAGTCAACGCTGAAGGGAGGATGGAAGCTTCTCCCTTGCGGGTTTCTCTTGGTTGTGGTGTTGGTCGCGGGTTCATCCCACTGGAACTTGGGAATGAGGGGTCTGCGCCTCCTGTGCTTGGCTCAGTCCTTTTTTCCTGGGAAAAAAGGAGGCTCAGGGGGATCGCTGTTATTTTCCCACCTTTTCCTGTTGCCAAAACCCCTCTTTCTGATGCATTTTTGTTCTGCTTGCAAGGCAGAATTTTGCTAATTTTAAGAGGAGACACAACCTGAAAATGCTTCCAAGAAGTGGGAGTTAAACAGGTATTTCCAGGAGCTTTTCCTTTCATCTCTCTGTGTTTAGAATTCTGCTCCTTTTATTCACATCCTGGCAAGTGACAAATTGGAGATGAATGGAGAAAAATTATGGCAAGCTTTGATTATTTTTCCCGTGGGAGGAAAGTTTTTGTTCCCAACGACTCGAGCAGCGTTTCCCTACCGAGGGTGGCATTTAACCAATTGCCATAAAAACCAGTTGTCTTCAGAATTTTGGGATATTTATCCTAGATGCTTCCAGCCGTGATGAACAGGGAAAGATATTTAATGGAACCCTTTTATTTAGAAGATAACTCCTGGATTTCACTGGGGATGTGCTGTGTGAGGATATTCCCATTCTTTGGGAAGTTCTCCTTGTGCCAGCAGGACTTTGTCTCACTGGAAGTGGTTAATTAATCTATTTTCATGGAATTATGGAATATCCAGAGTGGGAAGGGACCCACAAGGATCACAAATCCAACCCCTGGCCCTGCCCAGACACCCCAACAACCCCACCCTGGGCATCCCTGGGAGCGGTGTCCAAGCACTCCTGGAGCTCTGGCAGCCTTGGGAATGTGCCCATTCCCTGGGAAGCTGTTCCAGTGTTCCACAGGGTAAATCTTTCCGTGGAATTACTGCTCCAGGTCACATCTGGTGGGTGAAACTAAAGAAAAATGAAAGGTAAATTCAAAGATAAAGGATTTTATTTCAATTTGCCTCCCTCATCTAATGCATCTTTTCTTTTCCCAACCTGTCTTTTCCACTGCCATTCCTTTATCCCATCTCAGTGGTGTCAGGATCCCAGCCTGGGAGTTCTCCAGGGAAATTGCGGCTTTTTGGGCTTGGTCACAGTTTGGCCTCAAGCTGTGGTTTAAGATTTTTTGCTTTTTCATGTTTGCATTAAATCCTAAAACTTCCCTAGAGAAATGAAAATCCTGGAGTCACTGAATGGTTTGGATTGGAAGGGAATTCCTAAACCATCCTATTCCAACCCCCACCATGGGCAGGGACACCTCCCACTGTCCCAGGTTGCTCCAAGATGAGTCTTCCCCTGTGTTTGGTTTCCCATCATGGCTTAGATGGGATACCGGGAATTGGGAATTGCTGGCTGGGAGGGTGGGGAGGGGCTGGGCTGGAATTGCCAGAGCAGCTGGGGCTGCCCCTGGATCCCTGGCAGTGCCCAA
>NW_008238988.1:6666781-6669910 GCF_000691975.1 Corvus brachyrhynchos
TGCTGAATTGTGGATAAATCAATTTTTAACGAATAAACCAAACTCTGCTGGTGGCAGACAGGGCAAATCCAGGGACAATTTACCAGTTCCACTTTTCCAGCTGCAGGAGAGGGCTGGGGACAGAAAAGTGCCACCAGGTGCCACCTCATGCACTGTTTCCATCGTGTCCCTTAGGAAGTGATCGGACAGCGAGGATGGGATCGTTTGTCGTTGCATTTTCCCTGTCTCCCTTTTCCTTCTGCTCTCCATAAAATCCTGTTTACAGCACAAACGCCTTCCCAAACTCATCCATCTCCAAACCCTCAGAAAGCCTCTTAAAACATTCGAGATATTTCATGGAAGCCTGGCTGGCAGAGCTTTGTTGACCACCTCGGGATACTCAGGATTTCCCGTTCTGTCGGAGTTCAGCTTTATTTGTGCTGTTCTTCCTTGGTAATAAATTCCAAATAACTCTGGAAAAGGAGCTCATCCTGCAGGAATTACATTGGGAATGGAACAGAGCTAATTAAGGAGAAAGATGAGGCAGAGTGATGATCTCAGGTGCGGAGTGGAGCAGCGTAAATGAGTTATTCCCGTTTTCCATCAGCTGGAGAATCCAGCCCTGAGTCCTCTTTCCTTGATTTTAGATTTCTTTGCAGCTGGGAATAGGAAAAGGAATTTTTCTGCCTTGGAAAGGCGATTTGGCAGCTCAGGAATGTGCTGGGTCTACTCTCAAAATATCTGCCTGATGAAATATTTATATGCAAATATTGTATTAATAACGAGGTCAGAGTTGTTGTGAGAGAAGGAAGCGTTGCCCATCCGAAATGGGACTGGGATTCATGAGCTAAAAACTCCTGGAATTTTAGGAAAGTAATGGGGAGAAACTCTTCGAACAGGTAGGGCGGCCAATCCCTGTGGGAATTTGCCACCTTCATGGAATTGTCTTGTGAATGGGGATCAGGAGTGTGGGAAAACTCCCAAAGAGTGAAATCCGCCAGATTATAAAATTTTAATTATGAAAGCTCATTAAAAAGGGATAACCAAGGAGCTGGAGAAATCAAATGGGGAAAATATCTTGATTTTTAAATAAATCTGTTCTAAATCTGTGTTTAAGCAGGCTGGAATGATAAAGGAAATTGGAATTTGCATTTAATATTAATATTATTTACATCCTTTTTTCCCCTCCTGATTGAAGATTTGAGTGGGGAAAGCTGATTAATATTCAGGACAAATATTACATAACCCAATCCATTCCCAGGCTGTTGCATTTATCACTTTCTGAACAAATTCTTTCTCCAGAGATAAAAGTCGGGTTTAATTTGGGCTCTTTGTGGTGGGAGAAAGGACAGCCTAAAAAAAAAAAAGTTTAGAACTCGGTCTAATTTTTTTAATTCTGGGTCGTTTTCTCCCTTCTCTCCCAATGAAGAAATGACCTTAACAACTTGAAAATATCAGAATAATGGTGCTCCCACTGCTTTCATAATCTTGATTTGCTTTCCAAAATGGTTTTCTCCACCCTGGTGGTTGTATCCGAGGAATTCCATGCTCCTGCCCAAAGGATTTTCCCAGGATATGGCACAGGTTGATGCTGCTAAGCTGAGCTTAAATCTTCAACCTTCCTATGGGGACATTTATTGATGTATTTAGTTTTATATATAAATACAGAAAGATTTGGGCACTCTGGATGGATAATTCCCACTGTCCTGGTGTTTCACCTATGGATCATTCCCAGCTCCTTAATTCCCAGTCCAGAAACTTCCCAGGAAACTGTAAAACAACAAAATTCCTCTCCAAGATCCTCATTTGATCGAGGCTGATTTCAGAATAACCCACAGGCAGTCACGGCTTGGGTGTAATTTATCCACATGGATCAAGGCAGGGAAAAAATTATGGAAGTCATGGATGGCTGGATTGGGAAAGTGAAATCCCAGGAACTTTCTGACATTCAGCAAGGTCAAGGACAACGTTGAGTTTGCTGACCCAAGGAGGTGATGAATATTCAAAGCCTGGCACTGTGGAAAATTTAAATGAGGACCAGAGTATTTGAATATTTTCTTATTTAATATTAAAATTATTATCACGGAGAGACCTTCCTGTCAGAAATTCCGAAGAAACAGAGCATTCCAAAAGCTGAATAAATAGAGATGTTATGGGGGAGGGCAATGGAATTATTCTTATTGGGGTTTTTTGGGAATTGGTCTGGGAGAGGATAATCCCGCCCCACAGAGCAATTCCAAAGCATCTTCCAGGCAAAAATGGTTTTGGATTTGGAAGAAGAAAGCGTGAGTGGGAATAGATGTAAATATTCCATATCCATATTTAAAATAGGAAGGATCAGAGCTTTGGTTGCTCCAAACCCCACCCAACCTTGAACATTTCCAGGGATGGAGCAGCCACAGCTTCTTCTATTCCCAATTAATAACAAGAGGTTGGATTTGAAGGGAAAAAGGGAATTCCAGCCCAAAAGAGTTGAGGAAAATCCAAGAAATTCCTCTCTAGACCTTGTGGAATTCAGGGATATCCACCCCCCCAGTTATCATGGGAAGAAGGTGAACAACAGGATGAGAGGGAATGATGTAGTTGCAATATAAAGGAGTCACAAAAAGCAAGGACAAGTCAACACCAATCAGGGAAAGGTAAATTGGAATAATTAATTGTCCTTTCAGCTGATTTTTTTTGCCATTTCCATATTAACAGCGGAAGATGCTGAGTAAATGCATTGCCTTTGTTTTCCTGTAATACTTGGAGATTAATTCCCATAATTACACGAAATATGGATTTCAACAGAACTCTGGCTGCAAAGTGCAGCATTAAAAATTAAGATTATTTGGATTGACACAGGACACAAATAATTCTGTCCATGGACGCTGCTCGAATTTGTCCCAGCTGATTTTTTAGCTCCAGAAATCTCTCTCCTCCTGCCTCACTTCCCAATGTTTGACTTTGTGCCTGTAATTGCCTCACAAAGCAGAGTTTTGAAGGCAATCCACACATTTAAAGACAAGCTGCTGCTTTGCCTGTGCTCCCTCCCAAACCCTTTGGATCTTATTCCCAATGCCAGCATTATTATTCAGGCCTGTTGTCCACTGCTGTTAAGAGGGAGGTTTGCAAATCATTTCGCCTGTGGAGCTGGCAACGGCGTCAGCA
>NW_008238988.1:6669926-6670615 GCF_000691975.1 Corvus brachyrhynchos
GAATGAAATTAGAGCTCTTTGTGTCCCACATAATCAGGTTTTGCAGTGGAGCCAGGCCAGGGGATGCTGGATTCAGTATTGGAGTCGCTGGATGCTGGGAAATCTGGGAAGGTCTGTGGGAATGATGATTTTTTGGAGAGATTTTCCTTGGGTTCCACCAGGTTTTGAGGAACCACATCAGGAGTGAAATCACTGAAGGCAAGAGGAGTCTTGAGTGGAATCATTGAGGCTGGAAAAGCCTGCAAAGATCATCAAATCCAACTGTTCCCAGCACTTCCGAGGCCACCACTGCCCCATGTGGGCACATCCACAGGGCTTTCAAATCCCTCCTGGGATGGGGACTCCAAACCTGCCTGGGCAGCCCCTTCCAAGGCCTGACCTCCCTTTCCATGAGGAAATTCCTGTCCCTCAAAAATTCACAGCATCATGAAGGTTGGAAAAGCCCTCCAAGATCACGAAGTGCAACATGGCACTGCCCAGGCCACCAATGTCCCCAAGTGCCACATCCACATGGATTTGAAATCCCTCCAGGAATGGGGACTCCACCCTGTCCCTGTGCCAGGGCTGGACAACCGATTTAGGGAAGAAATTTTCCCAACTACCCAATCTAAACCTCACAGAATCCCTGAGGTTGGAAAAGAGCTCCAAGGCCACCGAGTCCCAGCTGTGCCCGATGCCCACCTTGTCCC
>NW_008238988.1:6670764-6680461 GCF_000691975.1 Corvus brachyrhynchos
GCCCAGCCTGAGGCCGTTCCCCCCCCTCTTGTCCCGCTCCCCTGCCAGCAGAGCCCGACCCCCCCGGCTGCCCCCTCCTGTCAGGGACTTGTGCAGAGCCACAAGGTCCCCCCTGAGCCTCCTTTGCTCCAGCCTGAGCCCCTTTCCAGCTCCCTCAGGAATTCTCCAGCCCCTTTCCCAGCTCCCTCAGGAACTCTCCAGCCCCTTCCCAGCTCCGGTCCCTTCCCTGCTCCAGCCCCTCCATGTCTTTCTTCCCAAAATTTCCCCCAGGACTGGATGTGCTCAGCACAGGGGGGAATGAAGCTGCTGAAGGGTTCTGCATCTGTGCCCTTGCCTTGGTAGGACATGGATCTTACCCTGGATGTTGTCCAGCTCCTCCACCTGCCTGGCAGAGCTTCCATGGACCATCATTTCCTTGGGAATCACTCCAGTCATTATCCATCATCCATGACACTGCTGGTATGGCCACAACTCCTCAGTGTGGAGACCACACTCATATCCTGGGGAAGATCTCCATGGCCTGGTGGCTCCTTGAGCAGCTTCCCTGATGGGAATTCCTGATAGAAAATTCCTTGTAGCAGGAATTTTCACACTCTCCTCATATTCAGAAGCTCTCCACAGAATGAAGGGAAATTTCACACCTTCCATTTATTATTGGTTTGATAAACAAAAAGCAGGGACATTTTAATTTTTTTTTAGAGGAATTGTTATTTCCAGGGAGTTCAGACCTTTGAAAATAAACTCAAACCATTCAAATTGATGCATATTCCTCTCAATTGATTCCTATTCCTCACAATTGATTCCTATTCCTCCCAATTGATACAAATCCCTCACTTTTCCAGGCTCCACTGCCACTCCAGTGCCCATTAAGAGATATTTTTTATCATAAAGCCACTTTCCTCCCTGCTCTAATTGACTGTTTCCCTCCGGATGGGGCAGTTTATTCGGATTTATTTCATCATTCCGATGGATTATTGGCACATTTTGTTCTCGGTGAAGGAACAGACTGATCCTATCCTCATTTTCCTGTCCGTGGCAGGGCTGCCTTGCAGAAAGGGACAGGGACATGAAGAATTCCCATTCCTGGTTAGGACGACAGGAATTGGGACTGATTTTTCCACCAAAGGATGGTGATTTTTCCTTTTAGGAGGGTCCTGGCTTGCAGTGGAGAGGCCACGGATTCCCATTCTTCTGTAATTTGTTTTATCAGGATAGTTCTGATGTGTCTGGGCAATGTAAAATCATCCCAAGAAGTTTTGTGGAGCCTGGTCATTTCTGGAATGATCCGTTGGATGTTGGGTTTGGTACCCTCAACACTTTGGGAGCTACGGAGGGGAAACAACGCCATCTCTACATCCCCTGCATTGGAATAATCTTGGAATCATGGAATATCCTGAGTGGGAAGGGATCCCAAGGATCATCCATTGCAACCCCTGGCTGTGCCCAGACACCCCAACAATCCCACCCAGTGCATCCCTGGGAGCAGTGTCTGAACACTCCTGGAGCTCTGGCAGCTTTGGGAATGTGCCCATTCCCTGAGGATCCTGTTCCTTTTGGGTTTCGTTATCCTTTGCAAGCTAAAATCTGTGACTCTGAACCTGGAAGACCAAACATAAACCCATGGAATGGCTGAGGTTGGAAAGATCATGGAGTCCAGCAGGATATCCAGCACTACCAAGGCCTCCACATCTCTGTTGGAATTGGAAAATGATAAAATCCTGGGATTGGCTGGGTTGGAAGGGACCTCAAAACTCCTCCAGTTCCATCCCTGCCACGGGCATGGTTGTCGTCAACCTTCAGGATTCTCCAAACTCCTTGGATCCACTTCAAGCCCAGGTTGGATGAGTCTTGGAGCAACCTGGGATAGTGGGAGGTGTCCCTGCTCCAGGTATAAATCATGGATCATAGTTGGTTTCTGAGTCTTGGATTTGGGCTTTGGCTGATGTGGAAAAGAATCCCAGAATCCTGAAATGGTTTGGTTGGAAGGGACCTTAAACCCATCCAGTTCCAGCCCTGTCAGGACAGGGACACCTTCCACTATCCCAGGTTTCTCCAAGAGGATTAAGAATGGTGGGAAAGCAAGGAAAACAGGGAGTTCAGGGTGTTCCAGAATAATTTTCATGACGATGAAGTCGAATAAACCCAGCAATCCCACTGACTATGCACGGCTCCCAAATATATCCAACGTGAGCCCTGATGGAGCTCGGGGAGGAAATGAAAAGATATTCCCTTCAGTAACCTTGAAAATTCAATTTTGGAGATAAAACAAGGCTTGATAAAATTGGTTGAACGGGAAGATGAACTCCAACAGGAGAGGAAACAGCTGGAAGAAGGAGAGCGGCAATAAATGGATTTACTGGAAACAAAAAGGCAATTCTGTGTAAAACATTGGGCGGAAAAACCAGACTTAGAGGCAGTACTATAAAATTTTACAGACTCCTGTGGGAGGAGGAAAACAAGGAAACGTTGGAGTTTGTTCCCTTCTGCATGAAATTGCTGGACACAGAAGACAAATCCATCTGCCCTAAAAGCAGCCCCAAAACCAAAGGCGATTGCCCTTATTTATGCATTTGTTTATTTAGTTGGGAGTTTATTTTAGTTGAAATCGAGCCTAAATGCAAATCCAGGCTCAGAGATGATGAGCAGGGCCTGATTCCTTGGAATCTTCCAAATGGGATTAAATTATTCCCAGCATTCAGCACCAGGAAAATCCGAATGAACTCAAAACCCCGTTTCTCTGAGGTCTTTTATGTCACATCTACTCAGGGCAGCTTCATTTCAGAGCAAGGCTCTGCTTTAATGCTGGACTTTAAAGTGCAGCACGTCTGAAATGTGGAATATCACGGGATGGTTATATTTTAGGAGCTGTGATTCCTTCTTTCCCCGTGGCCACACACAGGGCTGAGCTTTGGGGCTCACTGGGGTTGTTGGAGGGACCCTAAATCCCATCCCATTCCCACCCCCTGCCATGGGCAGGGATACCATCGGCTGTCCCAGGCTGCTCCAAGCCCCAGTGTCCAACCTGGCCTTGGACACTGCCAGGGATGGAGCAACCACAAATTCCCTGTTCCACGGCCTCCCCACCCTCCCAGCCAGGAATTCCTTCCCCATTTCCCACCGAAATAAACCCTTTTTTAGTCTGAAACCATCACCCCTTGCATGGAGCTGAGAGAGGCTCAGGGTAGAGCTGTAAAATCTGGCTGTGAGGGGTGAAAAGTCCAGCATGAAGCACAGGATGGTTCCTGAGGAGAGCAACCAGCAGCACAGCATCCTTCTGCTTCCTCTCCAGCTCATGTTTTATGGAATAAAGGTGTTTTCCAGCTTCATCTGCTCCTAGGAAATGGTGTGAGCCCTGCTCTGCCACCTGCTCCTCCCGTGGATGATAAAGCCGAGCTCACTCTTCAGTGTCCCCCTCACTGAGGATGTTAAGAGGGCTGGGATTCCTTCTCCAGCAACCTTTTATTTCATTAAAATAGATGAACTTCCTATTTTTGAGGCAGCTTCCTTTGTGCCCGGCTGGCTTGGTGCTGGCTGGTGAATGGAGCTTTGGGCTTTGGCCTTGTCACTCTCGGTCCCTCTCTGGGTCACCTTTGTCTGTTTGCAGTCCTTGAGTGCAGCCTGTCCTGGAGCTGTTGTTGGAGCCAGAGGTGCTCAAGTGTCCAAAAAGTCCAGTGGCACCTGGATTGGATAAGGAATAGGTGGCAGAAGGACCAGGGCAGCGACTGTCCCCTGTGCTGGGCACTGGTGAGGTCACATCTCAAATCCTGGGGGTCAGTTGTGGGTTCCTCATGACAAGAAGGACATTGAGGGGCTGGAGCATGTCCAGGGAAGGGTCTGGAGCCCCAGGAGCGGCTGAGGGAGCTGGGAAGGGGCTGGAGAGTTCCTGAGGGAGGTGACCAAGGGCTGGGAAGTTTAATTTAAGGAGGCTCAGGGGGGACCTTGTGGCTCTGCACAAGTCCCTGACAGGAGGGGGCAGCCGGGGGGGGCGGGCTCTGCTGCCAGGGAACAGGGACAGGAGGAGAGGGAACGGCCTCAGGCTGGGCCAGGGCAGGCTCAGGGTGGATATTGGGAAAATTCCTTCATGGAAAGGTTTGTCCAGCCCTGATTCTTCTTCTGAAATGCTTCACCGAGAGTGTCCAGGGTGTCCCATGGCCAGTTCTCCAGGATTTTGTTCCCACTCAGGAATGTTGTTCATTCCCCTTGTTCCAAGATGTGCTGCTGCAATTCTCCAGTGCTCAGCTCTGGAATGGGAACAGATTCCACCCTCTCTCCCATGAGCTGTGGGGACCAAACCCTTCCTTTCTCCACCTCTTCCCATTTATCTTCCACCGTTCAGGGTTTGATAAATGCAGGACAACTAAAACAGGGTCAATACACCCCAGACTGGTCATTCTGCCTCAGCTGAGGACACCTTGTCCTGCTTTTCCTTCTCAGGAGACACTGGGAATTGTCCAGGGGAGAAATGTCTGTCTGGGCTGAGCATTTGCTCCAATAAATTCCCATTCTGCCCCTCTCCTGCTGCTCTGACCTTTTCTGGCCCTATTTTTTTTTTCTGTTGTCTTTAAACCTGCCCGAAGTTGGTTTTTTTTTGGTAACCTGAGGACAATTTGCTCTGAGCTGATTCCCTCTCATTTTCCATGGATCCCAGGCTGAGCCATCTCCCGGGTTTCAATCCCTGACCCCAAATTTTCAAGCCCTGACCTCGGCTGCTTAAAAATAGGGGCGGTTCAATGAATTTCAGCCTCTGAGGTTTGTTCTGAGTGCCAGGCTCTAAAGGAGATGAAAGCCTCACCTGGCCCAAAGGTAAATGCATAATTTAACTTAAAGCCACGATTTCTGCACATAAAACAGGCCCCAAATCTCCCAAGGACAGAGAAGGAAAGAAATCTGGGGGGTTTATTGGTAATTCTCTGCTCTGATCAACAAAAGCCAACCCCGTCCACCGGACAAATAAAACACAGAGGTGAGAACTGATCTCTGTTTCAAGGCAAATAAAATCTGTCACAAACACTGTCCAGAAGAGCAGTAAAAACGGGGTTTTGGTGCTTTTTTAAGTTCATACATTTCTTTAATGTGCACATTTCTGTGTTTTCTGCTCTCCTCACATCCCTTTGCCTCCCCTGTCCGAGCAAAACACGCTTTTTATTTCGAGCCATTGTGCCGAGATCTCCCCCAGATGTTTCCAGATGGATTCTGCTCCTCTTCCCTGCCTGGTTTTTTCCATGTTTATCCCTGGTTTATTTGGCACTTTGGCTGCAATGTCCTTTTCCATCGCTTTTTGGGAGCGTGGCCACGGTTGGGATGTGGTGACCCCAAGGAGGTGATCCCACCTCTGGGGGTGAAGGTCACCTGGGCTGGCTGAGCTGTGCTGGAGGCGGGTGGCACTGGTGGCATCTACAGGAGGGGGCAGCCAGGTGGGATCAGGCTCTAATCCCAGGAAACCAGGGGCAGGATAAGAGGGAACGGCCTCAAGTTGCACCAAGAGAAGTTCAGGTTGGATATCAGGGAGAATTTTCCCATGGAAAGGGTTGTACAGTCTAGGGCAGGGCTGGAGTTCCCATTCCTGGAGGGATTTAAATCCCTGTGGATGTGGCACTTGGGTGCATGGGGCAGTGGTGGCCTTGGCAGTGCTGGGAAAGGTTGGACTCGATGATCTTTGAGGGTTTTTCCGGCCTAAACTATTCTGGGATTCTCTGTGGAATCACGAGGCTGCTCCAAGGGCTGCAGCTCCTTTGTTTTCCTCTGGAAAAGTAAAAAACTCAGAGCAGGGAGTTCTGGGAGAGGTTTCAGGAGTGGGCAGAGTGTTTAAAATGCCCCATTAAATCATTAATAGGGTTGTGTGCAGAGCTGACCCGGTGTCACCGACGGTATCAATGGCCCCTGTCAATAACGCAGCCCGAGGGAGCCAGGAATAGAATCCAGCACTTCCCCTGGGCTGATAAGAGCCTTATCTCCAATTTCCCGTGTGCATTTCCCACCTTTCTTCCCTGTTTTGTCCTCCCTTCCTCAGTGTCCTTGTAGGAACCTGGGAGGGTGGGAAGGGGCTGGGCTGGAATTGCCAGAGCAGCTGGGGCTGCCCCTGGATCCCTGGCAGTGCCCAAGGCCAGGCTGGACATTGGGGCTGGGAGCAGCCTGGCACAGTGGGAGGTGTCCCTGCCATGGCAGGGGGGGGAATGGGATGATCCCTAAAGTCCCTTCCAACCCAAACCAGTCTCCATCTCTTCCCTGCCCTGTTCCTGTCCAGTAAAGTTCAGCCCCACAAATGATGGAATGTTTGTTGTAGGAATGAGTAAAAACATGATTTTCCTGCTAAATATTCCGAAGGAATTGAAAGGAGTTGCTCCAGGAATAAGCCAGGGTGTTGCACCCCTGGCTGGATCCCTGCGGGAGGAGAGTTGGTTCAAATCCCAAATGGAATCCCAGAGTGGGTTGGGATGGAAGGGACCTTAAATCCCATCCCATCCCATCCCATCCCATCCCACCCCTGCCATGGCAGGGACACCTCCCACTGTCCCAGGCTGCTCCAAGCCCCAATGTCCAGCCTGGCCTTGGACACTTCCAGGATCCAGGGGCAGCCCCAGCTGCTCTGGGAATTCCCTCAGAGAAGTGAGGCTGAAGGAAGAATTCCCACGCAGGGGATGCTCTTGGTCCATAATTCCAACTACGCTTTAAGAATGTTCCTGGATACAGCAGGAAGCAAATCCTAAGGGAATATTGGATGCTCTTAGAATCTGGGAGTGCTCCAGTGGGTTAAAGGTTTCTTTAACCTTTTAGGGATAATTTTTTATCCCTAAAACTGAAAATTTTTCCTTGGAAGAAATTACTTTGGCTTCTGCATTGGAGCAGTTTAATACTGACAGTGAAATATTGAAATATTATTTATTGCATTTAAATCAAAAGATTTAAATCTTTTACTTATTTTTCAGATTATTTTGAAGGAGATTAAAAATATCTGTGAATTAGGGGGCTTTTTGTTCTAAAATCCTCGCTTTTACCCAGAATCCCTGAATGTTTGTTTGCTTATCTCTTCGATTAGAATATAGAAATTAATTAGAATGAAGCAAATATGTTTTAATGAACATTTCCTACTATTCCCATTATTTCTTTTAATTCTAGATGAGTTTGGCTTGGTTTTTTTCCAGTTTTTAGCTTAACCTACCTTAAAAAACTGTAGAAGAGCGACATTAAATGATGTTAAAAAAGAGATTTTTAAGAGGTCACAATTTTGCAACACGTGACGGTATTTTTCCCTCCAAGGATTTCGGAAAACATTCCTGAAATATCATGAGGAATTATCATGAGAAGGAGAAGGAAAGACCTTTTTTGTTCTAGTTTGGAGGTTTTTTGAGGTCTGAGGGGAAACTTCCTGTGAATAACTGGAAGGGCACCTCTTGGAAAGCAGGGAAAAATAATTGGATAATAAAGTTAATGGAGTAAGGCAGCGAGCCTGGTAGTGAAATAACAACAACAGATTCCACAGCGAATCAGGGCCCATGGAATATTGAGTTTCCCCCATGGGAGGAGCTTGGATTCCCTGATTTAGCCAGGAAAGGACTGGGAATAAGCAGGGAAGGGATGATTGGATCAGCAGGGTTTGGATTGAGCTGCTCTAGAGGAATGAGATGAGACAAAACCACCGTGAGGTGAAAAAGTCCTGGCAGAACTCATCCCGGACGTTGATCTCCATGTAGGACAACCCTTTGGAACGTGCAGGAAGTCTGTCCCAGGGAGAACAAGACACAGATATGGAAATCTTTCCTCCACATCTGAATTCCAAAGGAGTTTCCTGGGCTGTGCCAGCTCTCCAGAGCAATTCCCTTCCCAGTTTCTGCAGCCACTTCCAAAGGAAATCCCTGATTTATGACCAGCAGGGGCAGCTGGGGAGCAGCTCCCAGGAGAGGCAGCTCCAGTGGCTGTGGAAAACAAGGATACAGAGGGTTTGGGTTGGATCCCAGAGCTGTTGTGGGACTGCAGGGTCTTTTATGGCTCCATAAAACACTCGGAGCTGGGAAAAGTAAATCCAGCTCCAACCTGGCTGTGGGGTTGGCTGAGGATCATGGGATTCCAGGATGGGTTGGATTGGGGGGGGATTTAAGGATCATCCAGTGCCACCCCATGGGCAGGGACACCTCCCACTGTCCCAGGCTGCTCCCAGCCCCAATGTCCAGCCTGGCCTTGGGCACTGCCAGGGATCCAGGGGCAGCCCCAGCTGCTCTGGCAATTCCAGCCCAGCCCCTCCCCACCCTCCCAGCCAGCAATTCCCAATTCCCAATCTCCCATCCAGCCCTGCCCTCTGGCACTGGGAAGCCATTCCCTGTGTCCTGTCCCTCCATCCCTTGTCCCCAGTCCCTCTGCAGCTCTCCTGGAGCCCCTTTAGGCCCTGCAAGGGGCTCGGAGCTCTGCCTGGAGCCTTCCCTTCTCCAGGTGAACATTCCCAGCTCTCCCAACCTGGCTCCATATTTTTTATCTGGGAAATGTTTTAAAATGAGTGCAGAGGGGCTTCTCCCCAGCTCACCAGTGCATCCCTGCTCCTCCAGGGCCATTCCTCAATCCTGGGGATGGAAGAGACAAATCTGGGAGCCGGTACCTGCCCATGGAGCGGGAGGAACAACCCAGGGCTCAGCCACAGCTCCCCTCATGAGCTCTGTAGGATCAAAGCATTGTTCCCTGCTGTTCCTTGATTTATATTCCAGCCAGGACAACTTTAATTCCATAAAATCCAAGGAACAGCAACAGCAGAGCCCATAAAAGATGCTCAGCAGAGCAGACACCTTTGAAAACCCACGGATTATGCCCATTTCACGGCGCTTTAAGGAAGCTCCTCACTATTCACCCACCCCGTTCTGGCCTTGGCTCGACAAATAAAGCAAATCATGATTTGTAGATATGGAGGGAAATTCATGGTGCAGCTTTGCCCCAAAGTTATTTTTTTATCCGTTTGTTTACTCATTTGAATATTTTTCACTTGCAAACGTCGCACGTGCTCGAGCACAAATATTGAAGCTCAGGGAACTGGGAGTCGCTGGTTGAGGCTGGTTCAGGATTTCCAGGGAATTTAATGCCCAGTCAAGGAGCCAAACCAGGACAGAGGCACCAGCCTGGAAAATCACAGCGAATTCTGCAGACTGCGGAGGCGACTTGAAGCTCAAAATCTAAGTTAGAAAACTCCTGAGAGTGGGGACTGGGATTTTCCATCGTAAATCCCTCTGCAAAGCAGGCCCTGCCACGGAATGCGAAAGAAAATTAAATTACCTATAATTTTACAATGAAATTAATCATCAAAATGCCTCTAACTTAAAATTTGGACCTTGCTAGGGATGAGCTGAAAAAATTAGGAGTCTGTTATGAGAATCTTTAGAGTTCTGACAAGGGCTGGAGGGACAGGACACAGGGAATGGCTTCCCACTGGAATCTCTGGTGGATTCTTCCCATTGGATTTCTGGTGGATTCTCTCCTGGGAAAAGTCGAGTGTTTTCTGTCCTAAATCAGGGATAAAAGGGGCAGGATTGACAAAGTTCCAATTTGCTTCCAGGGCCTAAAGGGGCTCCAGGAGAGCTGCAGAGGGACTGGGGCCAAGGCCTGGAGGGACAGGAGCCAGGGAATGGCTTCCCAGTGCCAGAGGGCAGGGCTGGATGGGAGATTGGGAATTGGGAATTGCTGGCTGGGAGGGTGGGGAGGGGCTGGGCTGGAATTGCCA
>NW_008238988.1:6680484-6682602 GCF_000691975.1 Corvus brachyrhynchos
CAAGGCGAGGCTGGACATTGGGGCTGGGAGCAGCCTGGGACAGTGGGAGGTGTCCCTGCCCATGGCAGGGATGGCACTGGGTGGGATTTAAAGTCCCTTCCATCCCAAAACATTCCATGATTCCATGAAACAGGGGGTTTCCTCCTTGTACCATGGAGATAGCCATGCAGGGCACAGTTTGGAATGCACAATTCCAGGATGGATTTGCACATCTATTTTAATTTACTCCCAGATGTGCAAATGGCTTTTTTCTATTTCTGGTCATTGTGGTTTCATTGCACTGAAATAAATCCATTATCCACGGTGGAATATCCGTATTCCAAGCTTTGGCTGGAAAATTGCTGTTGTCATTTCACAGGGATCACAATCCCTGTGTGCTGCAGCTTTCCAAAGCTCCTAAATCCCATCTTGTCTGGTCTTCTCCATGTCCTGGGCTCCAGGTTCCATTCAGGCACCTCCACATCCACCCCAGGAGCTAAAAAACCTGGAGATGTGGCTACAGTGGGTGTAGGAATCCAGGAATAGATGGATTTGGAAGTGTGTTTTTACAATCTGGTCAAATTTGTGGAATCACAGAATTCCAGAAATATTTGGGTTGGATGGGACCATAAGGATCGTCCCATTCCACCCCTGCCATGGCAGGGACACCTTCCCTTATCCCAGGCTTCTCCAAGCCCCAATGTCCAGCCTGGCCTTGGACACTTCCAGGGATCCAGGGGCAGCCGTAGGGACGGGGCATTCCTTGGAATTTTCATTAAATGACTGGGCAAAAAGTCCAACACGGTGGGAAGATTCCCATTGTTTCAAAATGGTATTTTCAGGATTCGTTTTTGCCTGCCTCTTCGCCATTTTCAGGATCTCTCCTTTTCTTTCCAACTCAGTGTTTTTTTGGGTTTTTCCCATTTCTTTAAGTAAATTTGCTTTTTCTTTCCACAGGCTTCTGTGGGAACCAAGGAATATTTTGTCCCATAATCCACCAAACCCCACTTTAATCTGTAATTCTGTTTATCCTTTATGGGGTTTATTATGATTGTTCTTAAATATGTGCATATTTCATTTTTATTTCTCTGGAAAAATTACGGATTTAAACCATTAAAAAGATCCAGGTGGTCTGGGATTGCCATGTTTCCATATCCATCTGCTTCTGGAAGTCGTTGGGAGGCATTTCCATGGAGATCATGGCATAGAAAGGGATAACAGCTGGAAATGGCTCAGGAGTTGTAAATACTGAATAATTCACCTGTCTGGATTTGGGATGTGCTCCCACATTCCCGTGTTGGAGAGTGGTTTTGTAGGATACTGAGAGAGGAATGACTCCTATTGTCCCTGGAGTGGCCAGAGGCGTTCTCCTAAGGGTCCTGGGGTTTTGATGGATTCATCCTGGGAGAATCGCCATGGAGCAGGGCTGGCAGGGGGATGCTGCCTGTGGAGGTGCTAGCTGCTCCCAGATTTTTCCAGGGGGCTGATTGGGCAGTTGGGTTCCAGCAAGGCTGGGATTAGAGCACTTCCATGTTGGGTATTTACATAAATCCCTTGGAATGGAGCCCTGTTGGAGCAGGGAATGCTCTCCAGCCCTTCCCTGGGTGCTTTCCCAGAGTAGCCAGGGAGCTGATTGGAATTATTTTTTCTTTTATTTTGAATTTGTTTTGTTTTCTACTGCGTTGAAAGTCAGGACCTGGAGAGCTTCAAAGTTCCATTTCATTTGAGTTTTGAATTCCATATGGAAACAATCCCCGGCATAGCTGGAGGTGCCCGGAAGGAACAGCTGGAGGCTGGAGAGCCACGGGAATAATGACTGCGGAGGGGTGGGAATTGGGAAAGGCTTTGCCAGCATCACAATGAGCCCTGCAGTGCAGCTGAACTGAGCCATCATTCCCCAGCAGGATCCAGCATCCCAGGATCTGCTGGAGGCTGAATTCCCAGTGCTGTTTCTCCAGTGGATTCTGGTTCCAATTTTCCCTTCAGAATAAAAAATGGCCATAAGTTGTCCAAAGGAAAAATTCCCAATATTTGCCTTGAAACTGCTGCGAACATCTTCCCTGGGTCCCTTCCCTTCAGTTATCTCTGGCTCTTTCATGGAATCATGGAATGGTTTGTGTTGGAAGGGACTTTAGGGAT
>NW_008238988.1:6682679-6695448 GCF_000691975.1 Corvus brachyrhynchos
ATGTCCAGCCTGGCCTTGGGCACTGCCAGGGATCCAGGGGCAGCCCCAGCTGCTCTGGCAATTCCAGCCCAGCCCCTCCCCACCCTCCCAGCCAGCAATTCCCAATTCCCAATCTCCCATCCAGCCCTGCCCTCTGGCACTGGGAAGCCTTTCCCTGCCTCCTGTCCCTCCAGGCCTTGTCCCCAGTCCCTCTCCAGCTCTCCTGGAGCCCCTTGAGGCCCTGGAAGCAAATTGGAACTTTGTCAATCCTGCCCCTTTTATCCCTGATTTAGGACAGAAAACACTCGACTTTTCCCAGGAGAGAATCCACCAGAAATCCAATGGGAAGAATCCACCAGAGATTCTAGTGGGAAGCCATTCCCTGTGTCCTGTCCCTCAAGCCCTTATCCCAAATCTTTCTCCACCTTTCTTGCGGCTCCTTCAGGTCCTGGAAGGCCACAATGAGGTCACTCTTGGTCTCCTCTCCAGGCTGAACATTCCCAGCTCTCCCAGCCTTTCCTCCCAGCAGAGCTGCTCCATCCCTTGGATCATCCTGGTTGCTCTGGACTCACTCAGCAGCTCCAGGTCCTTCCTCTACATCCAATTCTGGTCTATTCCTACAGAAATGTTAAATATATTAATAAATCATTGGGATTTTTGTTATAAAACACACAACCCCCATTTCCAACCACGTCCTATAAAAGACCTGCTTTATAATCTATAAAACGTTTCCAGATGTTTCTTGGGAGATGCAGGGCTGGAAATTGGAGAAATTCCACTCAGTTTTCCTGAGCCTAGGAATGATGGATCAGAGGCAAAGGTGGAGACAGAGAATAAAAAAACCCCAAAATTAATTGTCTGGTCCAAATCTTCATTGGAGTCTCCTCCTCAGGCAGGAGACAAATCCTAGGAAGGAACTTTTCCTCACAGGAAAACACGCCCTCAATGATTTCAAAAAATACAAGGAAAGGGAAGAAGCTGGGATGATTTGGAAGCTGGAATGGCTCTGCCTTTGCACTGCACATCCCTGAGGGAGTAAAATCATTTATACGATGTCTCCATCCCATCTTGGAAATGGCTCTGGCTAAAATCATCCTGGATTTGGTGGCATCTTAAACAGGTGATGATTTAGCACCATTCCACATCTGCGAAGGGGAGATTCCCACTTCCCACCTGGACTGGGATATCCTGGATCATCCCCAGGGCAACGGTGCAGCCCCGTCCCCATCCAGACCCAATCCAGAGGCTGGACAAGGGGAAACAGCCTCGAGTTGCTCCAGGGGTGGTCAAGGTGGGAATTTTGGGAAGAGTTTCTTCACTGGAAGAGTGGTTAAACATTGGAATAGGATGTCCAGGGAAGCGGTGGAGTCTCCATCCCTGGAAATGTTGAAAAAAAGGAGGAAAAATGACACTTTGGATAAGGTTTCTTGGGCATGGGGGGACTTGGTCAAGTTGATGATCTTGGAGTTTTTTCCAGGTATTTTCCAGCTTAATAATTCCAAGATTCCAAGGTGGTGAAGATCCAAAAATACCTTGATAAATTCTGTCATCCAACCTGATTTATCATTTCCTCCTCTTGTTTTCTGGGGTGCCAATCCTACCCCAGGACCAATGAAAGGTTATTCCTTCTCCATCCCGGGTTTTTGTGGGATAACATCCCTGTGGTGCGAATCCAGCAGTGGCCACAAACCCAATGGAAACCCAGCAGAGCCATGATGATTATTTTTTATGATTATTTATTTATCAGTGCCGGTACTGGGAGAGAGAAACTCATTATTTGCTCATCTTAAAATGCAAATTGGAGAGGCCAAACCAGCAGGTGAAGCTTCTGCTCGGGGCCACGTGGTGGAAATAAATTCCGGGAATTTTCTCCATGACAAATCCCACAATAAAAACCAGGATTTGATCATCACCACGAGGAGCAGCTGTTGGGCTCAAAGCAAACCAGCATCTTGTCATTTCTCCGGATAGCTCCAGAACTTTCCTTTTTTCCATTTTCTAATCCTTAAAACATGAATGTACTTAGGCTAAAAAACTTCATTAAACATTAATAGGGAGCCTGTTTTAACTCCAGCCCCGTTTGTTTCCCAAAGATAATTGTGGAAGAGAATGAACTGTGCTCCCTTGGCAGATTTGCTGGATATTTTTCCAAAACTAATAGTGGAATTATGAAAGGAAAGAGGAGGGAAAAAGTAAATTAAATCAAATTGCCAAAGCCTTGGGGAAGAGCTGATGCAAATGAGTTCAACGCAGAGAAGTCACAAACAACTCCAGTTTTTCTTCCGAGCATCTGGGAAGTCACAATCCTATAAAAACAACAGAAAACCCGACAGAAAAACGAGCTCTTAACTCCGGTTGGGGCTTTTATCAGCCCTTCCCTTTGCCATTAAAGTTATTACCTGCAAAAGTGGGATTCAGGAATGAGCAGCCCGAGTTAATTTTCTCCTCCTGTCACTGGGGATCATCAGCCCCTGGATAGATGGGAATTGTGGGGTTTAAAGACTCTTTTGACCTTAAAGGCAGGGGAAAGTTGCATTTAAAAGCTATTTATGAGGCTAAAGTAGCTTGTGAGTAAATAAAGCAAGGCGAGAAGAGAGAAGGGCCTGAATACAAATTTCTGTTCAAGTCGTCAAACAGAGCTGCCACAGGGAGGTGAAATTGTTCCCTGGATTTGGAGCATTAAATGGAAGCAGCAAGGAAAACAAAGGAGGGAATGCTATTCCAAGCCAGAGATGAGTTTTGGGTGTTCAAACATTCCAAGGATTTATGAGCAAGGGGAGAAAATGATAGAAAAATTGTCCATGATCTGGTCACAGCTTCCATGAGAAAGGGAATGAAATATCAGGAGTCTGGAGGTTGTTGATAGCTGGGAGGGAGACAGCAACCCGTGGAGAACCTGAGGATAAAATGTTCTTGGAAAGAGAGTGGAAAAGGAGAGCTCCTTTTGAAAAGGGAAAGGGAAAGGGAAAGGGAAAGGGAAAGGGAAAGGAAAAGGAAAAGGAAAAGGAAAAGGAAAAGCAAGGGAAAGGAAAAAAGAATGGAAAAGGAGCTGGAGTGGACTCTCTGAAGATTCTTCTCTTCAGAGTTTCTTTATTTTAATGTGTCACGTAAAACAGCTCTTGACAAGGACACAAAACTTCCCTGTGCCAGCCTGGAATGGGAGGATCTCAGGAATTCTTCCCTCTCAGGGGTTAAAAACTGAGCTGAGTTCTTTAGAGAGCCAGAATGCCCTGGCATTCCCTGGTTTGCATCCCGTTGGGAACACATTTCCCATGCGTGTTCCTGGCTCTAGAGAGCTGTGCTGACAAGAGCTCTGGCCAGGTTATCCTTATTTTCCAGCAGTGATGAAGTTTTCCAAAGGCAAATGGCAGCAGGAAGTGGGGTCTGTGCACATGCCTGGCCTTGGTTATATTTTATTTATTTGGTGTTCTGCTGGAATCAAAAGGAGTTTGAAACTGCGCATCTGAATTATTTAAGACCGGTTTCATCAGAGTTAAGGCAGAACAGGCTGCTCTGGCTGGGGGCAACTGGTTCATTCTGGGCTTACTGGGACAGCAAAACCACCACAGGAATGGAGAGCAAAGATCCAGAGATGAGAATTTGTGGTGAAGCCGCTGCTGGGGTAGGGAGTTCATGGAATCATGGGATATCCCGAGTTGGAAGGATCCCACAAGGATCATCCAGCCCAACAATCCCACCCCGTGCATGCCTGGAGCGGTGTCCAAGCGCTCCTGGAGCTCTGGCAGCCTCGGGAATGTGCCCGCCCACAAGAGAGGTCCCCACTGAGCACGGAGTCACCAGCTCAGCTCTGTGCCTGCAGTGTTGGTGCCTCGTGCACTTTATTCAAACCAAGTCCCAGAATTCCAGACTGGTTTGGGACAGAAGAGACCTTCCAGACCATCTCATTCCACCCCTGCCATGGGACTCCTTCCACTAGACCAGGTCGCTCCAAGCCCTGTCCGAGTTAAAGCAAGGCTTGTATTGGTTTTATTCAGTGTTGATCCAGGGGATCCCTTAACAAAACTTGGGTTAGTCCTGTCTCTAGGACAGGTCCTAAACAAGAACCTGGGTTAGTCCTGTATCTAGGACTGGTCCTAAACAAGAACCTGGGTTAGTCCTGTCTCTAGGAGAGGTCCTAAAGAAGAACCTGCATTAGTCAACCTGCATTAGTCTTGTCTAAGACAGGTCCTAAACAAGAACCTGGCTTAGTCCTTCCTCCAAGCCAGGTGCTAAACAAGAACCTGGGTTTAACATGTTTAGTGTTAAGGAAGTGCAAAGAAGAAACCACTCAAGCTCCTGCAAGAGGAGGAGACTGGGTTAGTCCTGTCTCTAGGACGGGTCCTAAACAAGAGCTTGGGTTAATCTTGTCTCTAGGAGAGGTCCTAAACAAGAACCTGGCTTAGTCCTGCCTTTAGGCCAGGTCCTAAACAACAACCTTTGTTAATCTTGCCCCTAGGCCTGGTTTCCCCACTCTAACCCCCTCCCACCCTCCCTGTGTCTCCGCAGACCCCCCGGCCGTGGAGCCAGCATTCCTGGAGCTGCGCCAGGGCCAGGGCCGTGGTGTCACCATGAGCTGCCGCGTGCTCCGGGCCTACCCCACGCGGGTGCTGAGCTATGAGTGGCGCCTGGGCAGCAAACTGCTGCGCACGGGGCAGTTCGACCTGCAGGACTCCACCGAGTTCACCGTGAGCAGCCTCTCCCGCGACTCCTACGGCATCTACAACTGCAACATCATCAACGAGGCGGGCGCCGGCCGCTGCAGCTTCCTCGTCACAGGTAGGAGGAGTGGATTTCCATTCAACTTCTTAAAATGGCTTTTTTAGTGTTTTTTGAAGGAATTGTAGGCAGTTTGTTCAACTTTCCAAGAGGAGCTGAAGTTTCTCTTCAAAACTCTGCTCATGGAGCATTTGGGTTTGGTTGGGTGAGGCTTGATGGGCCTCGATCAACAAAGAGGAGATTCCCAGACTTTGAGAGTTTGAAATGTCTGGGTTGGGAGTAGGAGAAGGAGATAAATGGACATTACCAAACGTCAGCCCCTGGCAGGGACTGGAGCAGCTGTGGTGGGAAAAGATGGATAGGAGAGGCAAAAAATGGGAACCAAATTGTCATCGAAGGGATCGATAACCAAGAGGAGATCCAGTACTAAGAACGGGGTCATTTGGGACCAAGGAATGAGAAGGTTTTGGGGGGTTTTATGTATAAATATGGGAAAAGTTTGGTAAAGAATTGTGTGGCTGGAATGATTTCCACTGCACATCCTGGGACGTGTGGATGGAATGATTTCCATGGCACATCCTGGCCAGAATAAAGTAATTCCAGATTCTCCAAGGCCTTAAAGGTGATGCTGGAGAGTTTCCTTTATTCCTGAGTTTCGGTGACAGTGGGGTCTTGGAGGACCTCTTGGATAACTCAACTCCTCCTTTGGTTGCCAAAAAGATCCCAAGATTTGGAGAAGTTGATCCATCTTGAATCATGCCCAAGTTGAATCATCTTGAGGAGTCTTGTTGGGATTGTGGTTGGCGAAAAGAAGGAGATTCAGCTGGTTTGAAGATCAGGATTTCTCAGTGGAAAATGAAAATATTCCTTCTCCATGGGCACCTGGCAGGGTGGATTTGAGGGAAACCTGAGGGATTCACCAGGCAGCAAAATTCCACTGTTTGAAGTGGTCAATAAAGTTGGATTTCCTCTTCTCTCCAGCTTGGAGAGCAGGGTGGGCACATCACAGGCTCCGACAACTTCCAGCTCCTCGGGAACAGAGGGATCTTGGGATTTGCTTCTTTTCTCCAGCAGCAAAGGACTTTTACACAAGATCCCAGGCTGGGGGAGGCTGTGCAGCCCCCAGGATCCTCCCGTGGGGTGTAATTAATGTGCGGATGGAGCCAATCTTGATGTGGCTTTTATCTTTGGGATCTTGGAGCTGAAAAACTTGGATCTTTGAAACTGGGGGGTCGGAAGTCTTGATTTTAACTCTATTGGAAATTAATGACATTAGTCAGGAAGGCTCTGCTGCCTGATCCTGCGAGACCCGGTGCCTGCAGCAGATGTGTCCAAGCCGAGGTCTTCAGATTCCCGGAATCCCATCACGTTTTAGGTTCCACATCCCTCTGGTTTTCCAGGCTGTGGTGGGTGAAGAATTCCCGGTTCCGCTGCACCAGCTGGGAGTGGGCTCAGTGGGGACTCTTGGAGGCAAAAAAGCGCACCCTCAGCCTCTCTGAAGAGTCCTAAAATGTCTCCAAACCCACACTGGATGGGGTTTGGAGCCAGCTGGGATAGTGGGAGGTGTCCCTGCCTATGGAAGGGGTTGGAATGAGGTGATCTTGAAGGTCCCTTCCAAGCCAAAAAGGTCTGGGATTCCTGTCAGAGGAATTCCTGTTTCAGCTCAAAATTCCCCCAAAAGCTGCTTGGAAAGGAATGATGGGAAAAAAAGCCAACCAAGAAGAAATTTCAGGGTGTTTAAAGGAGGAATTCCATAGAAGGAAAGATGCCCCATTGTTGGTAGGGTTTTATCCCAGTTTGACTCCAGTTAGAATCACCTGGACACAGGGGTTTCCTTCTGGGATTGCTGCCAGCCTGGCAGCTCCCAGGATTCTGTCACATCCCAGGAAAATGAGCATTATTATCATCATCTCTGCCACCAGAAGGAGAGGGAAGGATTTCATGGAAGAGCTGCAGATCCCCTCTCAGGGACCCTGCTCTGATAACAGGACAGACTCTCCAGATGCATCTCTCTTGCAACAAAAGGAAACCATTTTTTCCAGCTCCCCAGTTGGTTTTTTCCTCAGTAAAACTTGGTTTAGCAGGAAAAAATGTGGGTCTGCTTTCAGGTGGAGACTTTTTCCTTGCTTGGACTTATCTATCCCTGGAAGTGTCCAAGGCCAGGTTGGACACTGGGGCTTGTAGCACCCTGGGATAGTGGAAGGTTGATGAATACTGGAATGTGATGAACTTTAGGGTCCCTTCCAACCCAAACCATCCCATGATGGGAATGGCATCCCCTCGGCAGGAATCTCACACGGCACAAACATGGTGGGAATACAGCAAATCCTGCAATTCCTGATGGTTCTGCTGCTTCCAAATGAGATCCAGCCTTTGGCTCACACCATTCAGAGCCTGCTGGAGGTGTTTTCACAGCCACCAACTTCTCCAAATCTTGGGAGTTTAATCCCAAAGGCAGCTCTGAAGGAAACCAGAAAAACTGTTTGGCCTCAAATGAGTAAATTTGGTTCAATTTATCCATCAGGATTTGGACCCCAGACTGTGGGAATTTATTCCAAGGCAATTATTTTGCCACAATTGGGGCAGTTGGGAGTGGTTTGAGCAAACTACAAAACTGAAAATGAGTCCTAAAATGATTTTATGATGTTTTCCATCTCCCAGCCCTCCCTGTGCTCATTTAGGGTTCATCCCATGGTGTTCATTTATGTCGGATTAAGGATGCTGTAAGTAAGACTTGGACTTTTCTTAGTATTTTACGGTTAAACCTGAGTTTATTTAGAAAATAAATGCCCTGACACTCTTCTCAGAGCAGCAGCTCTGCTGTGCTCCTGATTCCCAGCAGCACAGATGGAGTCAAAGCCCTGGGGAACTGAAAATGATGAAAAAAATGATGAAATGGTTAAAAAGGAGGCTTGGATTTCACTGGGAATGTGAATAGAGAGAAGAAATTGGGCACTTCCTAGACATGACCGGGAAAAAAAAGCGCCATAAATAACTCCAAGGCAGGAATGTGGCAGTTGTGTGGAGCTTTTGTTTTGGGGAGAGTAATGGGTTGTTGTAACCCATTTTAAGCTGGGTTTATTCCTGGTTTTTCATGCAGGAAAACAGAAACGTGCTGGACTGGGGCTGCAGAAAACCACTGGTGTGCTCAGAGAAAGCTTTTCAGTGCAGCATTTAAGGCTCGAAAGATTTATTCTGACCCCAGAGCCTGCAAAACCTCCTTTTTTTTGTCCTGTATATTTGGAGCCAGATTGGAGGAGATGAAAGCCAAATAAATCACACTTGGAAGAGGGGTTAATTTATAGCATCTGGGCCAACGTGAGGCAGATGTAACCTGCCAGTCTCTTCGACATAAATATGAAGTGACAAGGCAAATTGTGTTGGTGGGGAAGCAGAGCTGAGTTCATGCTCCTCACAGCTTCACCGCCTCGATGTTTTATTCAGGGCTTGATAGGGCCAGATCATATCCAGAGAGCAACAAAACGTGGCAGTGGCTCCATAAAACCCTGCCAGGGCTGGGAGCAAATAAATCAAAACAGATCCATGAATGGCAGAGAGGCCGAGGAGTCTCCCCGAGGGAGGGTTTGGATGCTGCAGAAGGAGGGGGATGAGCACAGGACAAAGCTTCTCCCTCCCTGGAGCAGCTGCTGAGGTCCCAGAGGTTCCTCCAGGACACACCTGAGCCCTGCCTGGGTCACGGCCTGGCCTGGCCAGCTGGGGACACTTCTGGAACAGCTTTTTCACAGTGGCTTGGGTTCCTCAAGGCAGGGTCTGTTGATCTCCATGTTTTCCAGGTTCCCAGCGGGCAAAGGAGGGGTGAGGGATGAAGTGAGATTTGTTTCTTTTTCTTCTTCTTCTTTTTCTTCTTTTTCTTCTTCTTTTTCTTCTTCTTCTTCTTCTTCTTCTTCTTCTTCTTCTTCTTCTTCTTCTTCTTCTTCTTCTTCGTCTTCTTCGTTGTTGTCTTCTTCTTCTTCTTTTCCTCCTCCTCCTCCTCCTCCTCCTCCTCTTTCTCCTCCTCTTTCTCCTCTTTCTCCTCCTCTTTGTCCTCCTTCTCCTTCTCCTTCTCCTTCTCCTCCTTCTCCTCCTCCTCCTCCTCCCTCCTCTTTCCACGTCCTCTTCCACACTATTATGAATATTATTATTATTATTGTTGTTATTATTAGTATTATTCTGCATCATTAACAAGTGACAGGACAAAAGGGAATGGCCTCAAATTGCACCAGGGAAGATTAAAGTTGGATATTAGGGGAAAATTCTTCATGGAAAGGGCTGGGAAACACTGCCCAGGGCAGTGGTGGAGTCACAATCCCTGGAATTGTCCAAAACCCATGGATGTGGCCCTTGAGGCCGTGGAATAGTGGTGAACGTGGCAGGGGTGGTTTGACAGCCAGATTTGATGATCCTAAAGGTCTTTTCCAACCTGAACAATTCCATGATTCTCTGTGCCCCTCGGGAGCTGTTTAGGATTAGGATTACCTAGAACTGAGTTTACCTGACAAGCCTTGGTTTAACATTTCTCTTCAGCAATTCAGAAGTTTGGGAAGATTGACCCCCCTTGAGATGGAATTTGCTCTGCTGGGGTTGCCCTGGGCTGAATTTGTCCCCAAAATTGTGTCCAAAGAGGGATTTTTAAGGAACAGAGGCAAAATTTTGTTCCCTATCCGTAAAATTCTTTAATCGGGGCTGGATACACATCCATGTGGGATTCCTTCCTTAATTTCCACCGGGAATCTCTGTCCACAGTGGATGGGGCTGGCTTGGCAGGGCTATAGATTTAATATTAGAATTCAATATTTCCATTATTCATCACAGCCCTGGGTAGGGCTAAACAAAACTCTAATGGAATTCCATGGATTTAATTCCTTTTATCAACCAACTTCTGATCCCACCAGTGAGGGAAGACAGTTTGGAATATTAATTCCGTGTTGTTCTGGCCTGTGGAATTTTTCTGCCGTGGGATATTGCATTAATTAATGAGCTCATCTTTAATTATTTACTTTGTCTTACATCACCCTGGCAGTGCTTCCGGCCAAGTGCAACATCAAGCCAATCAAGGGCTAATTAGGGAGGCTTTAATTGTTAGTTCGTGATCTGAGCTTTCTCTTTTCTTGGAGCTCTCGGAAGCTTTTTGGAGCTGGTGATGCTGAATTGAGAGCCGAGCAAACCTGACAATCCAAACACTCCTTCCTTGCCAATCCCTCCGGAAGGGATTATCCCCATCCATGGCAGCATTCCAGTTGTGCCAGGAATAATTGAGGTTGGAAAAGACCTCTAGGATGATCCAGTTCAACCAGCACCCACCACTTGGATTATTTTTCCCGTGGGAGGAAAGTTTTTGCTCCCAACGACTCGAGCAGCGTTTCCCTACCGAGGGTGGCATTTAACCAATTGCCATAAAAACCAGTTCTCTTCAGAATTTTGGGATATTTATCCTAGATGCTTCCAGCCGTGATGAACAGGGAAAGATATTTAATGGAACCCTTTTATTTAGAAGATAACTCCTGGATTTCACTGGGGATGTGCTGTGTGAGGATATTCCCATTCTTTGGGAAGTTCTCCTTGTGCCAGCAGGACTTTGTCTCACTGGAAGTGGTTAATTAATCTATTTTCATGGAATTATGGAATATCCAGAGTGGGAAGGGACCCACAAGGATCACAAATCCAACCCCTGGCCCTGCCCAGACACCCCAACAACCCCACCCTGGGCATCCCTGGGAGCGGTGTCCAAGCACTCCTGGAGCTCTGGCAGCCTTGGGAATGTGCCCATTCCCTGGGAAGCTGTTCCAGTGTTCCACAGGGTAAATCTTTCCGTGGAATTACTGCTCCAGGTCACATCTGGTGGGTCAAACTAAAGAAATATTCAAAGATAAATTTATTTAGACTGGGATGATCCAGTCCAACCAACACCCACCACTAAACCATGGGACACTCAGGTACCTCACTCTGCCTGAGGATTTCACATCTCCTGCCTTCCCTTCCCCCAGGAAACTGGGATTTGAGGAGATGGACACTGGATCATCCCTTCTGATGATCCCAGAATCCACCTCTGGAAGGAGCTCTTTGGAAACTCGTTCAGGAATTTCTGCCCCAGTGTTTGTTCTGTGCCCTTGGCACTGCTCCTGGTGGCGGAACACCGTAGTTCCCACTCAGGATATTCCATGTCCGTGGTCCTCAGCATGGAGCTGGAATCATTTCCAAATTCTCACTGGAACGGGATCCCCAGAGAAGCTGTGGCTGCCCCTGGATCCCTGGAAGTGTCCAAGGCCAGGTTGGACAGGGCTTGGAGCAGCCTGGGACAGTGGGAGGTGTCCTTGCCCATGGCAGGGGTGGAATGGGATGAGTTTGGTCTCTTCCAACCCAAACCATTCTGGGATTCTTGGTGTGTCCCAATTCATTTTACGCTCATTCCCCAAAAAATCTGAATATTCCTTGGAACACCACATCCAGCATCCCTGGGATGCCTCCCCCCACCCCAAAAGACACCTGCTGCCGGAAGTTTGACGGGAAGTGGAAAAAATCATCCAAGACCAAAGGTCCCCTGTGCTGTCACTGGTGGGGGTTTTACAACTCATCCCTCTTACCTTAGAGGGGATGAATCATTCTTCTAGGGGTGTTAATTTCTCTGTGTGGGTATGACAGAGTGCCTGGACACCCAGCTAAGATTCAGACTCCCACTTTGGGATGTCTTCGGTGAGATCAGATAAATCCCCTTGTAAAACTCTGGAGGATTAATCAAATATGAGCCCTATCCACCAGGTTTTTTGTGCCTGGTTTTGGAGGATTGGGATGAGGAGGAGCTTTTCCTTGGCAGCAGATTCTGCCCTGCCCTAAAAACTTTACCAGGGCAGCTTAAGCCACAGGTGGGCAAATGGGACAGACAATTCCCACTGGGAAACAGGAATTTTTCATGGATTTCCTGCCCCAACGCCCAGCAAAGGCAGTGGGCTCTGAGCCAGCGAAAGCCTTCTTGGCAATTATTCCAGAGTCTGGAAATTTGGGATGTTTACTTCATCAGACTAGCAGGCCGTGCCAAATTTTTGGGAAGGGGACAAGGTGGGATTGCTGGATCTCAATCCTGCTTTTCCTGTCAGCAGCAAGGAGAGGAAAATGAAATTAATTCGTTCCACACCAAGGCTGGAGGATGGAATTTGGGATGGAAGGAGAGGGTGGCTGAGGTTTTCCCTCTGCTGCAGATTTCTGAATCCTGACTGCAAGCCTGCCCCGGGGGGAGAAAGAAAATAAAGGGATTTCACCCCAAAAAGTCATTGCTGGATGTGATCCAGAATCCCAGACTGGTCTGGGTTGGAAGAGACCTTAAATCCCATTTTGTTCCACCCCTTTCCATGAGCAGGGACACCTCCCACTATCCCAGGCTTCTCCGAGCCCCATCCAACACTTGGGCACTTCCAGGGGCAGCCACAGGGATGGGGCATTCCTTGGAAATCTGCATTTCAGTCCATTCCTGGTTGGAATTTTGTCCCGTTTCTCCCTCAAAAATGACTCTTTGTGGGATGTGAGGGAATTGTGGGCTGGCTCTGGAGTGGTTGGAGCAGCCACGAGCTGTTGGATTTTTCGGGAAGTGGGGAGCCCACAGCTGGGAGGGGACAGGGATAAGGAGGAGGAATGCCAAGAGGGGAGAGCTGCAGCTTCCTGGGAAGTCCTGAGAAGCTTGGGAAGCCTTGGGGGGGCCTGGCTGGACCTGGGATCCATGGATGGAACCTGGGTGGGCATGGACACCTCCAGGTGTGGAGGCAGAGCTGTGGGAATGCTTGGGAATGCTCTGGAGCCTGGCCAGGGGCTGGAGTCGATCTGGAGGCTGCTCCTGTTCCTTGTGTTGCTCCAAAGATTCCACGGAACTCTCCTGGCTGCATTTCCCTGTGCTCTGATCCTGTTTTCCCAGGAGTTTCCCCATCTCGCCCCTCCTCAGAGGCCTCAGCTCCCTCCCTGTGCCTGTGGTGACACGTCATCATTTATTATTTACAGTTCCAGGATATCCCATCCCTTTCCCTGCCCATCCTTCAGGAACCAGGTGTTCGGCACTCCCTGACAAGTGACACCCCTTCCCCCTTCCTCC
>NW_008238988.1:6695513-6695786 GCF_000691975.1 Corvus brachyrhynchos
CTTTGGGGGTTCTGTGGATCCCATTGCTTCAGGAATTTCTCCCTGTGTGTGAGCCATGTAAAAATGAAGGCATGGAATGCTGGCAGCTATGGATCTGGGAATGGGAGCTTCCCAAAACTCACCGATCCCAGTGGGGGAAGCGGGAAACTCCAAATCCTACTAAAACTGGATTTATTGATCACTCAAGGCATCACGGCCCCAAATTGATGGAAATGGAGCTGAGGAACCCCTTGACCTCCTGGTGTCAGGTTGGGATGAGCAGGAAGCATCTGT
>NW_008238988.1:6695807-6707066 GCF_000691975.1 Corvus brachyrhynchos
CAGGAATTGCAGGAAGAGGAACGGGAGCTCTTGCATGGCTCAGCCAGCAGATGTCACCTTTGGGTGTCGCTGGGGAAGAGTTGGATCCTCGGGAAAACCCCAGGGAAAAGGAGGAATCAGTGAAGGACACGTGCAGAAGGAATCTCGTGGATGCCACGCAGAGCATTCCACACTTTTCCTACTTTGGGATGTTGGGTTTCTGTGCCTGGAATAGGAATGGGAACCTCTAAACCCATTTGGGATGGACAGACCTCAGATAAACTGAAATTTGTGCCTCAATCGGGCATTAAAAAGTTCATTTTATTCCCGAATCATCCCTTCCCTGCAAGTTCCAATATCTTAATAAAGCTGTAAATATTTTGGGAAGAGATTTTTCTGGGAAGGGTGGGAAAGTCTCATCCTTAAGTTGCCGGTGGGAGCAGCAGGTGCAGGGTTGTCTGTGCCTGCAGTGAGGAATTCCCTGGAGGAGCTGCTTCCAGGGAATTATTTATTACTAATATTTTAATATTAACAGACTTTATTAACTTTAACCCTGCTCTGCACTGCTCAGCCCAAACAATTCCAGGCCTTGGAATTCACTCCTGGAGGACAGGGAAGGCCTTGGAAGTCCCTCCTGGAGGGTTAAGGGAAGGCCACATCTCCATGAACATCCTTCAGGTCCCTCCCAACCCAAATAATTCCCTGACTTTCTGCTTCCGTGGTTCTGGGGAGGCTGGGGGTGATGGAGATGATCCAGCTGCAGGACTGGGATGAGGAGCAGATCCAGGAGGAGATGCCTTTCCCAAAGGATTTTGCCTTTCCCAAAAAGCAAATAAAGAGCAAAACATCTTCTCCTTCTTCCTGCAACCCTTCCATAAAAGAGAGATCCTGGAATCAAACAGAGCACAGGAATGGGCAGCATTTTCCATAAACTCCGTGTCTCCCAGTATTTCACACAGTTAAAGGCAGAGTTTTAGTTAGGATTTTTGCTCTCCCAGCATTTTAAGGATGGAAAGGGCTGGAGCTGAGGCTGCCGAAGGGGGAAGCATTTATAAATCCCTGATTTTATCTCCTTTCCCTAAATGTTTATGTGGGCTGTGATAAAGTGGGAGCTGCTCACAGCCAGCTCCTGTCACTGGGAGTGCCATAAGTACAGGACAGAGCTGCTGCACTTCCCGAGCCCCCAACTCCAAGGAATTGGCAGAACTTGATGGGAAGATAAAGGGGAATCGGAGAAGGAAATGATTCCTCGAATGCTCTGTGTCCGCACAATTCCCAGTGTTTGTTCCTGCAGGACAAGGAGCCGACACCAATCCCACCCTCTGCAGCTCCAGCTGGGATCTGGGACATTCAGGAGAGAGGGCTGGGGGCAGTCGTGGCATTGCTGAGATCCCTGTGCTGCTCTGCTCTCATCCCAGTTGGAATTTGCAGAGCCCAGTCTGGCAACAATTCCTTTAAGGGAATTTTTTCCGCTGGGATAAATAGCTGAGTGATCCCAATGAATCACGGGAAGAGGAATCGTGGCTGATTATTTTTTCTGAAAGGGACCAGCTGAGTCTTTTTCCTTTTTTTAAATTTTAAAAACGAAAATTCCCAAGTCTTTAGGAAGAAGGAATAAGGAATGTGAAAAACCTCATTCCCTCTTTTCTGCCTGGAATGCAGAGTCTCTTAAAGCCCATTTAACAGTGGGAACAATCATTCCCAATTAAACAATTCCTAATCCAGGAGAACAATCCTGGGCATGTAATTGACTTTCTTCTTGCAGGATTAGATCAACGATCCTCCTGGACTTGCTCCTCCCATCCAGTTTTATTCTCTCATTGCTTTATGACATTTATCACGTTGTGTAATTGGCTTTTTGTGATACAGACACCAAAAATTCTCTCCTTTCCCCTTTATTTAGAAACACAAATTCCCAAGTCTTTAGGAATAAGGAATGTGGAGTCCAAGGATGCAGAATATTTGAGATGCAGCTTTGATGAGCTACAAATGGACAGCTGAGAAATTCAGGTGTCAGGAACAGCTGGTCCTGAGCCAGATTTATTGTCCGGGATCTGAGGGTGAAAGAGACGGGAACACTGCAGGGAAAGCTGGGCTGAGGAAGCCACCGGGCCAAACCGCAGCACCGATATCTGCTAAAACCGGGAGAACTGGGATAGAAACCGCTCTGCCTCCGGGTTTTCCACACCGAGGGATGATGAGAAATAGTCCTTGAAGCTCTGGATTAGGACACTTCAGTCTGTTTGGTGAATAAATGGGAATTTGGGGGATTTCAGAGCTGGGAGGAGGAGGTTGTTTGCTTGCTTTTAAGGACTTTGAACACAGGGACAGAGAGAGGGACTTTGGGGAAAGGACTGGAGTGCCAGGACAAGGGGAATGGCTTCAGACTGGAAGAAAGTAGGGTTAGATGGGATCTTGGGAAGGAATTCCTGCCTTGTTCAGGACAGTTCTCCAGCTTTTAGATCCTGGTGGGGTTTGGGATGGAGCAGCTCAAGTGACTTTTCTGTTTGCTTGGTTTCTCTAATTAAGTCCCTCGGTGACTTTCAAACCATTTTTGACCTTACACTGGTACAGGGCTGCTGGATACTGTTGGGGTGTTGGGATGTTGGGATGCACTCCCTGGAGGGATTGAATGCCGCACAGCAAATGCTCGTGACTGAAAATGTTCACCTGGAGAAGGGAAGGATCCAGGGAGAGCTCCGAGCCCCTTGCAGGGCCTAAAGGGGCTCCAGGAGAGCTGCAGAGGGACTGGGGACAAGGCCTGGAGGGACAGGAGCCAGGGAATGGCTTCCCAGTGCCAGAGGGCAGGGCTGGATGGGAGATTGGGAATTGGGAATTGCTGGCTGGGAGGGTGGGGAGGGGCTGGGCTGGAATTGCCAGAGCAGCTGGGGCTGCCCCTGGATCCCTGGCAGTGCCCAAGGCCAGGCTGGACATTGGGGCTGGGAGCAGCCTGGCACAGTGGGAGGTGTCCCTGCCATGGCATGGGATCTGAGGTCCCTTCCAACCTGAACCAGTCTGGGATTCTGGAATTCTGGGATTCATCATCTTTTCATTTCTCTTCAAAGCTTTGTTGGCCAATGTTGCTCTGGTGGGGTGGTGGCCAGTTTCGGGGGTTTGTCTGGAGGCACAGAATGCCAGGATGGGTCAGGCTGGAAGGGACCTCAGGGGGTCACTGGTGCCACTCCCTGCTCCAGCAGGGCCATCCCAGAGCCCAGGGCACAGGAGCGTGTCCAGAGGGCTCTGGAATATCCCAGGGAGGAGGCTCCAGCCCCTCTCTGCGCTCTGTTCCAGCCCGGGCCCTGCCCAGGGCAGCAGTTCTGCCTCCTGTGCAGGGCAATTGCCGGGCTCAGGCCCTGCCCGTGGCTCTGGTGCCGCTGCCGGGCCCCGGAGCAACTCTCGAGGCTGAGCAGCCCCGGCTCCCTCAGCCTGTGCTGGGCACGGAGATGCTCCAGCCCTTCCTCATCCTCACACCCCTCCTCTGGACCATGTCCAGGAGCTCCCTGACCCTCCTGTCCCAAGGATCCAGAGCCAAGCGCTGTGGGGACAGGGAAGATTTCCAAGCCCCGATATTCCCCATTAACTCCCACACTTCCAGAGGCCACATCAGCTTTCCCTGCACTCCAAACCCCATCCCCGCTTCCCGAAGTTTACAAGGGAAGCTCTCAGTGTTGTGCTGTTGAATTTCCAGCCTCTCCATTCCCAGTGTTGCGTTCACAGGGATTTGGGATAATGCAGCTCCTCACGGCGCCTCATTATTCCCCCAAAGGTGACGGCGTCGTTCAAGTGCCCCTCTTGTGACAAGTGGCTCATTATGGCTCCTCTCAGTCCCCCCCAGAGATCCCATTATATCCAACAGCACTGGGAGTGGGAAGAGGATGATTTGCATCCAGCATGAGCTTTTCCCGTTATTCCCACTTCTCCGAGACAAGGAAAACAAATCATCTCCACCGCTGCTCCCTTTTTATTCCCGCTGCAGTCCCTTTTATCCGGCAGCGGTTTTGCTTTGCTCCTTCTCCTTGGGATATTGTGTTTGCTCCTTCCCTGGGCGATTGGGAAAAATACCTTGGCTGAAAGGGCTTTTTATCCTTGGAAAAGAAAAGCATGGCTGGAGAGGGAAAAGCCGGATCAATAAGTGCCACGTTGGTGTTTATTCCCGGGATTTTGCCTTTGTTCCTTTGCATTTTTGGGGTTTTTTTAAAGGCATTTTTCCCTCCTCTTCTCACTGCTTTTCTGATGGTGGGAATCGTCCCATTTGGAATTTGAAATGCCTCCCATGCCTCTCTATTTCCACCTGGAGGCAGGGATAGTTTTGAGGAGAGAATCCCAAAATTCAGTGTTCATTTTGGCACAAACTCCTAAAACCCCAATGAAGGGAAGGCCGTAACAAATCCATACCCCTCTCATATTCCATGGGACAGACAGGCCGTGTTTTCCCAGGTTTTTCCAGCCCTTTCCTAATTATTCCCACTGCAAAATCCCTGCAGAAGTAGAGCATGGAAGTAGAAACTTTGGGAAGTGGGAAATCCTCATCCTACTTCGGTTTTTCTCTAATGAAAAGCATCTTTGGGACCTTTCCAGGAGGAAAACACATGGAAACATTTTGTTTTTCCAGGTTTTCCCTGATTTTTGGGTATTTTCAGTGACAACATGGAGCACAGCAAACCCCGAATTGCGTTTGCCCCCATCCTGTTTCTTATGGATGAGCAAGGATGGACCTGTTCCATGAAAAACCATGGAATCATGGAATGGTTTGGGTTGGAAAAAGCCATGGCAAGGGACATTTTTAAGGAAATCAGGCTGTTCCAAACTGCATCCAACCTGGCCTTGGACAATTCCAGGGATGGAGCATCCACCTCCTATCTTGGCAAACCCTGTCCATGGATTTAAGTCAACCTGAACTCAGATTTAGTGGATTTAGGAATGTTTTGTCCTCTCTTTGGGAAAGCATCCTTAGTTTTTCCCACGTTTATGAAGGATGAAGGCTCGGAGGTGCTGGTGATCCCCTTGTTTTCCCAATTCCATGGGAGATTCCCTTTTCCTGCCTTGTCCTAACCACAACTAAACAAAGATTGGGCACCTCTCCAGGTTCTTCAGGACATCTTGGGAGCCTTTCCACTTGGGAATGTGGAGGGGAAAGATGGGATGGAGGCAGCAGCAGCCTCTGGGAATATCCAAATCCTATTCCCAGCTCTGGGATATCATTTTTGCCAGTCCTGGAGGCTCCTGGTGTAGCTCAGGAGGGTTTGGGGCTCTGTTTTGGCAGCAAAAATTCCAAACTGTCTTTGCCACTGGATCCATGAATTTTTCCTCTTCCATGCCCACACCGGGAGGAGGGAAATAATGATAAAGACAAAGCACGGCCATAAATCCTTAAAAAACGTGGATGGAGGAAAATACCCCTAAAATGTGGTTCTGGAAGAAGATATTGAACAAAACCACTCCAAACACCAGGAGACGGGAGGAATTGCAGTTGGATCCCAACCCTTGCATCTCGGGAATGAAGGGTTGGGTCCCAACCCTTGGATCCCAGGAATGAGGGGTTGGATCCCAACCCTCGGATCCCAGAAATGAGGGGTTGGATCTCAACCCTTGGATCCCGGAAATGAGGGGTTGGATCTCAACCCTTGGATCCCGGAAATGAGGGGTTGGATTTCAGCCCTTGGATCCCGGGAATGAGGGGTTGGATCTCAACCCTTGGATCCCGGAAATGAGGGGTTGGATTTCAGCCCTTGGATCCCAGGAATGAGGGGTTGGATCTCAACCCTTGGATCCCGGAAATGAGGGGTTGGATTTCAGCCCTTGGATCCTGGGAATGAGGGGTTGGATCTCAACCCTTGGATTTTGGCAATGAGGGGTTGGATTTAAACCTTGGATCCTGGGAATGAGGAGTGCCTGCAGTTGCATCTCAACCCTTGGATCCCAGGAATGAGGGGTTGGATCTCAACCCTTGGATTCCGGAAATGAGGGGTTGGGTCTCAGCCCTTGGATCCCAGCAATGCCCAGCTGAAGTTACTTCCTGATGATTTCCCTGTGTTTTCCCTCCTTTTCCCAATGGATGGGTGAATTCTTGCGTCACTCCCTGGCTGCCTGGCGATTCCATGGTTTCTGGTTTCCCTAATTCCATCCCTTTTTTCCCCAGGAAAAGCCTACGCCCCGGAATTCTACTACGACACCTACAACCCCCTGTGGCAGAACCGGCCCCGGGTTTATTCCTACAGCCTGCAGTGGACGCAGATGAATCCCAACGCCGTGGATCGGATCCTGGCCTATCGCCTGGGAATTCGCCAGGTGAGCCGGGAATCACCCGGGCACCATGAGCCTCTGGAGCCTCCTGGGCTCTGGGACATCTGCTGGGCCTTTAGGGACTTCGGCTTTATTTATTTTATTTTATTTTATTTTGTTTAATTTAATTTAATTTAATTTAATTTTACTTTATTTTATTTTACTTTGTTTTATTTTACATTATTTTATTTTGAATTTATTTTATTTTACGCTATTTTATTTTACTTTTTAAACTGTATTTTGTTTCATTTTACTTTATTTTATTTTACTTTAATTTTACTTTCTTTTATTTTATTTTGCTTTTTTCCTTCATTTTATTTTACTTCACTTTATTTTATGTTATTTTATTTTACGTTATTTATTTTTATTTTATTTTATTTTACATTTTTACTTTATGCTATTTTCTTTTACTTTATTTTAGTTTACTTTATTATTTTTTTATCTTTTTTAACTGTATTTTACTTCATTTTATTTTTATTTTATTTTGTTTGATTTTACCTTTTGTTATTTTATTTTTTATTTTATGTTATGTTATTTTATTTCTCTTTATTTAATTTTCTTTTATTTTATTTCATTTGATTTTACTTTATTTATGTTATTTTGTTTTATTTTACATTGCTTTATTTTAATTTCATTTTATTTTATGTTCTTTTATTTTACTTTTTAAACTTTCTTTTATTTCATGTTACTTGATTTATTTTACCTTATTTTAATTCATTTTAATTTTGAAATTTCATTTTATTCTACTTATTTTATTTTGTTTATTTTATTTTATTTTATTTTATTATTCTATTCTATTCTATTTCACTTTATTCCACTTTATTTTATTTTCCTGCTCCATTCCCACAATCCATCCACCTCCAAGCTATCCTTGGCCACCACATCCTCCTCCAACTCATCCTTCTCCATTTGCCTCCTTCCTTGGGAGCATCCAGCTGATATTTTTTGGGAATTTTGACAGCCTCCCACTGATCTTTTCCTTCAAATAATCCCCCAGTGGATTGATCCAGAAAATCTTTCTTTGGATATTCAACACATGGAATAATAATTTGGGCAGGGACAACGAGGGAAGGGATTAAATCAGATTTTGCGGAGGGATATTTTGGAAAATATAGGGAAAAAATTGTTATCCCACAGATTTCCCACTGGGATGAGCTTTGGAAAAACAAATCCCCAATTTTAACATTTTATTTACGGGGATTTGTGCTTGGGCAACTTCCCTGGAAGTTGTGGAGCTCCTGGGACACATCCCGGGAAGGGCTCTGGTACCTGCACGGGGCTGGAGATGGGATCTTCCCGAATCCAAGGAATTTGTGATGAAAACGGGGGATGTTTAATCCACGTTTATGCAACTCCTGGCATCGCCGGGCACAAATCAGCTCCAGGATTCCCAGGGCCTGGGAGGAATCGGGGAATTCTGGAAGGAACTCGCTGAAGGAAAGGATTTCTATTGGAATTAATTGCATTAGGAATTTTAGCTGCTTCTCCCATTTAATTTTCATTTCTCTTTAATTACCCGTTCATGTAATTAACCAGGGTTACTCTGCTCTGGGCCAGCCTAATCCAAACATTCCCATTTTTCCTCTCTGGAGCCCCCTTTCCAACCTGGCTGATTCAGAACCCTGGGATCCATCTGGACATGATTCCTGCAGGAATTCCCCTTGGAACAGGAGGATAAATAAAATCCTGATTTTTATTTACAGCCCCAGGGCTGGCTCCCAGGGGATTGTTTCTCTTGGATAATTATTCCCCTTGGAAAATGTATTTTTTACTGGGGTTTGCTGGTTTTGAGTTATCCATGGAAAGGGATGAGCACCCTTTGGAATGTTGGATGACTCATGGCTGAGCCATGTTGGCTGTAGGAAGAGGATGGGAACTTTTCCAGGTGGGAATGGGGTTTGGAGCTGGGGAGCTACTCTTAATCCTGGTTTTAATCTCGGTTTTAATCTCCTGATGCATTGGAAAATTCTGGAAATGGGCTAAGAGTGGGTCAGTGTGCTGAAGTCTGTTCCTGACTGGATTCCCACCATTCCCTGATCCCAAAATTCCTGGTGCATTAAAGATGTGGAATTCAGAGCATCCCTCCCCTGCTTCAGCCACAGCTGCTTCTCCAGGCAGAATCCAGGCAGTTTTTTGGGAATATTCAGTTGATACCTGGTTTAGGCTGACGAATTTTCATGGAATCCCAGAATTCCTGACTTGTTTGGGATGGAAGGAACCTTAAATCCCATCCAGTTCCATGAGCAGGGACACTTCCACTTTCCCAGGCTGCTCCAATCCGTCCAACCTGGCCTTCCATTTCCTGTGGAATTACGGAATACCAACAATATTTTTAATCCCATTTCCGGAAAACATGAGCTTCTTTGAAGTCCCAGAGTTGTTCAGCACCATTCCCGGATTTTTCCAGCTGCTTGTGGAAAACAACCCGAAGGTTGTGCTTAATAAGGAAAATTTCAAGGGTAAAGGAGCCTGGAATGGGGCAGAGCGGGGATTTCCCCTAACAACAAATTGTGCTTGAGGCTTTTAGGTTCTCCAGGAAAACAACATCTGGGAAGTAATTCCAGGTTGGAATAAAGTGGGATTATAGAGGTGGAAATGTCTCTGGGGTCATTTGATAGCTCTTCCCCCACCTTTTATTTCATGGAATTCCAGAATCCCAGAATGGTTTGGATTTGGAGGGACCTTAAAGCCCATCCAGTGCCACATTCCGCTATCCCAACCTGGCCTTGGACACTTCCAGTGATCCAGGGGCAGCCACCGTTTTTCTGGGAATTCCATCCCAGCCTCTCCGCACCCTCCCAGTCTGGAATTCCTTCCCAGTATCCCACTAAACCGGCTGCCAGCCTGGCTGAGTCACCAGTGTGACACATTCCTGTCACATCCCGCTTCAGGTCACCTCTGCTGTCCCTGGAATGAAGAGAAATTCCTGTCCCAGAGCGGGATTTAGTGCTGGAAAACCGGACACAAGGAAAACCTCTGGCATTCCAAGCGTTGGTTAAGGAGAATTCCCAAAAAAACCGTCACAGATAATGTTATAAAACTTATTTGATACTAAAAACTAAGCTTGGCTTAATGAGAAATCAGGGAAGCCAGGAGGGGAGGGAAGGTCCTGTGAGGTGACGAGGGAGTCACAAAAACAGGGAATTGTCACTCTTCTGCCTACGGAGCGAAAATGGAAAGATGGGAAAATGGGAACTGAAGTCACCTGGGAGAAATGGATTCATTTGAGCACATTTCAGACCCCACCTGAAGAGCAGGAATCCTGCAGATTCCTTCTCCCAGGATCATGGGAATACATCACATCTACTCCAAAGGGAAAGATGTTTCCCAGCTGGGAATTTCTATTGGATTTACTCTGGGAAATGTAAAATCTTGAAATTTTCATTCAGAACCAGTCCCAAAAATGACATTTATAGCAATTAATTCAGTGAGGGAAGAGAGAGAGCTGGAGTTCCACATTTATATTGGAATATTCCTGATGTTGTTCCCATAAAGGATTTTAATCTCTCTCCTATGAGGGAATATTTTCTGTCCCAAAGATTTCCTTGCACGCATCAATTCCGGGAATCTAAAGAGGTTTTTTTCTTCCCTGCGTTTGTGGAATGAAACACAGAGAGTTTGGCCAAAACCAAAAAGATTGTGACATGCAGGGACACGTTTTTTATTGCTGTTCCTGCCTTTGGGAAATTAAATTAGACCAGGAATGGTGCTGGTTTAAAAATTCCCACTTTTCAGGGCTGATTCCTCCTGTGCTGCTTCTTCACAGCTCCGAGGTGAGGTTTGTTCCAGGCCTGTTCCTGGCTGTTTAAAACTGGTTCTAACCATCAGATGGATATGGGGAATATTTATGCTGAAAATAAAATTTCTGCTGATTTTGTCTTAAGGAATTCAGAGCTGGGAGCTTGAACTCCTGTCGGGAAAGGCTGGGAGAGCTGGGAATGTTCACCTGGAGAAGGGAAAGCTCCAGGGAGAGCTCCGAGCCCCTTGCAGGGCCTAAAGGGGCTCCAGGAGAGCTGCAGAGGGACTGGGGACAAGGCCTGGAGGGACAGGAGCCAGGGAATGGCTTCCCAGTGCCAGAGGGCAGGGCTGGATGGGAGATTGGGAATTGGGAATTGCTGGCTGGGAGGGTGGGCAGGGGCTGGGCTGGAATTGCCAGAGCAGCTGGGGCTGCCCCTGGATCCCTGGCAGTGCCCAAGGCCAGGCTGGACATTGGGGCTGGGAGCAACCTGGGACAGTGGGAGGTGTCCCTGCCCATGGGTGGCACTGGGTGGGATTTAAGGTCCCTTCCAGCCCAAACCAGCCTGGAATTCTCAGATCTTTTCCTGGATGACTTTGACACCGAAGCTGCTCCTGCCCTTATCCACCCTCCCTGCTCCATGACTGAGCTGTGAACACCAACAGGAGCTCCTCTGGGAGGCCATGGCCTGGAATTTCTCAAGGTGTGATCAAAAATAATCCCCAGGCAGAGCTTTGCCCATTCCCATTTCCACAAAATGTGGACAATAAATCCAAATTCCCTCTCTTCCCAAAAATGTGCAGGCAAAATCGGACATATTAATTTGATCCAAGGAATTGCTGCCTGCTGGGCCTGACTTAGGATGATTTTTGTTATGTAACTGTAAATTCCTGCTATTTCCTTCCCAGCTTTAGTATCTGAGGCATTTTAACTCCTCTGTCTACTTTCTTAAGGAAAGGAAACACACAGGAAAATCCTAAAGTTACTTCCGGGGATTTCTAACCCAGGTCTTTGTTTGGGTCAGATCCCACGGGAAAGGGAGGCACAGCAGGGAAGGAGAATCTGGCAGAGGATCAGGATGGTTGGGGTTGGGAGGGACCTTAAATCCCATCCCATCCCATCCCATCCCATCCCATCCCATCCCATCCCATCCCATCCCATCCCAGGGACACCTCCCACTGTCCCAGGTGGATCCAAGCCCCAGTGTCCAGCCTGGCCTTGGGCATTCCCAGGGATCCAGGGGCAGCCCCAGCTGCTCTGGC
>NW_008238988.1:6707095-6720524 GCF_000691975.1 Corvus brachyrhynchos
TCCCAATTCCCAAGATCCAACCTCAATTTCCCCTCTCAGTTTGAAGCCATCCTCCTGTCCTGTCATTCCAGTTCCTGAGGAATTGTCCCTCTCTGGTTCCCTGGAGCCCCTTCAGTTCCTGGGAAGTGCTCTGAGGTCTCCCTGGAACCTTCTCCTCTCCAGACTGATCAGCCCCGGTTTTCCCAGCCTGTTTCCATGTGATACCCTGAAAACATGAGCTTTCCATGCTCCTCAGGTTTCCCTGATCCTGGAGCAGAGCAGATCCCAGCTCTGGAGAGGGGAAGGAGGCTCTGGCAGGGACTGGGAACAAGTGATTGCCTCTCCTCATGTGTCCATGGGGAATACGGTCAGGGAGAGGTGCAGCCTCTCATGGAATCACAGAACATCCTGAGGTGGAAGGGATCCACCAGGATCACCGAGTCCAACTCCTGGACTTGTCTTGGAGATCCTTTGGATACTGAATTACCTGGTGGGACCTTGCTTCATCTGTTAGGAGCACACGGGGATTTGCTTTGGGATTTATTTGGTGGCCAAATGATTCAGCCATAAAACTGGGATACGTGACACCATCAGAACCCCTGGTGTGGATCCCGGAGCAGCTCAGGAGGCTCCAAATCCTCCTGCATGGAGCATTTATGGAAAAGGGAGTGTGGAGCACAGGGAATTTCCCTTTCTCAGGGGCACTGCTGGGCACAGCCCTTCATTTGTAACTCCCTGGAGCAGAAGGATGGGGACAACCTTGGATTTGGTCACAACCTGGATTTGGTCACCCTCAACTTCCTTGGGAATGTGCCAAGGTCTGCCAAGACATTCCTGCACAGAAGGAACATTTTTCCCTCTCCATAAGAGCCCTCTGAAGAATATTCCGACGGGGATGCATTTCAGCTTTGGATTTGGCTTCGGAATCAAAGACCAAGATTCTTCCAGGTTTTTTCCTTTTCCAAGCATCCCTGTGTGTATTCCCTGGTCAACCTTTGGAGACACCAACACTCCAGGAGCTGCTTTCATTAGGTGTCCAATCATGGAATATTTAGGTTGGAAAAGCCCTCTCAGACCATCAAACCCAAGCATTCCCCAGCCCTGCCAAAGCCACCGCAGATCTGTGTCCCCAAGTGCCACATCCACACTTCCAGGATGGCGACTCCAGCACTTCCCTGGGCAGTTTGTTCCAAGAATATGTTTTCCAAGAGTGTGAAAAATGGTCCCAAATGTCCCTCAGAGGGTTTCTCTACTCCTGGAAGTTTATCCACCTGGACAAATCCACTTTTGGGCTGCCACTTCCATCTCCTCCATCACTGAGCTCGGTTTGGAGCAGCTGTGAACATCCTTGTGCTTTTCCATAGTGGTTCCTAAATGCAGCAGGAGCTTCACCTGGAGATTCCGGAGCAGCTCCATTCCTGCAGCTGCTCCAGCCACCTCTGGCTCCCTCTGGCACCACGTGGAGCTGTTCCCTTCCCACACTTTGCCTGCCCCCAAAACCAGATTCCCCATTTCTTCCCAATAAACGACAACAGTTAGTCCTTCCCACACTTTGCCTGCCCCCAAACCAAAATCCCCATTTCTTCCCAATAAACGACAACAGTTAGTGACTCCCAGCATCCGAGGAGCGCCGGGTGGGCGCCTCCGGCTCTCCGATATTTCCTGGCAGCAGGATGAAAGTGAATTAAACCAGGGAGACTTTTCCAGAGCAGCCAGGAAGGGTGTGCAGCTCTGATCTCCGCGGTGGCTGCTCCCAGCAGGTGACAGCAGGTGACAGCCACGTCCCCGCAGCCGTGGTGACCTAGAAAAGGAACAGCTCCTCTGTGGAGAACTCATAAAAATTCAGCTGGTCCCTGTAAACCAGAGAGCAGCTTGTTCCAGCTTGTTCCATAAAAGATTCAAGCTCCCACCTTTCCTTTATTCCCAGCCCCAGGAGCCTGTGGAATCCGTGGGTTGGGAATGAGAAGCTCCTCAAACAGCCCCGAGCGGGTCATGGCTCCGTCGCTTCCTCCTGGTCACCCTCTGGATTGATTGGATTTTTAACTTGTGCTGTCACTCAGCGCTGAGTGGGGGCAGGGGGATTCAAACATCCACAGTGTGCCTCGGAAAGGGATTCCTGGGATGGCGGAGTGGGCACTGGGCAGAAAACAGAGCAGGGAATTCTCTGTCTGTGCCCCAAATCCCATAGCCCTGGATAAAGGGCTGAGGAGAAAGGGAGTGCGGATACATTTTATTGCCTTTCTGATTAAAGAATCCCAGAATCCCAAAGCGTTGTGGCTTGGAAGCCCAAATCCCATCCCATCTCACCCCTGCCATGGGCAGGGACACCTCCCACTATCCCAGGCTACTCCAAGCCCTGTCCAACCTGGCCTTGGACACTGCCAGGGATCCAGGGTCAACCACAGCTTATCTGGGAATTCTATCCCAGCATGTCCCCACCCTCCCAGCCAGGAATTCCTTCCCAAGATCCCATCTAACCCTACTTTCTTCCAGTCTGAAGCCATTCCCCTTGTCCTGGCACTCCAGTCCTTTCTCCAAAGTCCCTCTCTCTGTCCCTGTGTTTAAAGTCGTTAAAAGCAAGCAAACAACCTCCTCCTCCCAGCTCTGAAATCCCCCAAATTCCCATTTATTCACCAAACAGACTGAGGTGTCCTAATCCAGAGCTTCAAGGATTATTTCTCATCATCCCTCGGTGTGGAAAACCCGGAGGCAGAGCGGTTTCTATCCCAGTTCTCCCGGTTTTAGCAGATATCGGTGCTGCGGTTTGATTTCACTCCGATAAAAGGGATCCCTCTCTCGGTGACCAATTCCTGCCCCACCTCCAAACCCGGAGCTGTTTTCCACCTTGGAAGAGGATTGAGTTGTTGGCTCAGTGGCTTCCTCAGCCCAGCTTTCCCTGCAGTGTTCCCGTCTCTTTCACCCTCAGATCCCGGACAATAAATCTGGCTCAGGACCAGCTGTTCCTGACACCTGAATTTCTCAGCTGTCCGTTTGTAGCTCATCAAAGCTGCATCTCAAATATTCTGCATCCTTGGACTCCACATTCCTTATTCCTAAAGACTTGGGAATTTGTGTTTCTAAATAAAGGGGAAAGGAGAGAATTTTTGGTGTCTGTATCACAAAAAGCCAATTACACAACGTGATAAATGTTATAAAGCAATGAGAGAATAAAACTGGATGGGAGGAGCAAGTCCAGGAGGATCGTTGATCTAATCCTGCAAGAAGAAAGTCGATTGCACGCCCAGGATTGTTCTCCTGGATTAGGAATTGTTTAATTGGGAATGATTGTTCCCACTGTTAAATGGGCTTTAGAGCAGAAAAGGCAGGGAAAGTGATTTGTCATGCAACTGCCAAATCAGAGAATCATGGAATATCCTGAGCTGGAGGGATCCCAAGGATTATTCAGCCCAGCTCCTGTCCCTGCACAGACACCCCAACAGTCCCACCCTGTGTATCCCTGGGAATGGCATCCAAACCCTCTTGGAGCTTTGGCAGCCTTGGGAATGTGCCCATTCCCTGGGGAGCTGTTCCAGTGCTTATTCCACCCTCTGGGGGAGGAACCTTTCCCTGATATCCATCCCAAACCTCCTCAAGCACATCTGATTTTCCCCCCGTCCTGTTGCTGTTCCCTGGGAGCAGAGCCCAACTCTCACTCGGGACACTTTGGATCAGTCTGTCCCTGGCTGAAGCCAAGCCTCACCTGCCCAGTCTGGGCTGGGTTTGAGCTTTTGGTCCCAGCTGGATCCAGGGGAGCTGGGAACCATCTCTGCAGGACAGCCAGGAGCCGGGACCAGCTCCACATGGAAAGACACGTGAGGGTTTGGGGTTCGGCTGATTGGGTGTGGAAATATTAATGAGGGAGAGAGAGGAGGGGAAGTTTGTGAGGAGCAGCCAAGGGCACTGGGATTGTGTAGCTGGAGAGGAGGAGACTGAGAGGAGTCCTCGTTGTGGCCTTCAACGTCCTCCTGAGGGCAGCTCCAACCTCTGCTCCCTGTGACAGGGACAGCTGGGGGACATTCCAGGGAACGGCTGGAGCTGGGGCAGGGCGTTGCCTTTTGCCCAACCTGGAAGTGAAACTCGAGATAATTTTTAGTGTAGGAGGTAACATAAAAGTGGATCTTTATGGAAGGCCTTCAGGGGCAGTCGTGGAAAGACGTCCACAAAAACCCACCCGCACGGGGTGGATACAGTTTTTATAGGTTTTAGGAAATCAGAATAATTGATAAAAAGCACCAATTGAGAGGACAAGTGGTGATGGAATTCCCTCCCCAGGTCAAGCCCCTTCTCTGGAGGCCTCCCCTCGGCACTGGCTGTGCTCTGTCCATGAAATGCATCTCCAAGAGTTGTCCTCAGCCCTGGTGGCCAGGAAGAACTAAGATAGCACTGGGGCCTTGTACCTCCCGGGGCTTGGAGCTCTGGAATTTGTTTTGTCTTTCTGCCGAGGGAAAGGCCGTGGGAAATTACTGGGAAAACCGGCCACTGATATAATAAACCACAAATACACGTGTGAATAATATCGAAAATGTATAAAGAAAAAAGGCAAAACACAAAACTTCATCAAGAGCAGGGTCAGGCTGGAGGGAAAGGTTCTTTCCTCAGAGGGTGGGATAAGCACTGGAACAGCTCCCCAGGGATAGGGCACATTCCCAAGGCTGCCAGAGCTCCAGGAGCGTTTGGACACTGCTCCCAGGGTGGGATTGTTGGGGTGTCTGTGCAGGGCCAGACTGGAGGATCCTTGAGATGCTTTCCAGCTCAGGATATTCCATGATTTCACGATTCTCTGCCATCAAGCACAGAACATCCTTTACAGCTTGCCTGAATCACAGATATTTGCCACTGAGTCATTCCAAATCCATCCTTGGGAACCAAGATGACACAGGAGCCACCTCCCTGCTCAATTTTATGTTCCCACCTGGATAACTCTGCTTATATTCCAGTCAGAATTGTGAAAGAAAAGCAGGAATACAGCAAACACTCCCTGGGAGTTTTCCCTCTGTGGTGGGCAAATGGAATATTTGTCCGTGAGCTGAACAGTCCAATTTTAGATATAAAACTTCCAAACAAATCTCTAAATTTTTTTAAGGAAAATCAATCCATGCGGTTATAAATTGCAAAGGAATGACTTTAAACACCGCCACAGTTTTTTATGGAGTGTCCAATGGATTAATTGACTTTGTCCTTAATTTTTCTGTCATCAATTAACATTGTCCTTAATTAAAGAGGTCCTTGTCCAGCTCATGGAGTCAAGTCCAGAAGGAATTTGTGCTGGGAATCAATAGGCCAAGAACAATGGAGTGAGGAGCTGTTGATTCTTTATGAACATATCTGAGCATAGAAAGAATCAATCTTTAATCATCCCAGAGGATTGACTCCGGAGGAAATCCATCATTCCAAGGCTTCAAGAGAATATAATTTTCCAACAAAAGACATGGAATAAAAGACATGGAATAAACCCCCTTTTATTGGCAGCACCAGGGTGGTTCCAACCTTCTGGAATAAAAATCTGCCACATTTACGGCCCCCTTTTGCTTTGGTGTCACCTTTGGGAAGAAAGATTCCGAAATATTCCAAGGGAAAAAAGGAGTCCTGTCCCAGGGAAACCTCCTGTGCGCCAGGATGGATATGCTCTGCTTAATTAATTACAGGATAATGCAAACAAATGCTGCAGAAGCTGCTCCCATTTTCCCTCAAGGCTTCATAAATATTCCCAAACCATCGGAAAATTGTTATTCCAGCTTGGCTGAAGTCAATTCCTCGCTGCTGGAAAACTGTAATTCCAGCTTGGCCAAAGTCAATTCCCCACCCGCGTTTCATCCTTATCTTTGGTAGGAAAAGGGATTTGATTATGAGACTTTTTCCCCTTCAGAAATTCCTTTTCCAAGCAAATCTTGATTTTTATGGATATTCCAGCTCTGGACACAAGACTTGAGGTGCAGGGAGATGTTTTATGGTTGTGTTCCTTGTGGATTTTCTCGTGGAAGCCTCAATCTTGGCTTTTTCTCACGGCTCCTGTGCTGTGGGATGGGGGGAATATTCCATGGGTTTCCCTTTGCTTCCTGCACATCGTGCCTGCAATAAGGCAGGGAATCCACCAGGAATATTGGAAAATCCAATCCCAAATTGGGATGATTTACGCTTATTTATAATTTGAAGGGACTTTAGGCTCAATGTTAGGGATGGGCTGTACAGGGAATTTTGGGGAGTGGTGATGAGGGTTTGGCTTTTTCCCATTCAGAGGAACCAAAGTGATTCCCAGATGTCCAAGGGAATCAGCGTTGGGCTCTTCCTGCTTGGAATCAGAGCATCTCCAGTTTGGGGCTGGGAGTTTCCACCAGCGCAAGGCATTGTAGGAATTAAATCCCATTTTTAGGGCACCTCGGGCTCCATTTGTTTTCAATTCTTTCCATCTTTTCCAGCCCAGGCTGTTGGTGTTTCCCAGGTTTGGGAAGCAGCTCCTGGAGTGATGGCTCCATTTTCACTGCTGGGTTGATTTTCCAAGTGGGAAAACCAAAGTTGGATGCGGCAGATCCTGAATTTATTTCTTTCTATATTTCTGTGTTTATATAGTTCTAGATTGATTGATTGATTGATTGAGTGATACATTTATTTCTATATTTCTATATTGATATTTATTTCTATATTTATTTGTTTCTAAATTTATTTATTTCTGTATTTTTAAAACTTTATTTATTTCTATGTTCATTTTTTCTGTATTTCTATATGTCTATATTGATACATTTATTTATTTCTATATTTTTATATTGATACATTTCTGTATTTCTATATTTCTATATTTCTATATATACTTCTATATTTCTATATTTCTATATTTTTATTTGTATTTTTTCTATTTTTATTTACTTCTGTATTTTTATTTATTTAATTCTATGTTTATTTATTTATATATTTATATATATATCTATTTCTATACTGATATATTGATATATATTGATATATTGATATATGTCTATATTTCTATATTTCTATATTTCTATATTTCTATATTTCTATTTATTTATATATTTATTTGTTTCTATATTTATTTATTTCTATATTTTAAAAAATTTATTGATTTCTATATTTATTCCTATATTTCTATGTTTATTTTTATTTATGTATTTTTATATTTATTTATTTCTCTATTTCATTTATTTAATTCTATATTTATTTATATATCTATTTATTTCTCTATTTTTTCTATATTTATTTATTTATATATTGATATATTTATTTATTTCTATATTTCTATTTTCCTCTAACAATATTTATCTCTTTCTTTCTTTCTTTCTTTCTTTCTATATTTTAATTTATGTATTCTATATTTTTTCTATATTTATTTATTTCTATATTTTTATTTCTTTCTATATTTCTTTCTATGTTTCAATATTTCTTTCTTTCTATACTTATTTATTCAACAGGAGAGCTGGAAAATCAGGCTTTCCTATCCAAACTTGGTTGTTGCTTTCTATCCAACACAGAGACAATTTTGTGATGTTTTGGACTTTTATTTTCCCCCTGGTTTCCATGGTGAAAAATAAGGATTAGAACAGAGCTGGTGTTGATTGCAAGGGAAAAAAACCCAAAAATCTGTGTTGCTTCCTATGGAGAAATATCAATATCCAACGCTGGCTTTGGAGGGATCCTCCCGAAAGGAAAAATCCAATTGTTTTTCTCTTAGAAAGGAGAAAATAATGGATATTTTTATTGCTGCTGTTTGGGGGGTGGAAAAAGGGCAAGAATTCAAAGCAGAGGCTGAAGTTGGTAGGAATTGGTTTTGGGAATTGCAAATTTTCCTCGTTAATTATTGACATTCTTTGGGAAATCTCTGTTTCTGTGGCTCCTTATCCAAAGATGAGGTGGACTAGGGAATATTTTAAATCTTTATCCTACAGTGCTCACAAATATTATTGCCATAATGACTTCAAATGTGGCTTAAAAAGCTTAATTATATTTATTTTTTACAAAAATAACGTATTTTTTAACGTTGGAATTGAGTTTTCTCCAGACTTTTATGGTTCTCTAATGCTTAATTCTGTGGACAGGCCGGACACAATCATGAAATGATATTTTTGGGGCATAAATGGTTTTAATCTCCTTGTGAAGATTCCTTGTGTTCAACTGGATAATTTCATTTTTAAGAATGAAATGAAATAAAAATTGGGATCCATGGCAAGGAATAAACAACTTTAATCCCAGTGGAAGTAAAATCTGGGAATTTTCCCTTCAGGCCTGCAGCCTCCATGAGTGCATTGACATCACTTAAATATTTTGGGGATCTGTTAAGGCAAAATTAAAAATAAAGAGATATTTGAATTCCCCTTTTTGGGCTGAATTAGCTCCATAAAAATGCATTCCCTGTTTGTGGATCCTAGAAATTCCTGTTTATAATTCCCAACTAAAAATCAAATATTTCTTCCAGATAAAATTGGCTTTGTTATAAAGATCAGAGAAATCATACCAGGAACAGCATTGGGTGCCTTGCTGTGCTCGTGATCCATAAAAATAAGGAGATTTCATGGAATCTTGGAATGCTTTAGGTTGGAAAAGCCCCCTGAGGTCAAACCCAACCATTCCCAGCACTGCCAAGGCCAGCACCGATCCTGTCCCCAAGTGCCACCTCCACAGGGCTTGAAATCCCTCCAAGGATGGCGACTCCACTGCCCTTTTCCAATATTTTCCAACTTTTCCATGGAGAAATTTCCCCTTGTTCTCATGTAAAATACTTGAACATAAAAGCATTGGTATTTTTGCTCTGAATTTAAAGCTTGGAGCTGTTAAAATTCCTGCAAATTCTGATTTTTTGGGATGAAATATGGTAAATTTAGGACCATTTCAGGTTTATTTTTTATTGCAGCAGCAAAATAAATTTAGGAATAAAGACTCTTCCATCCTTCGTGAACTCTGCCATGGAAAACACATCCTAGGGAAGAATTCCAGGGCTCTGACAGGGGTAGGATCCTTGTGGAACATCTCCTTTGAGCATCGCTGCTCCTGCGCTGTGGGCTTGGGATGGGGGGAATATTCCACGGGTTTCCCTTTGTTTCCTGCACATCGTGCCTGCAATAAGGCAGGGAATCTGCCAGGAATATTGGAAAATCCAATCCCAAATTGGGATGATTTCTGCTTATTTATACTTTGAAGGAACTTTAGGGACAATGTGGGGCTGGGTTTGTGCCGCCTCCTTAATTAGATTTTATTTTGTCTTTTCATCGCTTCTTATATTAAAAGAAATTGGGTTAATAAAAGAAATTGGATTTGGATGTTGATAACGCTGCCAATAAATCCCAAATCAATAAATCCCAAAAACCTGTGCTTCCCTTTTTTTTTCCGTAGGAGCCTTTGTTGGCTCATTTTGGGTTCCATTGTTGGAAAATCATCCGTCTTTGGATTACAACCATTCTTTTGGATTTTGGTAGTAATTAAGCACTGAGGTCATTAACGAGCAGCCTATTTCCTTCTCACTCATCAACAAAATTGGAATGCTTGGAATTCCAACTCCATCCCAGAGTGCTCTTATTACCTCCAAATTATGCCCCAAAAATCAGCACTAAAACCCCGTTACCTTAACGAGGAGATGGACCCCACCCCACGGACCCAGGGAATTCCCATCCCAGATGACTCCTCCTGCACTGCACTTGGCCAATGTTATTTTAAATTCATGGATGGAATAAGGATACAAATCCTGAGGGTTGATTTATGTCCTCTTACTTCAAGGAATTCCATTTGAGGGGGAGAAAATCCAGCCTCAGGAAACTGATGGGATTTTGAAAGGAAAATGAAGGGTTATTTAGGATTTTGACAAGTGGGTTGGAAGTGTAAAAAGCAGCTTTTTAAAGAACTCGAGACTTCAGGGAGGTTTTTAAAATGTCACGGCATCCCCTGGGTGTTTCTGTGTCACCACAAACTGGTCCTTGGTCCTTTGCTGAAATCCCTGCCTGGTGAGCCTCCCAAATCCTCAGGAATTGGGGGAACTCCGCGCTTTTCCTGCCCCAAAACACATCCAAGGGTCATTGGATTTCTGTGGGGAGGGGATGGGCAGCCGGCAGGGAGAAGTGGCCTTTGGAAGAAATATTCCCGATTTTGGGTGGCGTTTGTTGCAGAAATTCTCCACAGTGGGATAATCCAGGAGGTTCACTCTGGTTCTTTTGGAATTTTGAAGGGTGCCCAGCTCTGCTCCCACTGGTTTTTAAGGTGAAGACAAATTTATCCCAAAATCTCTGCTATTTGGATCCTTCTGTAGATTTTAGGCTGGACAATTTTGAAAGGAAAAAGAAGGTTCTTTCAGATTTTGAAAAGTAAATTTTACATCTAAAAATCAGATTTTTAAAGAAATTGAGAATTTGAAATTTTAAAATGTCACAGCCCCTGCTGGGTGCTTCTGTGTCACCACAAACCCCCTTGGTCCTTTGCTGTAATCCCTGCCTGGTGAGCATCCCAAATCCTCAGGAATTGAGGGAACTCCACGCTTTTCCTGCCCCAAAACACATCCAAGGCCCATTGGACCTCTGGAAGAAATATTCCCGATTTTTGGTGGTGTTTGTTGCAGAAATTCTGCACAGTGGGATAATTCAGGAGGTTCATTCCTTGTCATATCTCTAATTCTTTTGGAATTTCGAAGGGTGCCCAGCTCTGCTTTCTAAGGTGGAGACAAATCCCAAAACCTCTGATATTTGAATCCTTTGGATTCCAGGCTGGCCAGCAGCGCTGGTGGGAGCAGGAAATCACGGTGAACGGGAATATCCAGAAGGGGGAATTGATCACCTACAACCTGACGGAGCTCATCAAGCCCGAGGCCTACGAGGTCCGCCTGACGCCCATCACCCGCTTTGGGGAGGGGGACTCCACCATTCGGGTCATCAAATACAGTGGTAAGGACTTGATATCCAAGGAAATGTGAGTTGGGAATGCTCCGGGCTCTGGGAATGGTGTGGTCGTTCCCAATCCTGGAATAACGTGTTGAGCATGGTCGTCCCAAAAGGAGCATCTGAGAAATGGGAGAGAGGAAAAAATTCACCTTTTGGATGATCCATAACAATAAAAACACCCAACCAAAATAATTCCTGACATCCAAACCCCAAAATCACATCCATTTTTTTGAGGAAAATAAGGAAAATTTAATTAAATTCATGCCAAATAATGACATAATAATGACATCGTTTTGCTGTCTTCATAAAAGAGCAGATTTCAAGTTGATTCTTGTTTTGAAGGATGAGTTTTGAAGAAACAGCTGTGAACAAAGTTGGGGTTTTTCCCCAGAATGAGCAGTTTTTACTTTCATATGAATTATTTTCTTTAAAAACAGTGACTGTTTGTAGTCTCGTGTAAGATGATATAATCTATAAATTTATATAAGAAATAATGCCAGGGCGTTTATCAATTTCCCTCTAAAAGGTCGCTGGGACAAAGATTTATCCACTTCAATTTAACAAGAAACACACAGTATCCATCCATCCTGCTTCCCATATTCCCAGGAATTCAATCCTCTGTTAAATCCCTGAAAATCCCTATTTTGGGGGCATTTATTTAATGGATAACTGAATTTCTTCTTTTTGTTTTGTTTTTCTGCTGTGGGAAGTGTCACTGTCACCACATCCATGCCGTTGCACCTAAAAACAGTGGGGAAAACCATTCAACCCAAGATTTCTTGCCCAAAACAGATCACCCAACCCCAAAACCCACCACCCAGCTGAAATTCCAGCAGGTTTTCTCCTCCTTGCTGAGGGAACAGCAGGAAAATTCAGGAATATCTGTGCTGGCTCTAACCAAGCCCGGCCATTCCTGACACTTTGTGCTCCTCCAGCGGCAGAAATTCCCTCCCTGCAGGGCCAGCCCCACCCTGAGTGGGGCACGGATTTTCCAGGCATTTCAGTCAGATTTGGGAACGTAGGGCCTCAATTTTCCATGGATTTCCCTTTCTGGCTGATTTCTCTGAATACTTTTGTGTCATGGAGGCAGCAACCACCCCTGAGCCATCACACGTTGTCCTGCAGCTGTGTTGCTCCAAAACTGGAATTTTGGGGGTTTTTTTCCTGGTTGTTTTGGGGTTTTTTTCCCAAATTTTTGATGCTGGACAAATTCAGCTTCACCACCTTCATTTTCTTGTCTGCTTTTGTCCCTCGGTGTGACACAGAGTGTTGGTTTTTGTGAACAATCCAAACCGTGAGACTCCAGGTGACACCATGGATTCTGTTATCCTTAGGGAGCAAATCCCCCTGTTTTCTAAAGGGAGGACAGCCATGATCTTGGGAAGTGTCACTGTCACCACATCCATGCTGTTGCACCTAAAAACAGTGGGGAAAACCATTCAACCCAAGATTTCTTGCCCAAAACAGATCACCCAACCCCAAAACCCACCACCCAGCTGAAATTCCAGCAGGTTTTCTCCTCCTTGCTGAGGGAACAGCAGGAAAATTCAGGAATATCTGTGCTGGCTCTAACCAAGCCCAGCCATTCCTGACACTTTGTGCTCCTCCAGCGGCAGAAATTCCCTCCCTGCAGGGCCAGCCCCACCCTGAGTGGGGCACGGATTTTCCAGGCATTTCAGTCAGATTTGGGAACGTAGGGCCTCAATTTTCCATGGATTTCCCTTTCTGGCTGATTTCTCTGAATACTTTTGTGTCATGGAGGCAGCAACCACCCCTGAGCCATCACACGTTGTCCTGCAGCTGTGTTGCTCCAAAACTGGAATTTTGGGGGTTTTTTTCCTGGTTGTTTTGGGGTTTTTTTCCCAAATTTTTGATGCTGGACAAATTCAGCTTCACCACCTTCATTTTCTTGTCTGCTTTTGTCCCTCGGTGTGACACAGAGTGTTGGTTTTTGTGAACAATCCAAACCGTGAGACTCCAGGTGACACCTGATGATATTTTCCACCCAAACCCATGAATTTAGTTCCAAATCAAGCCTCAGTCAATGCAGCTCCCAGCAATTGCAGCTAATTCCAGGTTCAATCACTCAGGGAGCTCATGAAATTGAGGGTTTTTGGAGAATCAGAGGTAATTCCTAGGTAAAAGATGTGAAAATTGGGTTTCTTAGGGAGATTGCGCTGGAGCGAATCGCTGCTCCCATTTCAGGATAAAGTGGTGCTGATTTAGAGCTGGTTTGAAAACTCCAGACTGAATTCAGTATTTGGCTGAATCTTAGGCTGGGATTAAAGCAAGGAAGGGCAGCAGGAAATCCTCGAGTGATGCTCTGGCATTGCCAGATGTCCCCGTTAATTGGAGATAAAATTAAATTTGGGGCTTTCCATGAATAAAATGCAATTCCAGCCCGGAGCTGAGCCTCCTTCGGCTTCCCACGCGTGTGGGGTCTGTGGCAGGAGGGCTTTTTCCTAAATCATCCATCCTCACATTTCTCCTTCTGCAAACAGAGCCATGGAATAATTCCTCCTTCCAACCCATTCCCAGGTTTTATCATTGCACAGATCCCTCTGGATTAACTTGGGAAGCCCTTC
>NW_008238988.1:6720567-6721906 GCF_000691975.1 Corvus brachyrhynchos
CACCCTCCCAGCCAGCAATTCCCAATTCCCAATCTCCCATCCAGCCCTGCCCTCTGGCACTGGGAAGCCATTCCCTGGCTCCTGTCCCTCCAGGCCTCGTCCCCAGTCCCTTTCCAGCTCTCCTGGAGCCCCTTTAGGCCCTGCAAGCTTCTCTAAGGTCTCCCCAGAGCCTTCTCTTGTGGTTCTGGAGTTATTTCTGTGCTTTCCGGGGTAGTCAGGAGCTCCTCTGCAGAGTGAAACCAAAAGGAAGGAAGTTCTTCCCCACAGAGATCCAGGAATCACGGATCCCTTGCACAGAGAAATGTGGAGACCCCAAGTGGAACCTGGTTCTCCCCAAATTCTCGGGACACAGCTCCTCAGGCATGACTGGAAACGCAAACTCGGACATGATCAGGCACAGGATGTCCCAGGCTGGAGATGGCTTCAGTTCCACTTTGTTCTTCCTCTTTTCCATGAGCACCAAATCCCTACAAACATGCAGGCAGGAGTCTGGGATGGAGCTTTGGCATATCTCAGTAAAACCACCCTATTCCTACAAATTTTCCCTTCCCTGCTCCATCATGTTCTCCCAAACCCCAACAAATCCATATTTTTGTGTCCCCAAATATTCTTGTTTTTATTGACTCATCCCAAAAATACTCCTGCCTAAGGAACGAGGTCCAGTCTCCCATTTTTCCTGCTGCAGGGCAGCGCCACCAGGCAGGACCAGGCTCTGCTCCATCCCTCGGACTCAACTTTAAGCCTTTGTGTAAATGTTAAACTTATTTGCAGAAGATCTTGTCCAACACGTCGATAATTAAGCAGGGCTTAGCTCCAAGCTCGCAGGAGCTGCAGGAACCTCTCCCATGGAGCCTAACGAGCAGGGAATGAGACTCTTGCTAATTAATATATTAAATCTAGGCAGCTATGGGAAGAAAAAGTGCAATCCCAAGTGCCTCTCGCTTCTCTAGGATTTGAAGATCTCAAATGGATTTTCCAAAAGTCTTGTAGGCTCCTCGTGGAATTTGGGTGGAAATGGGAATAGGGAGTCGGTCGGCTCAAGGGAGGGATGGGAAAGTTTTTCCCCCAAAGCTGCAGGGTCCCCAGGGTCACTCCTCTGAGGTGACCAAAGCCATGGCAGAATTCTGCTTTGCTTATTTTCCCTGAAGATTTTTGGAGTGGAATCCCTTGGTAGGGAAGAAATCCTGGTCTGCATCCCAGCTCCATCCCCCAAGGCCACCACTGCCCCACGGCCCCAAATGCCACATCCATATGGAATTGAAATCCTGCCAGGGATGGGCACTCCAAACCCCCCTGGACAGCCCCTGCCAAGGCCTGAGCACCCTTTCCACGGGGACAT
>NW_008238988.1:6721943-6723644 GCF_000691975.1 Corvus brachyrhynchos
TCCGGCTGCTGCCCACCCTGAGCCTGCCCCGGCCCAGCCTGAGGCCGTTCCCTCTCCTCCTGTCCCTGTTCCCTGCCAGCAGAGCCCGACCCCCCCGGCTGCCCCCTCCTGTCAGGGACTTGTGCAGAGCCACAAGGTCCCCCCTGAGCCTCCTTTGCTCCAGCCTGAGCCCCTTTCCCAGCTCCCTCAGGAATTCTCCAGCCCCTTCCCAGCTCCCTTTTTCCTACAAAATCCCTGTCGTTCCTAAAGTTGTTTGGCCAATTTCTGATTTTACTGATGCTGTGTGAACGAAGAGGAGGAGCTCTATCCAACCAGGACAAGATTCCTGCACTGGAAACTGAAGTCATGCTCTTCCTGCTTTGACTCTGGAATAATCCCATTCCCTAAACCCTTCTTTTTTATGCAATTTCTGCGATACCCAAGCAAGAAGCATCAAAAGACTTCAGTTCTGAGGTGGAGCCTCACGTCTCCACTTCATTTGTTACCACCTTACAGAGACCATTTAACGTGAGCCAGAAGGATTTTAGCTCAATTTGTACAACTGGATGTCACCCCTGAATAATGGGAGAGAGGACATGTTCGGGACTCACATCCAACTTGGATTTTATGGGAAAAGACGACACAAATGAAAGGTTTCACCTCCAGAACAGCTTCAGCTTTTGCCCTAATTAGCAAGGAAATTATGAAGGACCTGAATCCATTTCCAGAGCTGCCACTGCCCTGACAAAAACCAGCACTCTCATTAATATTAATTAGCACCATCGTTAGGGCCATTGCTGGAGCACCTGTGGAAGAGTTGCTTGTTCCTCCTGCCCTCCTGCTCATTAATTAACAGATCAAGACCATCCAGATCTATTTAAGAGCTCCTCCAAAAGTCTGGAGTAAAGCCTGAGGAGCTTTTTCCCAATTTTCTTCATCTGTTGTTTTTTAGGGAGTGTTCAGTGCCAAGAGCATTTAGCACTAACCTTTTCCAAGGTATTCCACATGAAATCAATGTTTGCCTATTAAATAAAAGGCAAGCTTTGACTTTTTTTTCCCCATCTGGCCTGAATATTTATTTTAGTTTAGTTTTTTTTCTTAACCTGAGGAAAAAATCTTTTGTTCTGCTGATGTGGAATTTCTTAATGAAGCTCTGAGGGCACAAGAAGTTGATGCAGCTTTTAAGGCACTGGAGGGGCAGTGCAGAAAGTGCTGAATGGCTGAAAATTCCTTGTGTTGGTTCACTTTGCTCCAGGACTGGATCCAGGAATCAAAACTTTTCTCCTTTACTTATATTTTGCCTTTTCATTCCATCACTTTGTGTAGAAGCAGCAACTTCTGTGCTATAGGAAGGGGTTGGGTAAATGGAGGCGGAAGGAAAATCCACAAAATGTGGGGTAAACCAGAATTTGGAGCTCAAGTGGTGTAAAAGGAATTCTTGGAGATGAGAGGCACAGCTGGCACTTTGTTCAGAGAGCTTTCTTTGAGTCCTGGAGAATTCCAAGAGCTTTGGCAGGGTCTTGGCATTCCCTTCCCAGTCTTGAGATAAAGATGTCGATCTGTCAGCTTCTCTCCTGAAGGGTTTGGGTGTAATCATGGAACCAACACAGGATCAGGGACTGGTTTGGGTTGGTGGGACCTGAATCCCATCCCATTCCATCTCTGCCATGGCAGGGACACCTCCCACTGTGCCAGGCTGCTCCAAGCCCCAATGTCCAGCCT
>NW_008238988.1:6724219-6729291 GCF_000691975.1 Corvus brachyrhynchos
GCCCTCCCTGCAGCCAGGGACAGCCAGGGCTGAGGGCCCCTCTCAGCTGGGGCTCCTCTCGAGGCTGAGCAGCCCCGGCTCCCTCAGCCTGTGCTGGGCACGGAGATGCTCCAGCCCTTCCTCATCCTCACAGCCCTCCTCTGGATCTGCTCCATGTCCTCCCTGTCCCTCCTGAGGAGCCCAGAACTGGACACAGCACCCCAGAGGTGCCCAGGGCTGAGCAGAGGGGGAGGATCACCCCCTGACCTGCTGGAAATGCTCTCCCTGTTCCCCTCAGGACCTCTTTGGCCTTGTGTTGTTCTTTGGACAGGCAGGAGGAGAACCAGGAATATTTGGAAATCCCTCCTAGTGCCTCCTGTGGTTTGAAGTGAATTTTCCAAGCTTACTTCTGAGCCTGCAGCATCACCTGAGTGTTGCAGTGCTAAGCTCCAGGTCCCTCTCTCCTCACTGATTAACAGGGAAGCTCCAGTGGCTTAAGTGGATTTAGAGTTCCCCAAAACCCCAAACCTGCAAACATTTATCCACCTTCTCTGTTTAACAGGGATGGTCAATCCCCGGACACCGAGGGTTTGAGTTTCTCCTACCAATGAATACAAATTTCACCCCTGCAAGCCCAGCCCGGGCTGACACCGTGTGCAGGCAGCTGCCTTCTCCCTGGAGAAGGGAGATTTCCTTCTCTCCTCAGATAAATCACTGGAAGAGTCAACTCAGTGGGAATTGTTCATGTAGTGAAATTCAGCTTTTACATGTTTTACTCTGATGCCTTTTCCTACTCTTAAAATCAAGAATCAGACACGGTTAGAAGGGGAAAAGGGATTTTACCTTGGTATTTATTTTAAGGATCCTTAGGTGCACACGTCCAGGTGGAATGCACCCCAATGCACACCACAATGCACCCCCAAAGATTGGGTATGTCATTAGAGGTGTTACTAATTAGCAGATCTATCAAAGGTTCCCCAATGAGAGGCTCGAGTGAGCCCCCCTCCCCAAGGAGCCTTCCCCTGGATGGTTCTAAGAGGCTCGAGTGAGCCCCCTCCCCAAGGAGCCTTCCCCTGGATGGTTCTATCTCAGGTTACAGAATGTGTTCTGGAGAGGACCTTGGGCTCTGGGGCACACTGATCCCTGGCTACGAAGCTTCTGAGATGTTGAGTCTCCTGGCTGAACAAACAAGTCCAAGAGTGGAGGCAAAAAGCACTGAGAATACAGAGGTTGTAAAAGGTATAACAGGGGTATAAAAGAAAAGGCAAAAATCTTCATGGCATCGACTCCACGGAGCCTTGTTTTGCTCTGAGTGAGAACTGAACCACCGAGCTTGGATTTGGTTTGGTTCTTAAATTATGGGAGGAATTTCTTATCCCATCATAACCCAGCAGATCAGATCACTGGGCTCTCACAATTCCATGCAGGAGAGAGGATCCCAGGAATCTCCTCTGGAGTCCTTGGAAATATTTATTATTTATTCTAACACTTTCACCACCTGACCTCAAGTATATCACAAAAATCTCAGTGAAAATCCAGGAGATGTGTCCAGGACATGATACTGTCACCTCTCCTTCCCATATGGATTCAGATATTCCTCCCAGGAATTTGTTATGATGATCCAGTGGTGGGGACTCAATGCTCTTCCTGGCAATCCCTCCATGTGCTGCAATATCCTGATTTTTAAAGATTTCCTTCGTGTCTATCCTGAAGCTCCTTTGCCTCGTTTTATCCAGTTCTCCCTTTCCCATCCCTATTGAAATTAAGGATAAATTAGGACATGCCACTTGGAGATAATGTTTACAATTTGAAAAGCTGCTGTCTCTTATCCCTAAACCACATCAATCCACTTCCCACTTTTCTTCCCCATATTTCATCATTTATGGACATGCTTCTGTTCTTCCCAGCTTTTTAGAAAGGTAAGAAGAGACAACACCTCTAAAAGCAGCTGTAGAAATCTGATACGTGAGGAGGAGCTCTACAAAAAGTTTTAAATATCATTTCAAGTAGCGCCAGCACAAATTGATGACCCTGATTTATTTTTTCATTGAGCTCGCTGCAAAAGAAAACTGTATATGATTTACAAAGAATTTGAGAAATAAGGATTGGATGGAAAACTCGGCCCACTGAATTGCTGTTCTTTGTTTCGGCAGGAGAGTTCCACTGTGGCTTTGAGGATGGGAACATTTGCCTGTTCACTCAAGATGACACAGACAACTTTGACTGGACAAAACAAAGCACTGCCACGAGGGACACGAAGTACACCCCGAACACGGGGCCCAACGCCGATCGCACCGGCTCCAAGGAGGGTGAGATCCAGCAGTGAGGAATTTGGGATAAAGGAACTGGCCAGGACAGGCAGTTCAGCCACTTCCTGGTCATGGAACCCCAGACTGATTGGGGCTGGAAAGGATTTAAATTCATCTTGTCCATGCCATGGCAGGGACACCTCCCACTGTCCCAGGCTGCTCCCAGCCCCAATGTCCAGCCTGGCCTTGGGCACTGCCAGGGATCCAGGGGCAGCCCCAGCTGCTCTGGCAATTCCAGCCCAGCCCCTCCCCACCCTCCCAGCCAGCAATTCCTTCCCAATATCCCATCCAGCCCTGCCCTCTGGCACTGGGAAGCTGTTCCCAGAAAACTGGAGTTCTTCTCTGGGGAGGTTTGAGGAACAACAGATACAGTCCATGTCCCTCGGAAGGCCCCACTACTGCCCCTGATCCTGTGTCACCCAAGGCAATGACATCTCAGGCTCCTTCTCACCCTGGTCCTGGAGTTTAAATGCAGACGATCCCAGAATTCCAGACTGGTTTGGGTTGGAAGGGACCTTAAAACTTCCTTGTCCCACCCCCTGCTCTGAGCAGAGACCCCTCCCACTGTCCCAGGCTGCTCCCAGCCCCAATGTCCAGCCTGGCCTTGGGCACTGCCAGGGATCCAGGGGCAGCCCCAGCTGCTCTGGCAATTCCAGCCCAGCCCCTCCCCACCCTCCCAGCCAGCAATTCCCAATTCCCAATCTCCCATCCAGCCCTGCCCTCTGGCACTGGGAAGCCATTCCCTGGCTCCTGTCCCTCCAGGCCTTGTCCCCAGTCCCTCTGCAGCTCTCCTGGAGCCCCTTGAGGCCCCAGAAGGGGCTCTAAGTTCATACCAAGATCCTTCAAGGTCTCCTAGAAGGAATTGCCAGTGCTGAGGAGTGACTGGTCCCAAAGCACAGCCCCTGATGGTGCCATTTCCCACCTTGCCTCGTTTTTATTATGCCATTTTCAAAGCGATTCCCTTCACATGAAAGTCCAGTGGGGAAACCTGGCTCACCTTAAAATATTCTCCTGCTTTCTGTCATTTAAATTCTACCTTGGGCTCTCTCAGCCTGTCCCAGCGAGGTGGTCTTTGCTCCATTTTTGCTCTGGCTATTGTTCAAATGTGCAATTTTCAATCTGCTGCCCCTGTTACCGTGTGCTCCCGACTGCAGCGTGGATTTGCATTTGAAAAGTCCGACACATTGAGCTGAATTTATTGAGACCTGCAGCAGCTCCCGCTATTTTATTGTGTGCACTTCCAAAGGGGAAAAAATTCCTCCTACACCACATTCATGTGGTTGGATTAATTAAATAATATCTCTGTGGTTGGCATGGTCCAGGAATGGAATAAATGGACATTGTCTTCTTTGGGATTGACACGGCCAGGTGAAAACAATCCTTGAAAGGTTCCCATCATGGCATTTTCCCTTTTATTTCACAAGTCGTGTTTCCAGGGACAAATTCCACCCTCAGGACTGAAGGCTGAACCCACTCTGATTTTGTGCAAAGGTTCATCAGTTCGGAGGTGTCTTCCAGCACTGTCTTGCTGCCTGGATTTTAGTTTTCATGGAAAACACGGCTTTGGGGCAGCTTTTGGAAACTCGAGGGCTTCATGCAGGAAAAAATGACTCCCAGAAATGCCGTGGTGGGAGATGGAAGTGAAAACTTTATCAGGATGATCCCAGTGTGTTCCTGAATTTCCTTCTGTGTCGGGTGTTGAGAACCTCATCCTGAGGATTTCCATCTGTGCTGGCTGTTGAGAACCTCATCCCGAGGATTTCCATCTGTGTTGGGTGTTGAGAACCTCATCCGGAAGTTTTCCTTCTGTGTTGGGTGTTGAGGGCCTCATCCTGAAGTTTTCCTTCTGTGTTGGGTGTTGAGGGCCTCATCCCAAGGATTTCCTTCTGTGCTGGGTGTTGAAGGCCTCATCCCGAGGATTTCCTTCTGTGTTGGGTGTTGAGAACTTCATCCTAGGGATTTCCATCTGTGCTGGGTGTTGAGGGCCTCATCCCAAGGATTTCCATCTGTGTTGGATTTCCTTCTGTGTTGGATTTCCATCTGTGCTGGGTGTTGAGAACCTCATCCCAAGAATTTCCTTCTGTGTTGGGTGTTGAGGGCCTCATGCCAATGGTTTCCCTTTGGATTTTTCCAGGTTTTTACATGTACATCGAGACGTCCCGGCCCAGGCTGGAGGGGGAGAAGGCCAGACTTGTCAGTCCCATTTTCAGTGTCGCTCCCAAAAATCCCTATGGAGCCACCAACACGGCCTATTGCTTCAGCTTCTACTATCACATGTATGGACAGCACATAGGTGAGAGAAAGCCAATGTCCCGGTCCTTTCCTTTGGGAAAAATAGCTGGAAAAACTTCCTCTTGTTTGAAGGCAAAGCATGGGAGCAGTGCCAGCCCCTCTGAGGGCCTGTTGTAATCCAGGGAGGAGCTTGAGAGCATCTAAATTGTGGCAAAATTCTGTTTTCCACTAATCAGGAATTTGTAGGAAGGAGGAATTTCCCTCTTACGGCTGGGAAGTGTTTCCTGCATGCGTGAGATTTGGAGCAGGGAATCGAATGGGAATCCCGTTGATTTGAATGGGAATTTTAGAGCCTGGAAAGAGAAAAGTTGATGTTAACATGGATTTTTCCTGCTTTTAATGGGATGTTTTAGGAATTCCTGACCGGAATCAGGATCAGGCAGGGAGCAGCAGCATTCCCCAGGTATTTTCCATGGAAAAGTCATGGAGAATTTGCTCCCACTCTGCAGGAATGTGGATTTTCAAGGGGTATCTGTGAGTGCTTCAGGCATT
>NW_008238988.1:6729317-6744622 GCF_000691975.1 Corvus brachyrhynchos
TGCCTGACTGGATTCAGAATCAGGCAGGGAGCAGCAGCATTCCCCAGGTGTTTCCTGTGGAAAAGTCATGGCAAATTTGCTCCAAAGCTGCAGGAATGTGGATTTTCAAAGGGTACCTACCAGTCTATTTTTAGTCCTGGCTCTTCCAACACCCAGGTTTAATTTCTTTCTGTGGCATGGAAAAAAAAAAAAAAAGTGGAAAAATACAAAAGTCCAAACAACAAAAAGCCAATTTTTGGAAGTCTTTTGTGGGGTTCTTGGTGCTCCCAGCTTGCCAAGAGGTTTTCCAGTGTCAGAGTGACCTGATTTGATGTATTTTTATCTCTGTTTCAAGGGCAAACTCATCCTCCCAGGGAATTCTGGTGGTTGCTTTGTCCAAGCTCCCCCTGCCCTCAGGCAGAGCTCGGATTTTAAGCAGAGCAGACAAGTGCACTCAGGTTTTTTAGTGCTGCAGGAAGGTGGATGCAGCCCCAGGTTGGAATTCTCCTGGCTCTGTGCTGCAGCAGGAGCTGGGATTTTTATTGGAAAGAAGGGATTCAGCCACTCCATGCTGAGAGAAAATACAGAAATTGCAACATTTATTCATATTCTGGTCGTTTATTTATGGGGCGTTATGAAGAACGAATTACAAACATTGAGGGCCAAAAGGGTTTCTGGAATTCCTGATACATATTTGGAGTGTAAAGGTTTTTTGGGATAACGTAAAGAAAAACAGACACTGAGGTCTGTCCAAAACCTGTGGGATTTGGGTTTTTTTTCCTCGATTTCCTCTTGAGCAAGCGTCTATCCTTAGATTTTTGCTGGGATCCCCCTTTCCCTGTGGAAATCCTTGAATTGCCAAGGCAAGGAGGGATCTTACCCCGGGTGACAGTGGTGATCAGCGACCAGAATTCCACTGGATTTATTCCTGGGAATATGGACATGAGTTGTAAAAATCCCAAATTTCTCAGTATCACTTTGGTTCCTTAGTTTTTAAAAACTGCAACTCCCATCATTTTAGCCAATGTTCAAAATTCCATTCTTTTATAGAATCCCAAAATCCCAGACTGGTTTGGGTGGGAAGGGACCTTAAACTCATCCCATTCCAACCCCTGCCATGGGCAGGGACACCTTCCACTATCCCAGGGTGCTCCAAGCCCTGTCCAACCTGGCCTTGGAAAGGCTCAGGGGGGTCTTATCCCTTGGAAAAATTCCTGGATGAAGAGTGTGAGGAAGCTCGGGGATGCTCAGGGACAGGACAAGGGACAATGGGAGTAAATTAAAGTGGGGACAATTCCATTTAAACGTAAAACTACATTTTTTTTAGCTGAAAAGAGTCAAACACTGGCACAGGTTGCTCAGGAAAGTTGGGAAATCCCTGTCCTTGGAGATTCCAAAATCCAGTGGTATCTGGTCCTAAGCACCTGCTTTAATTAAGCCATGCTTTGGATGGGATGAGCTCCAGAGGTGTCTCCAACCCCGGCCATTCCGTGGGAAATATTTAATTGGTAATAGAGATTTTTTCGGAATTACATTTTATGAAGGCTTAATCCCCCGTGGATAATTCCAAATCCCATTGCTGGGACAGATTAACTGTTTTATCACCAGCTGTCACAAGCCTTGACCCCTCACCGGGGCTTTGGAATTTGCTGCCAATGTGGAGAGGTGCTTCCTATCCCCCTTTGGGAATGAATCCTGCCAGTCAGGGCAGCTCTTGGATTAGGAGGCATTCCCAGCTCATGGATTTATCCACCACAGCAGGGTTGGAGCTGCTGACTGAGCTCCAAACACCACGGAATCCCGGAATGTTTCGGGTTAGAAGGATCTTAAATCCCATCTCATCCCACCCCACACCTCCCACTGTCCCAGGCTGCTCCCAGCCCCAATGTCCAGCCTGGCCTTGGGCACTGCCAGGGATCCAGGGGCAGCCCCAGCTGCTCTGGCAATTCCAGCCCAGCCCCTGCCCACCCTCCCAGCCAGCAATTCCCAATTCCCAATATCTCATTTATGATCCCTGTGCTGTCGGATCCAGAAGAATCCCAAGCAGTACCAGGGCTGTTATTCCCATCTCTCAGGGACGAAGCACTTTGTTTCCAAAAGAATTTCAGTGCTCATCCAATTCCTTCTACACTTCCAATAATGTTTGGAAAGATCCCTAAGAAAATGGGATGTGATGCTGGAATCATGCTCTGTTCCTGGTGTGGATTGGTCTTGGGGTTTAAGGGAGATGATGCTTCATCCTCCACTCCTAAAACTGAGGGATCCCAGTGGTATCCATAGGAGAATATTCCTATTTTAAATAATTAAAACCCCTTCCCAGTTTATCCAGCTCAGCTTCTGTGCCTGCTGGTCGGAACTTGGGATTCCGTGGAGAGGGGGCTGAAATTTCCCTGGAGATAAGGAGAGGTCCTTGGGAATCTTCGCAGGGAGCAGAGTGCAGAGCTGAGCTCATCACTGAGATCATCCCCAGTGTTCATCCAGGAGATAAGCAGGGTTATCCCATCCCATTCCATGGCAGTGGGATTTGGGAAGAGAAGGGCTTTCTTCACCTGGAACACGCAGCTCCTGCTCACAAGTGGGATTGTAATTCCTGACAGATCCCAGAGCTCCCTCGGGGAGTGCTGGCTGCCAGAGAAACCAGCTGTGGATCCAAAGGAGAGGTGGATTATCTCTAAAATAAGAGAAATAGGAATTCCCATTCCTTGATTTGAAGCAGACAAGGAGCTGCTGTTGGGAAGAGGAAGATGAAGAGTCTCTGTCTTTTCTGTGTTCCAGGGCTGAAACAAAAGGAATTTGTACATCCATTAGAGCTGTCACCACCCATTCCAACAATCCATACTTCCCATTTTTCCATCCACACCCCAAAATGGGACATTTCCAATTGATGCTCCAAGAGCAATAATTTTTCCTGCCATGAGAGAGCCATCCCAAAAAAAAAAAGGGGGAAGCAGAACCCGCTGTGAGAGCAGAGCGTGAAAGCTGAAGGGCCGAGATGGCAGAGATGATCCCAGAGCATCCCGTGCTCTCCTGGCAGGAGAAATGGAACTTTATTCCTTCATTCCCAGTTTTTACTCCTGGCCACTGCTTTTGCCTCCTGCTAGTCACTTCATGGAATCCCACAATGGTTGGGGTTGGAAGGGACCTTAAAGCCCATCCTGATCCATGCCCTGTAAGGCCAATCCTGAGCATTTTTGGAAGATTCAGTTTGAGCTTCATCACTGGAAGTGCCCAAGGCCAGGCTGGACATTGGGGCTTGGAGCAGCCTGGGACAGTGGGAGGTGTCCCTGCCCATGGGAGGGATGGAATGGGATGGGATTTAAGGTCCCTTCCAACCCAAACCATTCCATGATTCCATAATAATACAACATAATATTACAATATAACATTACAATGATATAAATATAAATATAGATAATGGAAATGTAAATGTAAATATAAATATAGAAATAGAAATATATTTGGAGGAGGAATGAGTCCTAACAGCATTCCCAGCCCTGCTCCATGCACCTGGGCTGGGCTAAAGGAATCCCTTTGCAATCCCTCTCGGCTTTTAGGTCTTTCTCTGCTTTGTGTGGAGGCAGAGCCAGACTTTTCCTCAGCAGATCCCTTTGTGCCCATTCCCTGCACTCCAGGCGGGATTGCTGCAGTGGGAGGAGGGCTCCCTTCCCAGCTCCTCCAGGGAAGATGGACGATCCCATTCCGGTCACCCTGGTGAAGGAGCCATCAGGGGAATGTTTCCTGCTCCATTGAATGTCCAGCCTGATGTTTTCCAAAGCTCCACGTTTGGCTTTTGCTGGAAATAAGGACTTCTCCTCAGCAGGTGCAGCTGCCTCAGATCTGAGAGCTTCCCTTGGAAAAGTCATTTGTGGGATCTGCTGTGCCAAACATCCCAAAAAACGCTGCTCCTGTGGGAACGTAGCTGTCTGAATGTCTCAGATTAAGAGAAACACATTGAATTTCCAGAGCACAAGGAGGCCCCACTGCCCCACGCATCCACAGGCAACCACGGTGTCAAACAGGACCAAAACCCCCAAATTCTGTGAATTCATGAACCCAGATAAATGAAATTTGGGGTTTTTTTGGTGCACCAAGAGTCTCATTCTGTTCATGCCTGCAGGTGACCCTGGTGTCAAAAATGTCTGTGCTGGCACCAGTTGCCTACTGGTGGGGAAAGGTGCAGCTCTGTGGGGTTTTCCTGCATGGGGAGGGATTTCGGAGATTATTTTAACTCAGAGGATGCTGCTGTCCTACAGAAATATTCCCAAGGGTGTCACATCTCTCTCTGAGATGGATCTGCCAGGCTCTAGGGCACTCCAAGGCTTCAACAATGGGCAGAGGAAAGCTGGACGGTTTTAAGCAAGAATTCAGCATAAAGCAACCAAATTGCTGATTTCTCCCTGGATAAGGAGGTTTAAATGTCAATTTCTTGCTCCAAAGCACAGAAAATTCCTTTTTGCCTGTTTTCCCTGGAATTCTCGTGCCTTTCCTGAGCTGCAGGATGGGTGCCCAGTTCCCCTCCGCTGGGAGTCTCCCATCACCAGTTCCCAGCATTCCTGAATTGCAAAGCTTTTGAATTCATGCCGAGGAAGTTCCACACCTGCTCAGATCCATGGAAAGATGGGTGAGGAGGGTGCTGCAGCCAGCCCAGCATCCCTGCTCCAGGCAGAGCCTTCCCAACTCCAGTTCTCCTCCTCTTTTCCAGGAAGTTTGAACGTTTACCTGCGGCTCAAAGGTCAGACTGCCATAGAAAACCCCTTGTGGTCTTCGAGTGGGAACAAGGGACAGCACTGGAACCAAGCCCGGGTGAACATCAACCCCCCCACCTCATTCCAGGTAAGGCTGGCACCTCCAAGAACCGGGAATTCGGGGCTAGGAGGTGGACTGGGAACACTGACCCTTTTCTATGGGATTTCACAGCTCTGGAAGCTGCTCACGGACAGATAATCGCTCTCCTTGGGCACCACGGAGCTTAATAATGCTTGAACTCAAAACACCTTCCTGCTTCCTAAAGAATCCAATGGGATTTGGAATTATCCATGGGGGGTTAATCCTGAATAAAATGTAATCCAAAAGATGCTGGCAGTGATTCCAGCAGGTTGTGATTTCAGATTAGCAAGTGGGATATAAAATTCCTCGCTGGGAGAAGTGATTGAGGGCCCCTGTGTTGGAGGTTTTTGGAAATACGTGGATTTTCTGCGGGAAAAGGAAAGATCTGGGAGTGTTTGCTGGGAGCATGAGACACAGCGGGGTTGTGACAGGTTTTTCACACATTTCCTGCTGGGGTTGACAGGGAGGGGCTGAGGGACCTTTAGAGGAAGTTCTCAGGCACTCCGGGAGCTGTTTGGAGTCGGAACCATCCCCAAAAAGCAGCTGCTGCTGCCAGCAGGTCCTGCTGTAAGCGAGGCTGGGAATGTGGTGATGGAACGTGGGAGTCACAAGCCGTGCCCGGAGTGCAGGGTTCTCCTCTGAGAGCTCTGTCACCTCCAGGCCCCTGGGGGAGAAAATGTATTTTTGGGAGAAAGAGTCACAGACCAGTTTGGGTCTGAAGTGACCTTGAATCCCATCCCATTAAATCCCATCCCACTGAATCCCATCCCATTAAATCCCATCCCGTTAACCCCCTGCCATGGGCGGGGACACCTTCCCCTATCCCAGGCTGCTCCAAGCCCTGTCCAACCTGGCCTTGGAAGATTCCTTCAGTGCAAATCCAAACTGCTCTCCTAGAAATTCACATTGGGTTTCGCTTCCTTTATTTTCAGGGAATTCCTCATCCTTGGTTTTTATTTCCATGCATGAGAGGCATTGACAGGAGAGAAATGGTTTGGTCCATGGGATTGCAGAGCAATTGCAAGGATGGGAATTAAAGGAAAATTGAGGGAGAGGGATATGTGAAGTACAGTGTGACAGGAGAGAGAGCTGGGAATGTTCACCTGGAGAAGAGAAGGATCCAGGGAGAGCTGCGAGCCCCTTGCAGGGCCTGAAGGGGCTCCAGGAGAGCTGCAGAGGGACTGGGGACAAGGCCTGGAGGGACAGGAGCCAGGGAATGGCTTCCCAGTGCCAGAGGGCAGGGCTGGATGGGAGATTGGGAATTGGGAATTGCTGGCTGGGAGGGTGGGGAGGGGCTGGGCTGGAATTGCCAGAGCAGCTGGGGCTGCCCCTGGATCCCTGGCAGTGCCCAAGGCCAGGCTGGACATTGGGGCTGGGAGCAGCCTGGCACAGTGGGAGGTGTCCCTGCCAGGCTGGGATTCTGGGATGTTTGATGGGAGCAAAGTGTCAGGAATGGGGAGAAGAGGGAGAGCAGAGCTGAGGAACCCTGGACCAAGCACAGAAAAGATCAGAGTGGTTGAGTTTTTCATTGGTGAAGTTGGGAAAAATCCAAGAACTCTGAAGAGTGAACGACAAAGACATGTTTTAATATCTGAACATAAAAAATGGCCTGGGAAAGGGAGGGACAAGATGGATTTGAGGGATCTGAGGGGGTTTTGGAGACCTGGGAAGGGCTTTAGAAAATCAGGGAAGAATCAGACCTTTGGGCAGGGAAATGGAAAGGATTTGGCAGCAGCAATCCCAGGGAGTAGGGGAGGGAGAGTCCAAAGGGAAGATCCTCTCCTTGGCTGTTTTTCACCTTTTCCATTGTTGTGTTTAAAGGTTTCAGCATAAAATAAATGCAAAGCTCTGACCAAATTTAGCAAATAAATGTCAGAGCACTCAGAGCCCTAAATTCCTTTTTTTTAGCATCTCTTGCATCAAAGCAAATTTCATTTTCCATTTAGGAGTGTAAGTAGGAAGGAATATAAAGCTCCCCATTAAATTTAAGGAGAGGGAAGTGAAGGGAATCTTTGCAGTAAAACATGGCAGTGACAAGGAAATTAAAACTTTTATAGGGTAATTTATAGGGGGAAAAGATTTTATACCTTGTCAGTCCCTGTGATATAGAACAAAGCTCTTTTCTTGGAGAACTGGGAGCACTGCAGTGCCTTAAATCTCAAAAATATTCCACAAATCCGGCTCAGATATTCAGATATTCAATATTTGTAAGAAATGAACACCCCAAAAATAGAGAGCCCCAAAACCAGGGGGAAACGTTGGTTCTGTCATCCAGGAAATGTCAATTTTAGTTCAGGTTTGAGCAGTAGGACATGGCAATGGTGTGGATGATTGGGATTAGATTTATTGCTACTTTAGGATCTAAATATTGCAGTATCCAAATAAAAACTCCAGGATTTATCCCAAAGGATTGGTATCAGCAGGTCCTGGTCCCTCCTGTTGGGTCAGTGCCACCCCGTCGCTGTCTGAGCCCCAGATGGGCTCAGCCCACCCAGATCTGGTCACTTTGTGTCCAAGGAACTCCAACAGCAGCAGGATGGGCTGGGAACATCCAGGCTTGCAGCCCTTGGCCCTGCAGGATTCCCAATCCCAAATCACAAAACTATTGTGGAGTTACTTTAGGATTTCTCTCCATGTTTGGATGATCTCAGCGCTTCCACTCACCCATCCAAAAGGGAATATTCCCAATTTTTAGGCTGGAGGTGTCCTTGACAGGGGGAATGTGAGAGACCAGTTTGTCCCAGTTGGCCCAGTCTCCAGCAGGATTTTAACCCCTTTTGCAGGTCGACGTGCACCGAACTGAAACCTCTCAGCTCCCCAATTTTAGGGTTATTAATGACACCCTGAAACCCCTCCTGCACCTGCCCACCTGGTGGGATTGTCCTGGGACTCCCCAAGTGCCTGGCAGGGAAAGGAAGAAGAGGTGAGAGGGGCATGTGGGGGAGGATAAAAATCTGCCTGAAATCCTGTGGAAAAATCCAAGAATCCCAGACTGCTTTGGGCTGGAAGGGACTTAAAAACCACCTTGTTCCCCTCCTGCCATAAGCAGGGACACTTTCCATATCCCAGGGTGCTCCAAGCCTCGTCCGACCTGGCCTTGGACACTGCCAGGGATGAGGCAGAAGCTGAATCTCCCAAAACCACTCAGGACTGGCTTTTTAGGGTCAGAATTCCATTCCATTAAGAGCAGGGTGGCTTTTCTGTACACAGAACCCCCCTTTTCTCCAGTTGGATGCAGTATTTGTAACAACAGCTTTGCAAAACCACAATGGGGTTGGCTTTTTTTGGGGGATACTGATAGGGAATTCTGCTCGATTGGCACCTCCTGCCCATCCCTGGGAGCTGCCGGTTGGGTTCTGCTCCGTGCCCTGTCAACTCTTGTGCTCTGATTTGTTCTGAGTGTGGAGCAACCCCTCTCTGAGGGCTACTGGACCTGCTGCCAAATGCAGCTTTTAATTAAACGCCGCCTGTTGTGTTTGGACAGAGCCCTTTAGGCTGGAAATTGTTTTCCATTGTCAGGGAAAATTGGACTTTCAACTCCACTGATGGGTGTTGTGCCTGCTGCCAACGAGCTGGGGCTGGATTTTGGGGGAGGAGATGTTTTCCTCTCACGATGCAGGCACGATTTCCTTTTCCAGCAGTTTGGTGTCAGGCAAGGAATATTGGAGAGAAAATTATGAGCAGGACCTTAAAATCCCAGTCAGCCACTCTACAGAGGTTAAAGTTCCTCTTAAATAGAACTAAAATGCCAAAACGCAACCCAATTCCTCTGAAAAAACATTCCTAGATGGAATCTAAGCTTCTAAACCCACATGTTGGGAAAAACAGATCCTAGCATGGAATTTACTTCCACAATACCGAATTAGGTTATTTGCAAATGTCTTAATTTTAAGAAAAGTGGGGGTTTTTTTGGTACTGGTTTCTGTTTAAAAGAGGGGTAGGAGAGACATGGGGCTGTCCCGCCAACAATTCCTGCCCCAGCAGGAGATCTTGGAGGTTAAAATCCACCAGGGAGATCCCTGTGGCCTCCAAACCAAAGGAATTCCCTTCCTGAGCCCTTGAGATAACAATAACTTTGAGTTATGGATGCAGGGACACCAGCCTGGATCCTGGTGGGTTTCTCCCAAGCTTTGGGCCCGGAGAAGGATGCAGGGGACAGGTCCTGTCCCATCCACCAGGTGCAGGTGAGGGATCCCAGTGTGGACAATGGGATGGGAGGGACTGGTTGGGCCACGTCCAAGAGCCAGAAATCTCAGTTTTCCACGGAATTTCCCTGGCTCCTGAGTGTTTTCATGGAATCTGTGCTCAGGTGGATGCTCGGTCCTTCAATACATTCCTCAAGCTGTGCCTCTGCCACTCACTTCAGGTGGCAGGAATTCTGGGGGAAAATCTCCTTAAAGCTTTAATTCCATTGAATCCTGCTCTTTGCCAGAAACCTCTGTTTTCCTTGGAATTTCTCTTGCTCCTGAGTGTTTTCATGGAGTCTGTGCTCAAGGGGACGCTCAGTCCTTCAACACATTCCTCAAGCTGTGCCTCTTCAGGTGGCAGGAATTTCTGGGAAAAACACCTCCAATCTCCTTAAATCTCTGATTCCATCCAATCCTGCTCCTTGCTCCAGGAACGTTGTCCTCACACAAGCACAGCACACAGCGGTGGAGCTGCTCTGGACACACCAGGTGATGACTGAGGATGATTTCCAGCTCACTCCGGAAAGGAAAAGCCCTCAAAGCTCACACCCCTCCTTGTCCACCCTCACGTTGATGAGAACTCGGCTGAATTGGTTTTCCCACCCTGGGAAACAACATTCCAAACCCACTAAATTGGTTTTTCTCACCCCAGAAGTGTCTGAAGAGCATTCCAAACCCACTGAATAGTTTTTCCCACCTCAAAAGTGTTTGTAGAGTATTCCAAGCCCATCCTCACGGGTTAACGCCGGGCTGAACGCAACGGAACCTTTTTTATTTATCCCCCTCTGATCTGGTGGACATTTTTCATTTATCCCCCTCTTCTCTGCTGGATGTTTTTTACTTATCAGCCTCTGATCTGCTTCTTTTTTCCAGCTCATCTTTGAAGGGATCCGTGGCCCTGGAATCGAAGGGGACATTGCTATTGACGATGTGTCCATTGTGGAAGGAGAGTGTATGAAATCCGACCAACCGGCCAACAGTAAGTGGCTCCGCCCCACAAGCTGCTTCCTGTATTTCTGCTTCCCAAATGGATCTTTTCCAGCAGAACAGTCCCTGCTTTGGTTCAGCTGGAAGGTTTAAAGTGGAATGTTGTCCTTGGGAATGCTTTGCTCAGATGGGAGATGCTGGATGGGTACGAGGCAGAGGTGAGAGCAGTGGGTGACTCCACACTAGGCTGGGCTAGATTTGAGACACTCAGATAAAACAACATCAAAACAATGTCCAGGGGGCCCAAACCATGTGAAATCCATGGAAATCACTGCTGTGATTCCCTGAGGACTTTGTTTCATCCCTCCATCCCGTGTGTGCATTAAAACAGAGGTAACTACACGGCCAGGTGGATTTTCAGCCAGTTCCTGCTCTATCCACCTGGTGAGGGCTGTCTTTGTCCCCTTGTGGTGGGAGGTGACCTTGGAGCACTGTAGCAATGCTGAGGGGGTGTGGGCACCTCTTTAATTCTATTTCCCACCCCCCCCTTTTTGTAGATCTACGATCAGGTGCTGTTGGGACATTAGTACATATACGACTTCTCCCACTCCTCCTCCTCGTGTCTGTCTTAAGTCATCAGAGGTGACCTTATCCTGGCAGAGGCTACAAAAGATTCACCAGGCACTGGCATGAAGAAAGAGTCTTTGTAAAATGGACATTTCCAAACAAACTACCAAAGATTCCTCCACTGACTGACTCAAAAGTTAACTAAATACGTAAATAAATAATTAAAAAAAAAAAAATTTAGAAAGCACTGGGGACTTGAAAAGGCGTCACGGGAGTGGAACTCACTAAGAACCAAGCGTGAGACCGAGATCTGGCCTAAGTAAGGAAGAGACCTTCAGGTGCTTTTGTGGTCACTGATGAATTCAGCATCATCTGGTTGAACTCTCGGCAAAGAGCTCTAGAAACCCTTGTCAAAGCACAAAGTCATGGCTGGTTTTGTTTCAAATGAATCGTTTGCTTGTTACCATGGAAACCTAATGGCCTGCCAAAAAAAAAAAGAGGAAGGAGAGAGAGAGAGAGAGGAAATACAAACACAAAAAGAGAGAGAAACACCTCACTGTAAACAGGGTACGTGAAGAGCTGGCGTTCATTTTCCCTTCGCGAAGGTTTTTAGCGTAGAGTCAAACAAATGTTGGCCCTTTCTACTTCGGCTGTCACCTCCCCTCGAGGATAACCCGGAATCGGAGCTGTTTGCAGACATTCCCGTGTCATTCCTCATGGCTCTGCTTGGTGACTGTGTGCTGTCTCCTTTTGCATGCATTCCCATCCAGGATGTGCCACCTGGGCTTACATTTGTCACAGGCTTCACTGGGAGTTTGCTCGCGGCCGCTGGAAGATCCCTCTCCCCTCCCCACCAGAGTCATCAGCTCTTCAGAAGTGAAGAAACCAAACCACCGTCTTTTATAAATTGCCATGGAAACCAAGTGCCTTCAATGAAACAAGCCTGATTTCAAAAAAGAAAAAAAGAAAAAAAAAAGAACAAAATATATATATATACATATATATATAAAAAAGAAAAAAAATATAATAAATGTAATAACGATGATTTCAACACGGAAGCTTTGCACCGCTAAAAACGTGGGTTGTGCAAACTCTTTTCTAAACAAACTCTGGAGCCTGGGTGTGCAGGCAAGGAGACGGAGCCGCTTCTGGAGAAGGATGGATGGACCTAAGCTGCTGTGGAAAGCCTTTGGGATGAGGTCAGTGTTGTGTGACCTTCCAGACAGCCATGGCCTTTCAGCTTCTTATCCATTAGAAACAGCTCCCGTTGGTGCTGCCGATGGGGGCAGCACTTTTTGATGTCGTCGTCGTCGTCGTTTCAGGTTCTCCAGTGGGTCAACCAGAGGAACAAAGGTGGTTCAGACACACACTTGATGCAGAAGGTTGTGAAACACAGGATGATTTTCTTACTCTCCCCCTCCGTTGGGATGGCTCCCGACATCCGGAGCTCCGGACGCCCCGAGGGGGCTCTGCCTCTGCCCCGGAGCCAGACTCGGTGCAGAGGGCGAAAGATTATTTTGTTATTGTAGCGAAATTAAAAAAAAAAAAAAAAAAATTAGAAAAAAATTTAAAAATAATCCACTTTTACAAGGAAAAAAAAATAAAAGCTGTACAAAATGGGTTCGAGCTACCCGAACACGTGCCGGTTTTCCACTGCATTGTAAAGTTCCCTTCCAGTTGGTTATGAAATTTGAAGACCTTTTTCCTTAAATTATCTCAGCTTTTAACTTCCTTAAAAAAAAAAAAAAAAAGAAAGACTTTTGTCTAAAGAAGAGTATTATTATTATAATTATTATAATTATTATTATTATTCTGTGTTCTCTCGACACCCTAGGATTAAAAACAAAACCTGATATGCAAATAATTGGAGTACAAATGTGAAAACAAACAAAAAAATGAGTATAAGAATTGCAAATAGGAGTATAAAAAGCACAACGAGATGCAGTAAAACAATGACAAGGCTTGATTTTTTTTATTCTGTAGAGAAATGTTTGTGCAAATTCAGTAATTCCACTGAAGAGATAATTTTCCAGCTCTGTTCAATAAAGCCTCTTTCCAGGTAAGGCAGCCCCGTGGTGCGTGTGTTTGTTGAGGCCCTGGCAGGGCGTTCCTTGCTAAACTGGTGTCAGCTGGAGTTATACTGGTCCATACTGGTGGTGCTTGGGGGCTGGAGCGTTCCCAGGATGCCCTTGGCTCCCTGGTTTTCAGGCAGTTTTGGTGTCTTTAAGTCCCTGCGCTCAGAAGATGGTGGGAACTCCAAGTCAGGACATTTTCAGAGAATCCCAGGATGGTTTAGGTTGGAAGGGACCTTAAAGCTCATCCCTGGAATCACAGAATATTCTGGGTTGGAAGGGACCCACAAGGATCATCAAGTCCAAATCTGAACTGAATGGTCCATACAAGGATTGAACCCACAGCCTTGGGTTTATCAGGACCTTGCTCTGTTTGGAAGAAAGTGGGAACTCCAAGTCTGGATGGACTGTGGGGTTTGGCAGATGGTGGGAGCTCTGAGTGTGGACGGACCATGGGGTTTGGAAGACTGTGGGAAGCTCCAAATCTGGATGGACTGTGGAGTTTGGAAAACTGGCTCTGAATCTGATAGACCATGGGGTTTGGAAGATGGTCGGAACTCCAAATCTGGATGGACTGTGGGGTTTGGAAGACATTGGAAACTCTAAGTCTGAATGGACTGTGGGGTTTGGAAGAAAGTGGGACTTCTGAGTCTGATGGAGCATGGGATTTGGAAGATGGTGGGAAGCTCCAAATCTGGATGGACTGTGGGGTTTGGAAGATGGTGGGAGTCTGGATGGACCATAGGGTTTGGAAGAGGGTGGGAATTCTGAGTCTGGTGGCCTGTGGGGTTTGGAAGGTGGTGGGAACTCTGAGTCTGGATGGACTGTGGGGTTTGACACCCTTAAAAAACACAAATCACCGAATTTCCCTTTGGAAGCTCTGGATTTTTTCTGTGGATGAACGGATGGAGGAGCGGGTCAGGTATGGTGAGACCCTGAGGCAGATTTTCCTTCGGAGGTTGGTGTGTTTGGGAATTCAGGATCCAAACCTTGTCGTGCATGTTCCCATGGATGTCTCCTGAGAGCCACAGAACTGAGGGGTGATCCAAGAGGCTTCTCCGTGGGTGCTTTTGGCAGGACTCTTTTTGGAAGGCCTGGATCTGCTGGGAGCCAGAGTGGCCATCTGTCAATCATTTCCACAGAATCCCAGAAGATTTGGGTCAGAAGTGACCTTCAGGCTCATCCCATTCCAACCCCACAGGCGGGGACACCTTCCATAGACCAGGCTGAAGGAAAACAGGAAGCATTCCTGCCTTTCCCTTGAATCCATCCCTTCCAAAAATCCAAGCCGAACCTTGGATGCCCATTGGAGATGAATTTTCCAGGCACAGGGCAGAGCTCCGGCCGCAGGGCTGGTGGTGGCAGCGTGATGGGAACTCCGTGGGAAGTCAGGATTTGGGAAGTTAGGATTTGGGAAGTGCCCTGTGATGTCCCGCCTGTGATAAGGGATTTGGATGATAAGGAACAGGAGATCCTGCTCCATTGGTTAGATCCCAGACTAAAACTGCAGGCTGAAATCCATGTTTCCTCTTTCTATTTGGATTTTCCTTTCCCTCACTCCCGTGGAATGTTTGATAAAGAATTTCAATTGACAAAGACCACAGATGTCTTTTTCAGGGCAGGATAATCTGTGTGTCCTGAAAATCCGAGGATTTTGTGTGAAAGGAAATGTATTTCCCATGCCTGTTCCCGTTTTACTCTGCTAGAGTGCAGGAGGTGCTAAGAAAAGATGGATTTCTGTTCCCGATGTTGATTGTGGGAGTAGTTTTATCTTCCTTTCCATTCCCAAAATAAAGCACTGAAAAGGAAATGGGATTTTACTCCAGGCCATGGATAAGAAGAACAATTTGAGGTATGAATTTGCTACTCTTGGTTTTTATTTTATTGTACATTTTGGACTGAAAATGGATGTGAAGATGTTGGAGCAGCAATCAAAGGCAGTTGGAACTGGCAGTTCCCTGGAATTTGAAACCTCTCTGATTCAGTTTCAGGGTATCCAACCTGGAAATGTCCCCGATGGATTCTTAAATTGGACATCAAATACTGAAATGTGCAGCAACTGAAGTGCTGGGATGCTGGGAGAAGTGACGGGGTTTGATGGGATGGCTGCAGGAATTAGCTGGGTGTTCCCAAAGCAGAGGGGGGTGGAGCACAGGAGAAGTTTTCCAGGTTTTTTCATTTCTTTCTCAGGCTGATCTGGGAGGATAATGATGGTAGTGGAGAACTTCCCTTTTCCTTTCACAAAGCACATTGAATGTGGAATCATGGAATTATGGAATGGTTTGGGTTGGAAGGGACCTTAAATCCCACCCAGACCCACTCCTGCCATGGCAGGGACACCTCCCAGGCTGCTCCATGTCCCCTCCAACGTGGCCTGGAACACTTCCGGGGATGGAGCAGCTTCCCTGGACAAGCTGAATCCTACAAAATCATGAAAGGCTCGGATCTCACCGTACTACCAACCCACCTCTTCTCCAGCCTGGCCTGGATCTTGGATGGGATAGAAGGAGGGATAAAAACATGGATTAAAAGGGAGTAAACCCATTCCAATGACACCACGGATGCACAATTAGGATTTGAAGGCCAGAAATCCTTGGGAATGTGGAATTTCCTCTAAATTTGGGAGAAGAACCTCTGGTTCCCCCAAAAGTGATGGAGCTGAATCTTCCAGACCCCAAATATCTACCAGCCCCACCTGCGAGATCCAACCTCCACTGATCCTAGAGCTTTCCTTGACATCCAGCAC
>NW_008238988.1:6744638-6751384 GCF_000691975.1 Corvus brachyrhynchos
CATCCAACATGGGAATGGAATAATCAATTTTGGGGTGATTGGGATCCCCAAACTTTTAAACAAAGCTGAGCATCAGCTTCTTGTTCAAGTTTGTTTTCTCTGCTTGCCTCGTCAGGGCAGTGAATTCCCTTTGTAGGGAGCAGTTCAGGCAGAAGGATCCGAATTTTTTCCATGCTGAGTGGAAGAGGCTTTCCTGGTTTTATTTTGGGAGAATTTACTTGCCGGGAATGTTTTTTTCATATATTGAGGGGTAATTGAAACTCTCTTCCTCCCCCAGAAGTGTGTGATCCATCAGGAAAATGGGTTTGTGGAGCAGTTCAATAAAAAAAAGCTCCAGTTTCGAGTTATAAGCACTCCCTGCCTCTCCATGCTAATAAAGAGATTGGGAACCATCTGGAATAATTCTTGGATTTTCCCATAACACTATAAAAAGCTATAAAAAAGGTTAATTTTACATTTCAATTTTTTTTTTTTTTTTAATGGAAAATAAGCAGCAAGCAGGAATGTTCTCCCCTTTTTACGTGCTCCACCACGATTCCGGTGTCAGTCAGCACGGAAGGAATGAAACCATCGGATTATCCCTCATGCAAAGGAATTTAGGGACCTGCAGCTCCTGCAATCCCACATTCGCAGGACTTGCAGTGTCCAGAATTTTTCTGTCACCTCTCCCTAAACCCCTGACTCTGTGTTGCCCCATAAATCCCATGGGAATGTTGGTGTATGATAAAAACCAGGAGTGATCATTAACCCAAACACAGGGAATTCGGGATTGTACATCCTGCTGATCCTTATTAGAGTATTATTTTGTTTTCCTTTGCATCTGTCAGATTGGGGAGCTTATATTCGACACATCCCAGAATCCCAGACTGGTTTGGGTTGGAAGGGACCTTAAATCCCAGCAAAATCCGTCCCCCTTCCATGGGCAGGGACACCTTCCACTATCCCAGGTTGCTCCAAGCCCTGTCCAGCCTGGCCTTGGACAGTTCCATAGCTGGGTTATAGTGAGACTCAAGCGAGGAGAAATTCCCTCTTCCTTAAGGGTCCCTCCCCAAACTCCCAAACTCATCCCAGTTCAGCCACGACCCATCAGTCTTTTCCCACATTTTGTAACTTACTGGGAGTAATGGAATCATGGAATCATTTAGGTTAGGAATTACCTCCAAGAACATCGAGTCCAACCATTCCCCAGCACTGCCAAGGCCACCACTGCCCCATGTCCCCAAGTGCCACATCCACAGGGCTTTAAATCCCTGCAGGGATGGGAATTCCCCCACTGCCCTGGGCAGTTGTTCCAACACCTGACAATGATAAAATCCATCTCAGATTCCTGAGAAGAAAGGTTTCAGATACCCAAAACCTAAACAGGACCATCTGTGTTCCCTCTGGATGGATGGGATGGATGGGATGGATGGGATGGATAGATCTGTGCATCCTGAAGTGGCCTCTCCCGCCTTGGTTCCTTGTGTGACACATTCAGGTTGGATGGCACCTTACGGGACCTAGGACAGGTGATTTACAATCAATTTCCTTCCTTTTCCAGTCTCTGTAAGATTTTTTCCCCCATTGAGAAAGAAACTGGAATGTTGAGTGCTTGGACAAGTGAATATTGAGTTTTGCTCACTGCCAAGGTCATGGCTACAACTGGAGAAATATTCCCGCTGATCCCTCGGGATCCTGGAGTTTCGCAGGCAACTTTCACCTTCCACAGGTGGGAGGGAAAACCAGGATCACTGCAACAACCACGACTGGAATTTTTGGATGGATACGACCACAAAAGAGATTGAAGAAACACAAATTATTGAGAGAAAGAACAAAGAGCCTCAGCACCTTCTCAGGAATGCTTAGATCTGCTGCACGCTCCAACTGCAAAGGGGAAAAACGAAGTGTTTGTGTCTGTAAATACCCTATAAATACCTGTAATTGGATGTATTTCATGTAAATAGGATAACGAGGACATTTCAACGATCTCCACTGTTGTACATAACCCAAACTTGCTCTCTTCTTTTCCTACACCCCCACTGTAGATTGATTTGGGGTCATTGTCGAGTCTGTATCTGGTTGAGTTCCAAACTGCTCTCACTTTTACCTCAAGGGTTTCATGTTCTTTATGTACATTTTATAAAGAAAAAAGAAACCACTCTGGATTTTTGGGTACCTTTTCCATTGCCAGCAGTATTTTCTGTCTTTTCTGATGTTTTCTGCTCCGGGATCCACCGGGATGAAGGGGAGGGATGGGGTTTGGTGGGGGATATTCCTCGTTCCATATGTCCCTTGCCCTCCTGGGAAAGTAGGAATGTGTTTCCTTATCCCTCCACCTCTTGCTAAGTACTGAAAGGTTTTAATTAGAGCAGGAAGAGACTGGGCCACCCTCTTCCCTACTGGGGCCAGTCCTTCCCTTGACTGGTCCCAGGAGAATTTTTCCAGCTTCATGGACAGTTGAGGGTCAAAATCCATTTCTTTGGTTTTCCATAATTCCCATTTAATCCCTGGGAAGCAAACCAAGAACATCCTGCATGAGGATGTGTGTGTGCCTTGTTTTGGAGCACTCCTCCTGTGCCGTGTGGGAATAGAGGGATGGGCACATGGAGCTCTCCTGGGAATCTCAGCCTGTGTGTAATGGGCTGGTGCAGCACAGCACCCCTGGATCACTGCATGATGATCCCAAACTTCTCATGGTTGTTGGATACATCGTTCAGTGTGGAGGTTGCCCATCAGGAATTCTACGGTTGACGTCCATTCTCTGCTGCAGGCATGGCCTGGGTATTCCTGGTTTTGTCCTGCTCTTCTACTGGGACTAAATCTCAGAATCATGGAATTGTTTAGGTTGGAAAAGCCCTCTGGGATCATCGAGTCCAACCATTGCCCAGCACTGCCAAGGCCACCACTGCCCCTTGTCCCCAAGTGCCACATCCACAGGGCTTTAAATCCTGCCAGGGATGGGGACTTCAAACCTCCCTAGGCAGCTGTGTCAGGGCTGGACAGCCCTTTCCACGAAGAAATTCTTCCCAATATCCAAATTAAACCTCCCCTGGCCCAGCCTGAGGCCGTTCCCTCTCCTCCTGTCCCTGTTCCCTGGCAGCAGAGCCCGACCCCCCCGGCTGCCCCCTCCTGTCAGGGACTTGTGCAGAGCCACAAGGTCCCCCCTGAGCCTCCTTTGCTCCAGCCTGAGCCCCTTTCCCAGCTCCCTCAGGAACTCTCCAGCCCTTTCCCAGCTCCCTCAGGAACTCTCCAGCCCCTTCCCACCTCTTTGTCCCTGGACATGCTCCAGTCCCTCCATGTCTTGTTCCTGGGGATCCCAAACCTGTCCCCAAAGTGCCACTGTCCATGTTGGTCTGTGTGGGGACAAACCTTCCTAGAACCCTTCAGGATTTTCCTGTGGGTGAAATGAGACCATGGTAATGAAAGCACACTTTGTTCTTTGTCATGTTTTCCTGTATTCCCTTGTTTCCTGTTTTTCCTGCCTTTTTCCATCACGGAAAAGGCCTCCATGATTTTCCACCATGGAAAACGCTCCCATCATTTTGCTGATTGGATCAGTGACTGTCAGCTGTCAGTGTGACCACACATCCAAATGGATTCCTGAGGGAAAACTCAGAGTTCCCAGAGGAGTCTTGCTCTCCACAGGTGGTGACAAACAGCAGCACACTAGAATTCATGGCTTAAAAAAGAGAAACTTTTCCATCTCTTGTTTTTCAGCCTAAAAAATCCCATTATCCCATTGGATCTCAGAACCTGAAGTCATTCCACAGGCCATTATCCCATCCTGGGGATATTCAGTGGTGACACTTACGGGGTGGAGAACTTCATCCCATTGATCTGCTCCATCTTCCCTCCTGGAAATTGGATTTTGGCTCCACATTGGGCCTGGAAGAGACCCAAGGGCACATCCCATGGATACAAACACAGCCCGTGTTATCCATGTTTCTGTTGGAATCATCGAATCCCTGAGGGTTTGGGTTGGAAAAGACCTTAAAGCTCATCTTGCCCATAGGCAGGGACACCTTCCAATATCCCAGGTTGCTCCAAGCCCCATCCAACCTCCCCTTTGGAATTACAGGAAATAAATTGGATTACACCCCAAGACTTGAACCTCACTGTCCCCATCCCACCCAATTCCATAAAGATTTGTGGAAGTTGGTTCACACAAACATCCGAGCAAAAATGTTTGATTTTGGCCATGTTCTCCCAGAAACTCCCAAACCAAACCAGTAACATCCAATCTATCTTTGGGATAGAGTTTAACAGGTTTTTGGAAACTTTATCTGCGGGAAAAGGACCAGTGTGGGATAAAATGGGATCAAGCCTGGCCTGTAAAATGCATGGATGTGTGAATTCCTGCTCCTAATCCACTGGCAATTTTTGTGGAGTTGACATATTCCTGCTCTCTGGATGCAGCACTGCCAGGACTGTCAGATTTGTCTCCCTAGGGAATATTTTTGATTCCTCTTGGAGGTTTTTTTGGCATGTTGCCTTGTGGTTTTTTTCCTGCCAGGAGGCCAGGGGTGTATTTGCAAGGATTAAAGTATTACTGGAGTGGCTCCAGGCCTTTCCTAATCCCCATTATTCCCTGTAATCCCACCACGACACAATGCTTCTCTGACATCGCTTAATTATGCGCTGCAAATTAATTGAAAAAAAAAAAAAAAGCTGTAAAATGACATTCTGAGGAGGGATCTAAATCCCAATTTCTTTGGGATGCAGCAAAAATTGGTAGTTTTGCTGTGTTCAGTAATCCTTGACATTTCCATCCTAATTCCTCAGGGAACAAGGATTACACAACCTCCTGGGAATGAATTTTTGCAGGATCTCAGGCCTTTCATTTTAATAAATCTTGGAATGTTTGTCCCATTTCTAAGGGGCTTGAAGGGCAGTTGGGATCCCAGGAACAATTTAGAGGTGGGGTGGTTTTCTTGGGAATGAGGCACTGGCTAAGGAATTTTATGCCTGTTCCCTAGGGAGGCTGAGTTTGTAGGGAATATTCCTGGGAATATTTAATGGCCATTAAAAAGTCCAGCCAGGAAAAATGCTTGGAGAGGGAGTTCATGGTTCAGGTTTTGCCCCTGGATCCCTGGAAGTGTTCCAGGCCAGGTTGGCCATTGGGCCTTGGAGCAGCCTGGGATGGTGGGAGGTGCCCCTGCCCATGGAATGGGTGGGATGGGATGGGATTTAAGGTCCCTTCCCACCCAAACCAGCCTGGGATTCTCTGGAATGGCCTGAAAATGCCAACAGCTCCAACCCTGCAATGCCTGAATTAAGGGATGTTGAGGAACAGTGGCCATGGAAAGGTAAGAATCCCTTGGAGTTCTATTATTATCATTTTTTCCCACTTTTTTTGCCACCAACCTCCTGGAATCAGTTCCAGCATCCATCAGGAGCTGAGGATTAGGAGAGGATCAAGCACTGCTAATTACACTGCTAATGAGGTGCTAATCAGGGACCCTAATGACTCCAGCACCACCACTCCAAAGCCATTCCAGGCTCCCAAATCCTGGTAGGATCCTGCTCCAGAGAGGTTCTGCCTTTGGCATCTGCACGGGGAAGGGCAGAAGGGATGGGAAAGGATTCAAAGAGATTTTGCATGGGGAGGGACAAAGTCAGGGCTGCAAAAGAGGAACTGAGAGGGGTCTGGGAAATCTGGGAGGGTCTGGAAAAGGAGTGGGAATGATTTTCCATGTTTCCCATAATTCAGAGGGAATCACTCAGCTGTAGAATAACTTTTGTTCCTAAGTTTGCCTCAATGGACAAATCACAGCCTCCTGTGTTGTCTGGCTGCTTTTTCCCACTTATTTCCTAGAAAATCCCACAGGCAGGGACACCTTCATTCCATAAAACATGGAATGGACGGGAATAGAATTGAATCATGGAATGATTTGGGTTGGGAGGGACCTTAAATCCCACCCAGTGCCACCCCTGCCATGGCAGGGACACCTCCCACTGTCCCAGGCTGCTCCCAGCCCCAATGTCCAGCCTGGCCTTGGGCACTGCCAGGGATCCAGGGGCAGCCCCAGCTGCTCTGGCAATTCCAGCCCAGCCCCTCCCCACCCTCCCAGCCAGCAATTCCCAATTCCCAATCTCCCATCCAGCCCTGCCCTCTGGCACTGGGAAGCCATTCCCTGGCTCCTGTCCCTCCAGGCCTTGTCCCCAGTCCCTCTGCAGCTCTCCTGGAGCCCCTTTAGGCCCTGCAAGGGGCTCGGAGCTCTCCCTGGATCCTTCTCCTCTCCAGGTGAACACTCCCAGCTCTCCCAGCCTTTCCCCCCAGCAGAGCTGCTCCATCTCTCAGATCATCCTGGTGCCTCTGGATTTGCTCCAAATGGGATTTTTAAGCTCCATGGTGCAGCTACGACCTCACTCAAACCCCTGCAAGGTTGACACTTACAGGAACAAGAGCTCTTTGAGCATCCAAAGCCCTTTTTGCTGGGAATGCTTCTTCCACAGGCAGTTCCTGGCAGCTTTCCCACATGGCTTTGGGAGAGCTGGGAGTCCTGCAGCCACCCCCAGCCCACAGAGACAACCCCACTTTGGAGATGAAAGTTAAAAATCCCAGAATCCTCCTATTTCCCTCAGAATCCTCCTATTTCCCTGTGTTTTCTGGGAGATGATGAAGGTTTTATTATCCAGAGTGGAAGATCCTGCCGGGAGCTGCTGCCTCCCCCCTGGCAGCCCCGTGTCCCACTGAGCTTTGCCATCATTCTCACAGCGCTGTTGTTCCCAAATTTGCATCCCGAGCTCCTCTCAGGCAGCCTCAG
>NW_008238988.1:6751424-6753616 GCF_000691975.1 Corvus brachyrhynchos
CTACCCTATGCTGTCCCAGATGTTCCCCGGACTGAATCCAATGGGAAATGCCAGGCTGCGCTTTCCATCAGGTGTCCTGATAAATAAATCTCTTTAATTAAAGGCAGCTCTTGATTTCTTTTTCAATCCAATCAAAGACTTTCTTATCTCTTGAGTGGTCAATCTGCCCAGCTTTATCTGCATCTCAGTATTCCTGTGTGTTCCGAGCCAGCAGGGAATGGGATCAGCAGGGAGAAGCCTCTTGCTGGGCGAGCAGCAGGACCCGTAATTCCAATTAGGAGGAGCTCTAGGGGCGGTTTAAGCCCCAGCTGGGCTCTCCCTGTGCCTGCAATCACCACCCATTAGCAAGGAAGATGATTTAGGAGCAAGTCTTGGAATATTTTCTCCATTGAAGCAAAAAAAGGATTTGGATTTGTCTCGTTCCTCATGTTCTGTGAGGAGAAGCGAGGCTGAGGACATTGACCCCCTGACATTATTGACCATTGACCACTGACCATTGACATTATTGACCCCTTGGAAGGGACATTATTAATTCCTGGAAGGGACATTATTCACCCTTTGGAAGGGACATTATAAACCCCTAGAAGGGACATTTTTGACCCCTGAAAGGGACATTATTAACCCTTGGAAGGGATGTTCACCCCTTGGAGGGAGATTTTTTAACCCTTTGGAAGGGACATTATTGACCCTTGGAAAGGGACATTTTTAACCCCTGGAAGGGACATTGTCACCCCCTTGGAAGAGACACTTTTAAACCTTGGAGGGGACACTTTTAAACCTTGGAGGGGACATTTTTAATTCCTGGAAGGGACATTTTTAACCTTTGGATGAGGTGTTTTTAACCCTTGGATGGGACACTGTTGACCTCTTAGAAGGGACATTATTAACCCTTGGAAGGGACATTATTGACCCCTCGGAAGGGACATTTTGACTCCTTGGAACAGACATTATTAACCCTTAGAAGGGTCTCTCCAAGGCTGATAGAATGAGGGGAAGGTGCAAAAGAACATCAGTGATGATTCCCAAGGGAATGGGAAGAACAGCCCGGAAGGAATGTTGGTAACATCCAGAGGAACAAGGACATGAAGGGAACAACCCCCATTGTCACCAGGAGTTCCTCAGCCTGAGGAGAGCTCCTGAGGGGGTCCCTGTGGGTGAATCCCAATCCATGTCCTGGTGCTGAATTTGGGCTGGGGCAACCCCTGGGATCAGTCCAGGCTGGGATGAGCAGATAGAACAGTCCTGGGAAAGGATTTGGGTGCTGTGGGTGAGAGCTGGAAATGCCCCATCCCAGAACCCTCCATGCCCTGGGCTGAGCCCCAGCGTGGGCAGCAGGAAAGGGATTGGGATTCTGCCCCTCTGCCCTGCTCTGGTGAGGTCCCACCTGGAATCCTGGCTCCAGCCCTGGATCCAGCACAGGAAGGACCTGGAGCTGCTGGAGAGAGTCCAGAGAAGGCACCAGGATGAGCAGAGGGATGGAGCAGCTCTGCTGGGAGGAAAGGCTGGGAGAGCTGGGAATGTCCAGCCTGGAGAGGAGAAGCTCCAGGGAGAGATCATTGTAGCCTTGCAGGAAAAATGGAGAGGGAGGATTTCCAAGGGCTGGAGGGACAGGACCCAGGGAATGGCTTCCCAGTGCCAGAGGGCAGGGCTGGATGGGAGATTGGGAATTGGGAATTGCTGGCTGGGAGGGTGGGCAGGGGCTGGGCTGGAATTGCCAGAGCAGCTGGGGCTGCCCCTGGATCCCTGGCAGTGCCCAAGGCCAGGCTGGACATTGGGGCTGGGAGCAGCCTGGGACAGTGGGAGGTGTCCCTGCCATGGCAGGGGTGGAACTTTGAAGTCCCTTCAATCCCAAACCATTCCATGATTCTGTGATGTTTAAGGTGATGGTGTAGCTGTCACATCCCAAATCCAGCCCAAATCCTTCCATGATTCTGTTGAAATCCATCCCATTCCATGATCCTTTTTGACTTGGGGGAGGAAAAACCTCTCCATGACCTCCCACCTCATTGACATGACAGGAGATCAAAGCCTGCCTTGCCCTAAACATCTCTGATCTCGTGGAATCTGTGATTAGGATCCAATCTCCCGGCTCCAGGAAATTGCTTGCAGGTGCCAGGAAGGAATTCCCCTCCAGCCACAGCTGCCTGAGCTCCTCCTGCCTGTGTGTGCTTGGGAAAAGCTGAAGCAGCAGG
>NW_008238988.1:6753626-6759861 GCF_000691975.1 Corvus brachyrhynchos
GTGGCTGTGCAGGCTGTCCTCCATGCTGCTCCTCCGGGATCCCTGCCAGGTGTTCCTGTTCCCATTTTCCGGGTGCTTTGGCAGATTTGCAGGGCAGGCAGGAATTCCTGGCCGGGTGGAACTAATCGGGATTGTCTGGGCCGGCCTGGCACAGGGCAGCTCCTCAATCCCTGCCCAGGCATCCATGGCCTCTTGGTCTCCCGTGGCACAGAACAGCTTCTCCTTCAGCAAAGAATGAAAGATTTCCGTGTCCTTCCTGCCAGGAGAGCGGCTATCGGGATTTCTGAGGGAGTTTAATGGGCTGTGACATTCTCGTTATGATCCAGGTGATCGGAGAGTTTAATCTGCACTTCAGTGTGGGAATTTCTCCTCGGAGCAGAAGTTGATTTTTCATGTGAGTAACCAGGCAGGAACTTTATTTGTGGTGGATAAAGGCAGGAATATTGTCAAGGAACGTGTGGTGCATTCCCAATGGGAATCAGGCTTTTATAAACCTCTGACACCAGGCCCTGCCTAGAAAGGACTTTTCCAGGTGGATTTTTTAACAGGACAAGAGGAAACGGCCTCAAGCTGTGCCAGGAGAGGTCCAGGCTGGACACCAGAAGGAATTTCTTCGTGGAAAGGTTGTTAAACCTTCGAACAGGCTTTTTTCCTGATGGGAATTTTCCCCACTGACGGGAATTTTCCCCACTGACAGAATTTTTTCCCCACTGACGGAATTTTTTCCCCATTGATGGGATTTTTCCCCACTGATGGCTCAGACCTGGGGACCCAACGGGGTCACCCTGTGCCCAGAGAGACCCAAATCCCCTACGGGCTCCATGAAGGATCTCTCCAGCTTGTTTGTGTGCATGTAGCTGCTTCTCCATCATTCCATGCCTGAGTTTCCTAGGAAATCTGTCTCTTAGGAACTTCATCCAGGTTTTCCTCACCACTTCTGATCAGACTGAAGAGGATAAGGTGGAAAAGCTCATGTCCGACCTGCTCTTGTGGATCTTCTTGGGAGAAGAAGTGAAGTGAAGGATCCTCATGCCAGAAGGTGAAATCATGGCACGGGAATTCATGGAATGGTTCAACTTGGAAGGGATCACAGTGGATGATCTGATCCAAGCTCCCTGCTCCAGCAGGGCCATCACAGAGCACATGGCACAGGATATTCCGTGCTTTCTCCCAACGGGTCTCTTCCGGTGATGCCTTAGGATGACTCTGAATTCCGCCGGAAAATATTTTCCTTTTAGGACAAGTTCTTTCCAGGCTGTTCCAGCCTCTCCACAGCACAGGAAGGACCTGGAGCTGCTGGAGAGAGCCCAGAGGAGGCACCAGGATGATCCAAGGGATGGAGCAGCTCTGCTGGGAGGAAAGGCTGGGAGAGCTGGGAATGTTCACCTGGAGAAGGGAAGGCTCCAGGGAGAGCTCCGAGCCCCTTGCAGGGCCTAAAGGGGCTCCAGGAGAGCTGGAGAGGGACTGGGGACAAGGCATGGAGGGACAGGAGCCAGGGAATGGCTTCCCAGTGCCAGAGGGCAGGGCTGGATGGGAGATTGGGAATTGGGAATTGCTGGCTGGGAGGGTGGGGAGGGGCTGGGCTGGAATTGCCAGAGCAGCTGGGGCTGCCCCTGGATCCCTGGCAGTGCCCAAGGCCAGGCTGGACATTGGGGCTGGGAGCAGCCTGGCACAGTGGGAGGTGTCCCTGGGATGGGATGGGATGGGATGGGATGGTTTGGAAGTTTCCTTCCATCCCAAACAATTCTGGGATGTTTGCAGGGTACTTTAGGAGCCACAGTGAAACCCAAGGGTTCCTCTGGTTCTCCCACACTCCTGGTGGTTCATCCCATGCCGCTGGAAGCCGGAAAACCCCCCCATCCCAGAGCTGGAGTTACATTTAAATATTTGGCCTTTTTTTGTTCAACTTCCCTCACAGAGTTGTTTTCCAAAATAATTTATAGGGAAGTGTTAGAATGCAAATAATATCCTTTTTCTTTTCCATAGACTCAGTCAACATTTCCATTTCCATTTCCCTCCGAGTTGATTTATGGGAATTCTCAGCAGCCTTATCCATAATTCATAAACAATCCCTATTTTTTTATATCCCTTAAGCTGCTTTGATTCCCTCTTCCATATCCTTGATTCTTTCCTCCTTTTCCCTGGAAAAAGTGGTGCTGTTGCTATGGGAACTTCTCCTTCCCACCAGTTTTTGGATTTTCTTTTTTTCCCTCCTTTTGCCTTTCAGAAGGAACTTTTGCTCCATGACTGGATCCTTTCCCTTCTCCCTCCCAGCTCGGCTGCTTCAATTGGGAAAAGCTTTTCCCAGGATCTTAGCAATGCAGGAGGTTCAGATTCTTTAATTCCTGGTTTTTTTTGGGGGGGGGGGTTGGTTTGGTTTTTTTGTTTGTTTTTTTTTGTGGTTTTTTTGTTTGCTTTTTTTATTATTTTTATTTTTATTAATTTAATTTTTTTTCACTTTTAAAACTTTTTAAAAATTTATTTATTGGTTCAGAGGGAGCTCTTGGGGGTTTTTTGGTTTTTATTTTAATTTGGTGAAGGTCACAAAGTCTTTGGAAAAGAAGAAGTTCAGGAAGAGGTGACAAAGCAACAGGAGAATTCCTGAGAGTGGGAAGAGAGCGTGGATGGGATGAGGTAAAAGCAACTTTGGAGCTTCCAGGAGCCGCTCAGGTGCCACCACCACCTCTCCAAGGCCCCAGAAGAGCCTCCTTGGCAGATCCCGTGTCCAGGAGGGCTTTGCACACCTTTTCCCAGGATTTGGGGCGGAGTTACAACATCCTGGGATTCTAGACCGGAGTCCAGGAGGTCACAGGAATTTCTCACCCTTTTGAAAGTGTCCCTCACCTGTGATGTCACTGCCATTGATCCCAAACCTGCAGTTAATTGCCAGTTAATTAATCATTAGTCCACTTCAGCCCTCATTCGGTTTGTGATCCAAGCAGGTTTTTCCCTGAAATTCCCTCACACGGGATCAGAGTAAAGGATGGGATGGGATGGGATGGGATGGGACGGAATCAGTGGGGATGGATGGGAAGCGATGGGGTGGGATGAGGATGGGGATGGGATGGGATGGGATCAATGGGGTGGGATGGGATGGAATGGAATCAATGGGATGGAATCGATGGGATGGGATGGGATCTGATCCCCTCTGCTGCACCCTCAGCCTTTTGGAGATGTTGGTCCCAAATCCACCAGCTCATCCCACAATTCCAGCTGGGATGGACAGACAAGGAGGAGATTCCCAACCTGCCCAGTTTTCCAAGTGCCTGAGGAAAATGATCGAGTGGGATGAAGGACCATGTTCCAGGATGGAATTGGACATCCAGCAGAAGGGACACGTTCCTACTTGCAGGGAAATCCAGCTGAGCCAAGTTATTCCGTGGTGGGATTTGTTTTGGTGGTGGCCACAGGTGTTTTCCCCACTGATGTCCAGCAGCTCCTCATGCTTGGAACCAGGAATTTCAGGCTCTTTGTGTATCTCCACCATTCCCAAGATCCATGAAATCAAAGGATGAATCTCTTGGCATTTCTCCAAATCCAAGATTTCCTGCTCAAGGAATCAAAGATTTCTCAGGTGAGATGGACCTGGAGAACGGAATTAAAACCACTGGAACAGAGCCAGAGTCACCTGGATTGCTTTAATTAATTAATTAGTTAATTATTGCTGCAATTAGGCTTGGAATGGCAAATTAAAATTAAAAAGCCAAACCCAAATAAAATAAAACCAGGAAGAATCCAAATGAATATTTCCAGTATGAAATGGATTGGGAAGTTTCCATGAACCTCTGGTGGGGAAAAGCAGGCAATGAAATATTTTAATTTCTTTTTATCTGTGTTATTAAATATTAAAATAAAACACAGCATAAAATACCCTCCCTCCCCCATGCCGGGAATCCTGAGATATTCCAAGCCACATTCCCAGCCTGGAATGAGCCTGGAAAACCCCTCAGTGTGAAACACATCCCACAAAAGGGCCTTTCCTTTTGCAGCCCAAAAAGAGCAGGACCAGGGTGACTTTATAAATAAATAAATAACTAAATCATCCATATCCAGGAGGAAAGGAAAATTCCCAATTCCCAAAGAGCCAGGCAGCAGGAAGGGCTTCATTTATTTGGGGCTGGAGGAGGAATCGGCCCCAAGGTTTCATTCCTCACCTCCAGCATTCCCAGAACTGGCCTTTACAAATATTTGTGCAGCACTAATTTGAGATTGTGAATTAATACTTAATTTAATTAGTGCTGCAGTCTCTGAGGAGCTGGCTCACACGTGTTGGATGAGCACAACCTTGGCTTTTCCACCATGGATTTTGGGAGGTTTTTCCACTTCCTAAAGCGGAATCCAGCGGGGAGAATGTCACCTTTGTCGGAATTTCTGTTATTATTATTATTAGTGTTATTACAGTTATTATTACTATTATTATTGCTGTTATTATTATTCCCACATGGATTTTTCCAGCCTTGGTACAATGCCAGCTGCAGGTGCTGGTTGGATCAAATATTCCTGACCTGAGGAATTCCCAGCCTCAACTCCATGGAAGCAGGAGAGGTTTGGAGCAGGAATCTTGTGGCTGTTGTGGGATTTCCCTGTCTCCAGTTGAATTAATGAAGTGGAATCCGGGATCCTGGAGATTTAATCCAGGTCTGACGGCATTCCCCAAACTCCTTTGTGTGTCCTTAGGGGATTTTCAATTTTTTGGGAACTTCAAATGAATAAAATAAATCCAGAGAAAATAATGGAGCTGGGAATGTTCACCTGGAGAAGGGAAGGCTCCAGGGAGAGCTCCGAGCCCCTTGCAGGGCCTAAAGGGGCTCCAGGAGAGCTGCAGAGGGACTGGGGACAAGGCCTGGAGGGACAGGAGCCAGGGAATGGCTTCCCAGTGCCAGAGGGCAGGGCTGGATGGGAGATTGGGAATTGGGAATTGCTGGCTGGGAGGGTGGGGAGGGGCTGGGCTGGAATTGCCAGAGCAGCTGGGGCTGCCCCTGGATCCCTGGCAGTGCCCAAGGCCAGGCTGGACATTGGGGCTGGGAGCAGCCTGGGACAGTGGGAGGTGTCCCTGCCCTGTCTTTTCCAACCTTAATGATTCCATGATTTTAAAACAGAATGATTCCATTGGAAAAGAGTGTGGGAAAGGTGTATTGGGAAGTGTTTGCCACAGGTCAGTTATTAGAATTATTAGAACCCTAGATGTAGTTATTAGAATATTATTCTAACTATTATTCTAGTTATTAGAGTTCTGGATAATGATTATTAACATTAATATCAGTGTTATTAATATTTATTCATTAATTAAATGGTAGTTTATTATAATTAAATTAATTCTTATTGATATTAACAGTATGCAATGACCCTGCAATCTGGAATTTGTTGGCTCTAATGGACTCTCATGGCTGGGGAATCTGAACTCCTTGAGAGATCTCTCTGTTTTCTTGAAAAAACCCAAAATCCAGCAAAATTTCCACAACAACCCAATTCCAGGCAGTGATGCTGATCCTGTGTCCCAGCCAGGGTTTGACATTCCAGGATTATCCTTGGGAACTGGTGACAGATTCCCTGCTTGTGAAGAGCTCTGAGGGGTTTTAGAGCATGGGTCCAGGCTGGAAAAGTGGGAATTCCTTCATGGACACAGGTGCTGCTCCTGTGATGTATCCATGGTCCCAGTGAGCCCTGGATTTGGGAATATTCCCTGCTGAAGCACTCAGTGCTCCCCACAATGTTCTCCTCATTAAAAGGTGGGACCCCAAGCAGTGACCCCCAAACTGCTCCCATTTGGATCCTCCCTGTGTGGAGGAGACCCCAAGACTCCCTGGAATTGCAGGAAGGCCACGATTCCCTGCTCCCTTTCCATCAGGACTGGAATAGGCACTTCTCCCAGTGCCCAGGAGAGCTGGAGAGGGAATTTCAGCGGATAGAAACAGGGAATTCATCCCTCCCTCCTCCCAGAGCAGCAGGGGGAGTGTTCAGGGCTTCCCATCCTTCCTCCTGCAAATCCATGGAGCAACCGCCAATAAATGGATCAGGCAGCTCAAGGTTCATACTTCCAAAGGTTTTATTGGATTGTGTGCTTGAGGTATCATAGCATTTCCCTCGCCTGCTGCTAATTCCCGATGGAAAATCCCTGAAAGGGAAAGATTTTCCAGGCAACTTTCAGCGGGACTCAGCAAAACGTTTTAATGACGGATTCCTGCTTTTATTTCTGCTGAGGAGGCTGGGGCTGGAGACAGGCACATGGATCAGC
>NW_008238988.1:6759881-6771577 GCF_000691975.1 Corvus brachyrhynchos
AGGGCTCATAAATAAACCAGGACGAAATGAGATTCTTATTAAAAAAATGGATTTCTTTTCCTTTTTTATTTTCACTTGCTTGAGATTTAATTTTTAAATCCAAAGGAAAGGGATGAAACCATCCGTTAATTCAGCCCATGATGACTTCAGCAGAGAGAATGAAAAGGAAGACAAAATGTGCTTTTTCCTCCATGTATTTGTGAAATTCCTCAAGTTTTTCACAATTCCTAAGGCCAGGATGGTGTGGTCAGAATTCCTGGCTTTTCCTTATCACTCCATATTCGACTTGGGACAAATAAATAGAAAACAATGGATAATTCCTGCTATTTCCTGGTGCTGCCTGAAGCAACATGAATTTCTCCACTCCACAGCATCCCATATATTGTCCCATAAATAAAGAACAGGGTATTCCCTCCGAATGACACCATTCCCAATATTTCTGCCTTTCTGTGGAATTCAAATCCCTCCCTCAGCATAAAAACACCCAAGGAATGATTTTGTCACAGGCCAGGACAAGCTCTGAGTTCGAAGCTTCTCAGAAAAGCAAAAGAAAAGATCCAAGGAAAAGAATTTAAGGGATAATCGGGAGAGGAATAATATAAGTTGGAAAGGCCAGGTTAAAGGCTGGGCTTGTTCTGGGGAGAAAGGAATTCCCACCTGGCTCCAACTTCCTGTCAGGAATTGTAGGGAGCAAGATTGAATTCCTTTCTCTGTCACTGCAGTGGGTGGGGAACAGGGAAAAACATTTCAGATTTGGATTTTCCAAGATTTTTGGACTCTCAATGCCAGGATATTTGTGTAAGAAAATTGGAGGAATAGATTGCGGCCTTCCAGGACCTGAAGGATCTGTGGGAAAGATGGAAAGAGACAACTTCCAAGGGCAAGAAGGCTAAAACCCAGGCTATAAAGATATAACTGGTTTGAGAGAGGGAAAGCAGGAGTCAAGGGATCTGGATGTCTCAACACCATGGAAACATTAAATTAAATCCATTAAAACATCTATTAAATCCAGGCATTCCAATTCTCCATGAACACAAACTCCTGGCTGAAGGTTTATTAGGGTCCAGTTAAAATATCTGCGGATTATTTTCCTCCCTTTCTTACCTGTCCAAGGCACAGCCATTTCCAGGGAATGAGCAGCAATCCCATATTCCATGAGCACTCTGACTTCCAGTATTTATTATTTCCCAGGGTGTATTTTCCCACCTCAAACATTTACGTGGACATTTAGCACGGTTACTTATTCCAGAGAAAAAACTGCTGGATTTATCCAAATGTTATTATGTGCAGTAAAAAAACCCCTCATTTTCCCAGCCGAAGCTGTGGTTTTATCCCAGAAAATTGGGCTTTTTATTTATTTCATTTTCCTTCTCAGCAGTTCCCAGGAATGCAAAATGACAAAACAATTCCCGGTACAATAGAGGCGTTCTTGGGCTGCTGGAGTAACTCCTGGCAGTGGGAAGTTCATGGAAATCTCTGCTCTGGAGGTGGTTTCAGGAATGGCAGAACATCAAAAATGCGTTGGAATTTTGCCTCCAATGTTGCCTGAAATCGCCTGGAAGTATCTGTGGATTTTCCCCCCAAAGAGCCCGGAAATGCAAATTAAAATTCAATAATTTGTTCATTACCTTCCCGAATGCAAATAACGTTCTCTAAACGCTTGGAAATAAATGTCATTGATCCTTGGGAGGCCGAGCAGCTCCGCAGCTGCCAGCACTCTCCCTCAGCTCATGGATTAATTGTGTTCCCTCTGCTGCCTTATTTCCACATGCCAAATTCCACATGTTCCGGGTGAAATTCACCTGAGGGGGAAACTTGACGTGCAGAGATATCGAATGGCTTCAGGTTCCACTGTGCAGAAGGTCCAGAATGACATCGTGTTATCCACACCCGCAGGACTGGACGCCCCTGCACGTCCCTGCCAGCCTGGAGAGGGGTCTGTGCTCAGTGGTGGGACGGTGACGCTCTGCAGGCCGAGCGGAGGGACCTTTGCAGATCCTGCTGCCCACCCTCACCGCAGCCAAAGCCGCTGGCAAAGGAGCCTGGATTCACTGCTCCACAGTTAGGAAGGCTTCTGCTCCTGAAACAGCTGAGAAAACAGGGGCTGATACAAACGAAGTGAATCGATAAAAAGCTCGGTATTCATGGACAGAAACTCTCTGCCTAATTAAAGTTAGGAAGTGGTGTGTTAATTACAGGCGGGCGGCACGGGAGTCGCCTCCTAGAGACGTGGCAGCCCCTCACACGGTGATCTGCCCTCTGTTTATTTCACCAAGAGTTCCACGTTAATCCCATACGTATCTCCAGCACCTCCCAGCCCCGCTTGCCATTAAAATGCGGTAATTAGTCCTGTGCACGTGCGCAGTTCTTTTCTTGATTTGGGCCGTGGTCTGGATTTGAGCCAGTGGTCTTGAAAGATGAAGTCGGGGATCTCTTCGTCACCATGAACTTCCTACCTGCTGTTGTGGGCAAGCCTCGGGAAGCCTTCTGGAGACGGTCCATGCCTCGTGCCTGTGTTTGATCACGCAATCTGGGTGCTGGCTATGATTCCATCAGCTTCTTTTGTCCTCAGGACAGTTCAGGTACTGTAAGCAAAGTTTCAGACAGGCACATAAGGGTAAATAGCACTGTACTACTTGGCTAAATTCCTAACTCTTCGTTGACTTATCTTTAGGTTCAATCAGTACAAATGGCTTCTAACTCTTGGCTAAAAGTTTAACTCTTCATAATCTTGACTCAGAAGATGATGTCGTTTAAATGATTTTCTCCTGTGCTTATTATCTACACAGTTGGTAACCCTGGCTCAGGTTCGGAACCAGATTTTACATGTGATTCTAGTCCAAAGTGTATCCAAAGACATTCATTTGGATACAGAACTAATAACTGACGTGTCAATCAGAGTGAAAAGATCAACAAAGTTTGTTTACAACTTGAGAACTGACTCAGATCTTACACTGGATAACATTCCAAGCTGATTGTATCTGCCCTGCCCTGGTTTCACGGTTACCAAACTGGCCCTGGACTAAAGATTGTTTATAATGATTGTAATTATAATTCTTGTTCATAGATCTATACTGCTGTTAGACACATCTTGTTAGTAGATATTTAGAATATTTAGAAGAGAGTCTCGACGAGGTAGAGGCCCTGTCAAGCCTCTAAAGTGGGGAAATGAAGCCTTGGGTTTTAACTTTCCCGTTTCTCAGACCCCGCAGTGCCTGGTGTGTGACTCCGCAGTTCCTTGTACCCTGTTCACTGCTGCTCTCTGTGCCAGGCACACAGAACAAAGCCTCTCCGGGCCTGCTCTCCAAGGACACCCAGACCGTCCTAGGCCCAAAAGTATAAACCAAAAGCCTCCTACAGGGGGCAAGCTTGGGGAAATTACATCATTAACTGAAGCTTTAATTGGAGAATGAACCCTGCTGTGCAAATGAACCCAACCTATAAAAGTGTGAAGAACTCGTGACCTGGGATGGGACAAACACCTGGGAAGCTACAAAATCTTGGGAAAAGACCAAACTGAGATTTACGTAGCTGCAGGAAAAATCTCAGGAATTCTGTGGGGAAAAATCCCAAAAATAAAGAAAACAGAGCTTTGAAAGTTTGACAATTCTGATAGAAATATTTTAAAAAGTCTAAATCATGGAAATATTTATTTTAAAACCTGATTTATGCTCTGCCTTGAATGAGCTCATTCTAATTGAGTGGAGAATTCCCAGTTCCTGGTGGATCCCTGGGATAATTTCACCACATTATGCCACACTGGAGATGTCAATAATCCGAAACCCAAGATTTCCCTCTCTGAGTTTCAAAGCTCAGCCGATGCCCCAGGCTTCCAAACCCAATAATTTTATTTTAATTAAAAAGTGTTCTGCCGCTGGAAATCGCTTCCCTGGCTGTTTCCATCTTGGAAACAGCAGGAGCATGGGAAGAAGCTCAAGTCTATTTTTATTTCAGAGTAATTCCCATGGCCATGGAAAAGTCAGGAATTATTCCAGTGCTCCTGTGCTGGCACAACTACAGACGTTGGGAAAACGGGAAGAGGTTTCATTGGAATTAAACCACAAAGACAGCCCAGCCCGAGCCCAGTTTGTAATTCTGGGTACAGTGGACTAAACTTTCTTGTTCAACCTTAGGTCAAGTCTAAAATTAAGTCAGATAAAATGATAATTATTAATAATTTCCATCTTCGTACAGCCATTTTTTTGCTGGATAGTGTAGAAGAGACTTAAATTGAGCTTATTAAAGAAGAAAACCAAGTTCATTGGACTCCACTCTCCAAATGAACCCAAATTATTTTAATTATGACTTTCCTAATTTACGTACCAACTGGTTTTAAATGGTTTTGGTGGTGCTGATGGATTTTTTTGCTTGTTTTTAATAAATAGATATTTAAACCCAACGTATTTCTAATTAAAACACATTTTCCTCATGAGCTCAGAACCACCACCACCCAAAGCAGCCTGACCTGTGCTGGAAGCTGAGCGGGGTGTCCAGACCAGCCTAAACCTCCAGACGGCTAAGGATCACGTCAGGAGCTTGGAAAAATTGTGGGAATCGCCAGTTCTTAGGGAAGCACCTGGGCTGATCACTGCGTTGGCTTCAGTGGAGATCCGACAAATTCTTCAGGTCAAGGAGAAAAAAAAAAAATTAAAAATACCGCTATTAATAATTTAAAAATGGTAGCTCCTCCTATGGGCAAGAAGGGAATCAAACCCCTCAAACATTTTCCCCCTGGCCTTGTTTGGACTCACACAATAAAGGCAACAATTCCTGCTTTGAAAACAGAAGAAGATCGATGGGTTGTGGACGTTTATCCCAGTTAGGAACAGTGGAACCAGTTTCCAAAGAGTTTTAGACAAGAAAGGCAAAATTCCCTCTGGAATCTCCTTGTGAGCTCTGTACCCTGCCCAGGGGAGCTGTGTCACCTCCAGGGACGGGATTTTTGGGATGTTCTCCAGGAGAACAACTCGGGAGAACGTTACAGCTTCCCATGGAAAGTGTTTTCCTTACTGGATGTCAGCTCCATCCATCCATGGATCCATGGATCCATCCATCCCCCCATCCATCCATCCATCCATCCATCCATCCCTCCATCCATCCATGGATCCATCCATCCCCCCATCCATCCATGGATCCATCCATCCCTCCATCCATCCGAGCACTCAGGTGAGGGAAGGAGTTGGAATTCTTGCCTGACCATCTCAAAAGCACATTTTTCTCCTGGAGATACTCAGGGAATACGGGAATGAGGCTTCTGCAAAGGTGGAAATGTCCCTTTCCAGCTCAGCTGGAAAATGAGGATTCAGAGCCTCGGGATCTCTTCTTTTCCATGTGCTGAGGCACTTGGGGAGGATCCAGGTGAAAAACTGGAGCTAAAAGTGAAATCAGGAACAGGAAAAGCAGTTCAGGTGGGCTGGAAGTTGGGGAAGCAAAGCAAAGCAATTCCAGCAAGAATGAATTCCTAAAAAAAGAAATCAACCTCAAGACACAGTAAGTATTTATAATAAATGAGCATAATATGAAAGAATAAACAAGATGAGTGAAATAATGCAGGAATTAAGGCAGTTCCCTCTGAACAAGCCAAAAAATGAGTGGATGTGGCACTTCCCAATATGGATTAGAAGTGGGATTGGTCAAGGGTTGGATTTGATGATCCCGGAGGACTTTTCCAGCCTTAAGCTGATCACTCAACCCCAAGCTGGGGAAGCACCTCTGGAGGCTTCTCCCTTCCTGCACATCTTTTTTTGGCTGCTTTTTCCTTGGAAAAGGAGCTTTGGGCTGTGCTGGTTATTCCTCAACCAAAGCACGTGTGGGGTAGATCCCTCTCCCTCCCCTCAGCAGATTTACAGGACTGCTGCATTCCTTTTTTATTTGAAAGTTCATTTTTCACAGGGATGCAGAACATGAGAGCCAATCCCAGGAGTTCACAGCCAGAGGTGGCTCTGGGATCCCTGCCAGCTCCAGGAGATCCCAGGCTCGGGGTGAGGGCTTGGGAGCATCACAGGGTCTGTCTGTGGAGGTGAGGAGATCCTGAAAAAAGCTAGCCACAAATTCCCAAGGAATTCCCAAGGAATCCAAAGTCAGCTCTTGGCTCCTGCCCTGGCTGGTATCCATCCATCTCCCTCACCCAGTCCCAGGTAGATCCCAGCAAAAAGTCACTTCAGTTGGAACAGCAGGAGCTGGAGGATGGGGATGAGTGGTTGAGCTGTACTTAAGCAGAGGCTGGATAAAACCAACCTGGAATTTAGGGAGTATCCAGGCTGGATTGCAGGTTTAGAGTCAATACAAGGAGCCACATGGCTTTGGCTGCCTGTGCTGGTCCAGAGGCAACAACCCAGAGCTTTTCTGCTCTGAAACTTCCCAAATTCCATTTATTTCAGTTATTTATGCCTGGAGTTTTCCAAAGGAATCTCAGCCAGGCCAGGAGTTGTCCCCATGTTCTACTCACTCATCTCAGGTGCACAACAAGGGGTTTGGTGGAGCTGACTTCAGAAATTTGGGGGGTTTTGTACACAAATCAAACCCCACGTTCTGCTCACTCATCTCAGGTGCACAACAAAGGGTTTGGTGGAGCTGTGGAAGTGTCTTGGTTCAGAGGGAAATTCCTCTGTTTATTTTCATTGCAGTTCCCTGGATAAATTTATCGAGGTCACCAGGATGGGAAGGACTCCCTGGCTCCATGAGGGTGGGATCAGCATTCCAGGCAGGTGGGAATCCCTCCCCAGCTGCCCACAGCAGGGCTGGGAACTGGCAGAGGAAATGGGCTCTGCTGCAAGGAAAACAGGGAAAAAATGTGCCTGGGAATTTGGTGGGACTTCAGGGATCGAGTGGAGCAGAAATGGTGCAGAGCCCTCGAATGGGCTGAAAAATAAAAATCTTCCACTTCAGTTCTCAATGACCTGAAAATAAATATCTTGATAAGCTCATCTTTGATATTTGGGGGAGGGTGAAATTCCCAGAGATAATTTCAGTGCTGGAGAAACAATTTCTCATTCAGCTGGAATGAAACGCTGGGGGAAAAAAAACATTCCCTCAAAGAAAATGATCCTTTGTAGCTGCCATGAGCAGGGAATCAGGAGGGAGCTGAATTTTAGGAGTGGATCAAATGTCCAGCCTGGTCTCAGGGTCAGCCTAATTTGAATATTCCTATTTTTTTGTAGCTCCCTATGCATTTTTTCCAAGTCTTTTCAAAGGAAGGAGGATGCAGGGATGAAAGGGAATTTTTCCTTGCACTTTGGTGGCTTTTACCCCACTACAGCTCATCTTTTACTCAACAAAGCTGATTTTAAAATGATTTTTAATGGTTTTTCAGGTGCTGAGATGTAGAACAAACTAATTAGGCCTGGTGACAAATGACCTTGCGGATCCTTCTCCTCGATCCCTGTTTTCCCTTCACCTTTAAAGCTGGGAACAGAAATAATAGGGAAGAGTTCTGTAATAATTGAGGTGAAGGCTGTGGTTTGTTCACTCCAAGGTGATTGTGGCTTGGGTTGTTTATGGAAATGCAGGATTTAAGAGATGGGGAAGGGAAAGGGATAATAATTAAAATATTCCATTTTCCGTGATTTTTCTGGGCTCTGGGGAGAGGGGAGGGGCTGAAATGGAAAGGTCCATAAAGCAAGTATGTTACCATGGATAGGATCCATGAAAACACCCCAAGTCCCTCAGTTCAGCAATTCCTTTGGATATTCCTTCCCTCTAAATTTATTTCCCTGCACTCCAAGACTATCCAATTAAAAATAAGACAAAAAGAAGCCTGGAAGGACACACATCTACCAAAAAATATTATTCCCAAAATTATGATTTCTTCTGAGAAAAAAAATTGCTGTTCTGAGCCTTTGGTCAGGCTGGGATTTTTCCCTTTTCCATGGTTTTGAAGGGAAGTCACCATCCTACACTTTGGCATCCATAAAAAAGGGATTTAAAGGTTCTTACCTTGAACTCACGCCCAGTCCCAGGAAAATATTGACAGCAAACTCCAGATCCTGAGGGATAACGGATCTTGTTGGGTGGTGTTGGTCTTTCCTTGGCTTCATCCATCTGGAAAAAAAGATGGAGACAATGGGATATTTCCTTTTTAAAACTGGTTAATGGCACTTGTATCAGCTGTGGTGTCACTTCCAAGCTCTTGGCTACCACCAGAATAATTTGGGGTATTTCCTGAGGAATCCTCCACTGGAAGCTGGTCCAGATTCTTGGAATAAAGATTTTAGCCCAGGATATACTTAGGAAGGAATTTCTGGCTGGGAGGGTGAGGAGGCCCTTGCAAAGGGTGCCCAGAGAGGTTGGGAATTCCTCATCCCTGGAATGTCCAAGGCCAGGTTGGATGAGGCTTGGAGCAGCCTGGGATAGCAGAAGGTGTCGGGGTGGAACTGGATGGGCTTTGAGGGCCCTTCCAACCCAAAGCATTCCATGAAACCAAAACAAAAATCAAAAAATGCTGTTTGAAGGACTCTCCAGCTGATTGGGAAATTTGAACTCTCCAGCTGATTGAGCGTGTGGCAAGGAAAAATCTGGAATACTGCAATATAGAAAGCAGAATTCCAATCGAAACTTGACAAAACAATTGGTCTTGTTTCCAGCAGGAAACACAGTTTGCAACGTATTTAAATCCTGACAAGCTCCATCTGCTCCAACTCTGCTTCCCGATAATTTAATTACACCAGGTATCTGTGCCTGAGCCGTTCCCAGCATCAGGAGTAAGGGATTCATTAGCAGTGCCCTCCATGTGCTGTTTGTTCCTTCTCCTTTCCCTGGGATTTCTATCAGCTCCTTCCAAAGACTTATGTTCTGACAATCTCCATCTGGGCTGCTCTAATCCCATTTTCTGGGATGTGTTTGTTGTGTTCCACGGAGAGAGGGAAGTTGCAATCTTCCTTTGAGGAACGGGAGCAGCTTTCTAAAAGCTTGGGAAGACATGGAATTCCATGGAGTCAAAGGAGCTGCTTTTCCTACAAATAAAACTGGATTTTTCTGACCCCCAGCAACATTCCCTGGGTTCTGTCAGTGCTGCTCCTGTCAATATTCCTGAAATCTTGGCAGAGATCAGGGAAATAAATAAATAAACAGTCACAAAGGCAGATAATAAATAAATGAATAAATTAATTACAAAATTAATTAATTAATCAATCCCCCTTTTTTTTTCTGTACAGGCAGCACCAAAAAAGAGGAAGAAATTAAAAATTGCCTGAAAATGTTCAATTCCACGTGCTGATAGCAGATAAATTCACGGACTCAAGAAAATTTTACACAGCTCAAGTTTGTTTCCTTTTTAGAGTTCTCTCTTCAAGGAATAAAAATGGAACCATGTGAAGGCCTCGGGGGTTTGGCAGGAGAGCAAGGCCTGACTCAGTGGAATGTCAGGGAGGAGAGAAGGCCGAGGAAGTCTTGTCATGGAATTAGGAATTCCCATATCCATTCAGCATTCCCTCCAAAACCTCAGCCAACAGCACAGGCTTAGGCACTGGAAAGAAATAAAAAGATGTTTTCCAAGTCTCATCATTCTCTGGGTGATTTCCTGAGCTCCCCATTTCTCCTGGCTGGGGTTGAGGGCAGGATGCTGCAGGAGGGGAAATCCGGAGCTGAAATGATTCCATCAAGAGGAGTTTGGCACAGATAATCTGATTTTCTTTTCTGTTGCTGATAAGAGCTAAGACAGGCAGAAATGAATCCATTTGTAGTGCCCGGAGTGAATCATTGTAGGTGAAGCTGCAAACAGGGGCTGAGCTGGTTCCCTTCCAGAGGGGCTTTTGATTTCTCCCTGCAGGTCAGGTGGAGAAAGAAAGAAACCAGAATTATTTGATGAAGAAAGTGGCAGAGATGAAGTTGGAGAGAATTTCTCCTTACAAGTAGAACCTATTTTCATCCCTGCAGCTTCCGGGGAGCAGGATCCTCCTGCCTCAGGGCACAAAACCACTTCAGCCTCACTAAATGCAGAGTATTTTGCTCCTTCCAAGGTAAATTTTTCAAGATTGGTGACAAATTTGAGCACCTCAAATGCTGTGTCCAGTTCTGGACATGAGAAGAAAGACCTGGAAGGTCTTTGAAAGGAACCTTTAAAGGTTTTGAAAGGAACAGAGCTGGGAAGGGGCTGGAGAACTCCTGAGGGAGCTGGAAAGGGGCTGAGCCTGGAGCAAAGAAGGCTCAGGGGGGACCTTGTGGCTCTGCACAAGTCCCTGACAGGAGGGGGCAGCCGGGGGGGTCGGGCTCTGCTGGCAGGGAACAGGGACAGGAGGAGAGGGAACAGCCTCAGGCTGGGCCAGGGAAAAAAACCTGTGGATGTGGCACTTGGGGACATGGGGCAGTGGTGGCCTGGGCAGTGCTGGGGAATGGTTGGACTCGATCGTGGAGGGCTTTTCCAACCTCAGCAATTCCATGATTCACCCACATCTTTATCCTCCCATCATTTTGTCTTTAATGCGCATCTTGGGGATGAGTCAGTGCCAGAAAACCCCATCTAATGAAGAATTCCTGAAAATCCAGGGGTACTTGTCATCCATGGAACTCTGCTTTCCTCACCCTTCATTTTTCTGTCGTTCCTAAAATTCTGGTTTCTGTGGAAGAAATAATATGGAATTCCTGGAGGTGGCACTCAGAGCTCTGGGCTGAGGACAAGGTGGGCATCGGGCACAGCTGGGACTCTGTGACCTTGGAGGGCTTTTCCAAGCTCAGTGATCCCGCAATTCTGTGAACACCTGGTCAGAAGGGCCAAAGCACTGGGCAGTGGAGCCAGGCTGGAGCTCCCAGTGTCTGCTGCCAACGTGCTCCATCCATTTGGTATCCATGGAAGCCATTCCCTGTGGAGACCACAGAGCTCAGGGACAATCCCAGAGTTTGTCCCTGAAGTTCCTGTTTTAAGGAGATATCGGAATTTCAAAACCAAAGGGGATCTCCCAGATCCTCATCAGCCTCCAGGCTCAAGCAATTCCAATCTAATCCCTGGATACTTCCCAGAGAAGTCCCAGGCAGGAGCAGGCTGGGATCATCCCAACAGGAAGCACTGCTGGAAGTGGTTTCAGACAGAAACTCTTTCCTTTGGGGACAAACCTTCCCATTGGAACTGTTGGGGAATGAAGGGGTGACAAATTGGGGGTGAATCATCACAAATCCCCTCTTTGCTGGATAAAAGCAACTCTTGCACCTCGGTGAAATTGAGGCAATTTCAATTTCGGACATTCCTGGTTATTCTTGGAAATAACAGTGCTATTCCTGGAGAAAAAGGGGAAGATACTTTCCAGGAACTGTCTGACAATGGAGAGCAGGGACTGGAACACAAAACTCCTCAATTCCTGTGACTCAAATGTCTCAGCTAAGCACATGGGTTGGGTCCAGCCGTGGGATCCCAGCACAGGAAGGACCTGGAGCTGCTGGAGAGAGTCCAGAGGAGGCACCAGGATGATCCAAGGGATGGAGCAGCTCTGCTGGGAGGAAAGGCTGGGAGAGCTGGGATTGTCCAGCCTGGAGAGGAGAAGTTTTGGGGTGAGCTCAGTGTGGCCTTGCAGGGCCTGAAGGAGCTGCAGGAAAGCTGGAGAGAGAGGATTTCCAAGGCATGGAGGAACAGGAGCCAGGGAACGGCTTTACAAGGGCAGAGGGCAGGGCTGGATGGGAGACTGGGAATTGGGAATTGCTGGCTGGGAGGGTGAGGAGGGGCTGGGCTGGAATTGCCAGAGCAGCTGGGGCTGCCCCTGGATCCCTGG
>NW_008238988.1:6771630-6773785 GCF_000691975.1 Corvus brachyrhynchos
GGGTGGGAACGGGATGGGATTTAAGGTCCCTCCAACCCAAACCATTCCATAAATCCATGATTTACCTGATGGACACCACACCAGCACAACCAGTGCTCCCAGAACCTTCCCTGGACATGCTCTGGGAAGCAATGGGTGAATTCCATAAACACAGAAAGGGGTGGGCGATGAGGAATCCATGGAAATCGATTCCACAGGGCAGTGGAGACTCCATGAATATCTCAGCACCTGCATAAATCTTCTGCTCTTTATTAAGTCCTTCACAGATTTATTAAATTCTGGGTGGCTTAAGAAACACAAAAGAACTGCAATAAAAAGAGAGCGGGGATTGCTCATAATTCACATTTTAATAATGGTCAAATGAGTCGATTTTATCTTTTCTTCTGTGATGGATGTTGTATAAATTCATATTTGTGGGGAATTTATGCAACTCAAACTCACGGCTCAGCTGTAAATAATGGAAAGAAATCGTTTTGCAGCCTAAAATATCTTTGGCATCAAGGTTTCTACTTAAAGTCTATTATTTTGAGCAGAATAATTTCTTTTTTTTTTTTCACATAAATTTAATTTATACGAATGTGCTGTTGTGAAGAGCAGAAGGTTTTGGTTTTTGATGTAGTGGAGCTGCAAAAATTAATGCCAAAAAGATAATTTAGAAGGGTAAGGAAGAAATGACTCCTTGAAAATATTAAAACAGGGAAGAAATCAAGGTGGTTTTCCTGTTTCTTAATTGTTTTTATCTGAAAAAAATCAGGAAGAGCTGGATTCTACCCTCAAAGTTCATGGACAAAAGGTCTCAGCTGGTCCCTTCCAGGAAATTTAGGGAGTGGGGTCTTTCCAAGCTCCATGCCAGGATATTTGAGAGATGGGAACACTCCTCTCATCCCAAATCCCTGAAAATTCCAAGCCTTCACCTGCATCACTGACAGATTTTTATGCCAAATTGGAGTTATTAAAAATTCCTAGCAATAAAAAAATTCCTGGATTCCTGTGGGACCTCCTGTTAAGGAGGAGGAAATGAATTGATTGAAGGGTGGGGCAGGAGTCAGGAAGGGAAACAGTGAATTTTTGATTTGCCTTTCCAGCTAAAATCCCAAATTCCTTTATCCAAGGGCACTTGTCAGGGGAGCTCAGAACGAGGCTTTGGCAGAGAGTGGAGTCTCTGTGGAAGCTGGGGAAAAAATCCACAAGAAATCCAAGAACAGTGAACCCTCAGGAGGAAAAATCAGAGCTTGAAAAGAAATGGAGTGTAAAGTAATAGGAACTAAATAGGAACTAAAGCCCCATTTCTTCTCTCTGGGAGATAGGATTCCCAGGAGGATCCAAGGCTGGATTCTTTAAAGGGAAGTATAAAATATGGATATTTGCATATTTGATTAATATAATTGCCTGCGGATTGCAGAATTCCCTCTGTCCAGCACTGATAATTCAACATTCGCTTGTTGTTTAAATATTTGAGGAAAGTGCGTTTCCCTCCAGGAGTTGAAGGTCATTCCTGTTCCTTCCTTCATCCAAAAAGCACAGAAAAGTCAAATTCCAAGAGTGGGTCACTGATTCCCTGTGATATTCATACAGAGATATTCCAAATGTTGGAGAAGGGAAGCCTCCAGGGAGAGCTCCGAGCCCCTTGCAGGGCCTAAAGGGGCTCCAGGAGAGCTGGAGAGGGACTGGGGACAAGGGATGGAGGGACAGGAGCCAGGGAATGGCTTCCCAGTGCCAGAGGGCAGGGCTGGATGGGGGGTTGGGGATTGGGAATTGCTGGCTGGGAGGGTGGGCAGGGGCTGGGCTGGAATTGCCAGAGCAGCTGGGGCTGCCCCTGGATCCCTGGCAGTGCCCAAGGCCAGGCTGGACATTGGGGCTGGGAGCAGCCTGGGACAGTGGGAGCAGGAGCTCCTGGACACCTGATTCTCATTAATGCTAACTGTTAACAAAACACAGGGAAGAGAGAATTCCATGGTGCTCTCCGTGCCCATTCCGGAATCTTGGAAGCTGCTTGGGTATCATTGAGTTTCAGAACTGTTGATATCCACGTTTTCCTGCAATCCCTGCCCATTCCCAAGGGACATCAGTTGGAGCTTGCCAAATATTTTAGTTCATGGTTTATCCTTCCCACCTTGATTAAAATCTTGAGTTAGAATCTTGATCCCTAAAAAGA
>NW_008238988.1:6773858-6784556 GCF_000691975.1 Corvus brachyrhynchos
CAGAAGGAACAGGTCTAGGCTGGAGGGAGAGCAGGGAATCCTAAAATCCCAGGATGGTTTGGGCTGAAAGGGACCTTAAAGCGCACCCAGTTCCACCCCTTGCCATAATCAGGGACACCTTCCCAACCAGGAGAAATCCAATCCTAATAAAACCCTTTTTAAGGTAAAAAACCACTTTCACCTGAGGCTCTGCCTTGGCTCCTTTTCACTTCATCAAATAATAACAGCAACAAAATTAAAAATTCCAGCGTGGAAAGGAAAATATTTGTGTTCGTGGTCATTTCCAGGTTTAGGTTTTTCTTGGTGAGATTTTGGAAGCTGATATTGGGTAGGCACAATGGGAATTCAGCCTTTCAATTGAAGATCTGATCAGCAGCTCTTTTTCTCCTCATGAAAATTCCTCTCGGATTCGCACACAGGAACCTGAGCAGAGTTTTCCAAGGGAGAATTTTCTCATTTATTCCCCGTCATGCATTTTTCTGTTGTTATCTCTGCTGATTGCAGAGCTTTTTAATGTGTTGTTTTTTTTTTTTTTTTTGTGTCATCAGTGCTTTTTCCACCTTATTTATTCATTAATGCCACGGCCCAGGTGTGGGATCGCAAAGCTGTTCCCATGGCGACAAATGGGGCACAAAAACTGGAGTGGAATGGAACTGCATGGACAGGGAATTCTGGGAAGTGGGAAATGGAAAAGCTGCTGGTTCCCCACAAAAAATCCTAATAATCAGTAACGCAGGCAAAGGAAATGGTGGTAATTTCATGGGTGCCTGAGCTACTGAATTTTCATTTTTAATGTTCCAGGGTGGAAATGTTTCTCTTCACGGAGAGAAGTGAGGGATGGCGTGGAAATTCTGGGGCAAAAATGTTCCTGAGGGGCTGTGGGACACAGAGATTGCCATCCAGAAATCCATCCATCCTGGATTTCTTGGTGGGAACATGAGCCCAGAGCAATAAATCCTCATCTGGTGAAGCTTTGGAAATCATTTGGGAGTGGATTTAAAACTCAGGGCAGCTCTGGGGGCAGATGGAGCCTGAGGGTACCAAAGCCTCACTTTTGGCTGCAGCTTCTCCCCAGGAAATCTTTGGGACTCTGGTTTGGACTTGGAATCCAGAATTTTCCACAGTTTTCTTCTTTGAGATCCCACTAAGTCCCAGAGTTTGGCCTGAGCAGCTCCTGGGGTGGGGCCAAGCCATGAGACAAAGCCCCAGATCACACCTCTGCCCCTGCATGGCCTTTCCTGCATTCCAAAAATCCATCATTTCCATTCCAATTCCCAGAATCCCAGGACAACCTGAGCTGGAAGGGACCGTCAGGGATCAGCGAGTCTAACTTCCGGCCCTGCACAGACCATCTCCAAAAAGGAGCAGCAGAGCAAAGGTTGAATCCATCATTTCTGAAATCTTTCCATCAAGTAAAAAATAGTGAACTCCCAGCTTAAAAGAGCAAATCAGGAGCTGCTGCTCTGATCCTGGATGTGGTATCCCAGAATCATGGAACGGTTTGGGTGGAAGGGACCTTCAATCCCACCCAGTGCCTCCCCTGCCATGGCAGGGACACCTCCCACTGTGCCAGGCTGCTCCCAGCCCCAATGTCCAGCCTGGCCTTGGGCACTGCCAGGGATCCAGGGGCAGCCACAGCTGCTCTGGCAATTCCAGCCCAGCCCCTCCCCACCCTCTGAGTAAAGAGCTTTTGTTTCTCCTCTGATACTTAAATCCATGCTCCAAGTCCAGCCAATGCCTTCTACTTCCCTACAGGAGAATCTGTGACACACCCTGCAAAAATATGGAAATTTGTCCCAAAAGTTCCTGGTTTATGGACACCACAGCACCAAAACACAACCAAATTCCTTCTTTCTCACCTCTCACCCCCCACAAGCCTCTCCAGAGGAATCAGGAAGAGGCTCCACCTTGGAGAACCTCCTCAAGTTTTCACAAATCCTTCTGCCTGCCTGGAGCAGGAGCTCCAAGGTGAGCAGGAGCCAATTAAGCCCCATTGACCTGCAATTAAACTCCTGGGGATGCAAACTGCAACAACAGCAATGAAAATTGATTTCATGTTCTGGTTTTGGTTACTTTTTTTTTTTTTAAATGAGGATTTTTAGGTAGCTTTATACTTTTATAAATCAAGCCCACCTGGGAAGATCTCTGGGTTCAGAGCAGCTGGAAGACACAAGCAACACATCAGAATTTTCTTTAATCCAGCTCTTTCCTTGCTCGGGATTTTTGTGCAAGCTCCTGATAACTTCCATGAGGGAAACCATGGAAGATAATCAAGTTCTGTTTTCGTTTTTATTCCTACCAGGCTCCTTAGCTCCTCTCTAATAAGAACACACCAGGAAAAATATGGGAAAAAAGTGCAGAAGCACAAACAGAGCAAACCTGATACTTGCAGAGATGACAAGAGGCTGGTCCTGATCTCATCACAGCCAACCCTGCTCTCATCCCACTTCCCAACCTACCCTAGCTGGCTTTTTCCAGAGGAATTTATGTAGGAGTTGGAAGGGGACAAGCTGAAAGCCAAACAAAATTGCCAAATCAGAGCCAGCTGAGGCCATGACCAGCACAGGGTGAAGCTCCAGGTGGAAGCTTTGAGGCCACCAAATATTGGCAACATCTGGAGGAAGTCTTTTCCCACATTTCTGCTGCACCTGAGGTCCTTTCTTCACTCTCCTCATTAAAATAACTTCAATTAACAGCTCAGTGCAGCTGGGGCTCGTTCTTAGCAGGCTCTACACAAATGAGCCAAGTCCTGCATTGTCCAGATTTTGTTTTATGTCCAGTTCCTGAATCCCTTCATGTCGCTGCTGACAGCAGGAAATAATTGAGCAGCTGTTCAGCCATCAGGCCACAAAATAAAACATTTCAGGAGATAAAAACGGCGCTGAGCAGAGAGAGATTCAACATTTTCCATTATGAAAGGCAGCCTCGTGTTTACACCAGACTAAAAGTGCTCCTAGGACAGCGCTGTTGATTCTAGAGGGTCTTTGAGATCGTAAACTGGAATCTGTTTGAGAAACAGGGAGGTTGGAAAAATGGGAATAAGGAATGCTCCAACTCCCTGACAGGAGGGGGCAGCCGGGGGGGGTCGGGCTCTGCTGGCAGGGAACAGGGACAGGAGGAGAGGGAACGGCCTCAGGCTGGGCCAGGGCAGGCTCAGGGTGGACAGCAGCAGGAAATTCCCCATGGAAAGGGTGCTCAGGCCTTGGCAGGGGCTGCCCAGGGAGCTTTGGAGTGCCCAGCCCTGGAGGGATTTCAAATCCCTGTGGATGTGGCACTTGGGGACATGGGGCAGTGGTGGCCTCAGAGTGCCGGGGGATGGTTGGACTCGATCGTGGAGGGCTTTTCCAACCTCAGCAATTCCATGATTCACCCACATCTTTATCCTCCCATCATTTTGTCTTTAATGCGCATCTTGGGGATGAGTCAGTGCCAGAAAACCCCATCTAATGAAGAATTCCTGAAAATCCAGGGGTACTTGTCATCCATGGAACTCTGCTTTCCTCACCCTTCATTTTTCTGTCATTCCTAAAATTCTGGTTTCTGTGGAAGAAATAAAATGGCCAAAACAAAGATTTCAAATTACTTACTGATATTTTTGCATAAAGCAGCTTTAAAACTCAGCAGTGTTTTGGGTTTATGGTTGGGGAGGTTTTGGGGAATGTTGTTTGTGTCTACATGGGGCTTGGAGCAACTTAGGATAGCGGAATTTGTCCCTGTCCATGGAAAGGGGTGGGATGACATAAATTTAAGGTCCCTTCCACCCCAAACCATTCCATGATTCCATGATTTGTCCAAGATCTGCCACCACCAGTGACCTCCTCACTGGGAATAGGGAAGACAGGGAAGCCTTGCGGCTTTCAAGGGTGAAAGGATTCCGTAAAAAGGCTCTTGGGCTCCAAGTCTCCTTGGACAGAATGGAGTGGAAACTGAGGAATCAAATGCACAACACAAACTTATGGAATAATTCCAATTGTTCCGGGCAGTGATTGCACAAAACCCCCAATATCCCGGGAGATTCCAGGGTTTTCTTTGCCAGCTCCCTTCAGAGAGGTTTCCACTTCCATTACCCCATCCTGACAGACAGCCCTGATAAGATTCTTTGGGAATTTGCAGCAATTCTCCCAAAGCAGCTCCCCTTCCCTCATCCTACTGCTCAGACAATCCCGGCTGGAATCAATTTCCTTCCCTATCAGCAATTAGTGCATTGCTACCTGAATAAGCGGGTTAATCCATGTTCTTATTCCAGGGGATTTATCTCAGAGAGATTCCTGACAGAACCTCTGCGTCCCAAGGAGCTCTGTGTGGTGCTGGCAGCAAGACAGGGCCATTTCTGTCACCCTAAAATGACTCCACATCAATGGCCAGGCAAGGAAAAAACAAACGTGTCAATTATTTATTATCTGAGACCAAAAATTTCTCCATGTGCCCAGTACAAGGAAAAAAAGGAAAACCATTTATTGCTGCAATGAAATCCTTCCAAGCCCAATGGATAGGACAGAATCCGGGGAAAAAAGGGAGTTATTACACCCATTTTTCCCTTAGAGAGCTGAGGTTAAGTGCAGTCAGTAAATGTGCCAGGGAGTCAGCAGTAAAGTGCAAATTCTGTCATTTACAGGCTGCCAGGACCCTCCTCTGAACCCAGCCCATTCCCACAGGCTGGGAATTGCTGGTTATTCCAAGCACAGGTTTTTCTCTGACATTTCTGTCTCCGAGACGTTGGAAAGCAGCCCTGGGAATGCCCAGTCAGCACTTGGCTAATGAAGGTCACTCCTTGTGCTGACTCCTGTCCAGGGCTCCTGGGCACCACTTCAGCTCCAGGCAGTTCCAGGAGCAGGCAGGATTCCCTTTTCCTTCTTTCCTTTTGCAGTGTTTCCCAGTCCGAGTCCCTGATTATTCCATGCTCTCCATACAGCTCCACGATCAGCTCGGAATGTGTTTTAATCTGTGCTGAATGTTGTGGTCTTCCGTAAGTCCCTTCATTTAATGAGGATATTCTCCATTAATTCTGTGGTCTCACAGTGTCCTGATGGGGTTTTTTGGGGAAAAAAAATGTGCAGTTTGCAGCTTGGAATTTTAATAATCCTATTAATTCTGCTTTTCCCACCCTTCCCTTTGTGTAGATCCCATTTCTCTGGGATAGATGAGGCAGGATATGGTTTGTCCCACAAAACGTCTCAGTCCTGCTTCCGCCTGGCAAAGGGATTTTAGTGAGTCCAGAGAATTGGGGGATCAACGTATTCAACCTCAGGCTGGGCCAGGGGAGGCTCGCTCAGGGTGGACATCAAGAGGAATTTCCCCATGGAAAGGGTGCTCAGGCCTTGGCAGGGGCTGCCCAGGGAGCTTTGGAGTGCCCATCCCTGGAGGTGTCCCAGGAATTCCTGGAGGTGGCACTCAGAGCTCTGGGCTGGGGATAAGGTGGGCATCAGGCACAGCTGGGACTCGATGGGCTGGAAGGGCTTTTCCAAACTAAATAATTCTGGGATTCTGTAAACAGGGAAAAAAACAAGTGCTGACCCATGAGATGGTTCCAAAAGGAGATGCTCCTCCGAGTCAGGGTGGACACCTAAACCAGGCAGGAGAGGGAATGAGAGCAGGATGATCCAGGGAAATCCAGAAGGACCCAAATCAATGAGAGGAGACACGGGGGAGGCCTCAATCCACAAACCTGCTGGAGCTCCAGGAGCATTTGGAAAATGCTCCAGGGACTTGTGGGATTGTTGGGGTGTCTGTGCAGGGCCTGGAACTGGGCTGGATGATCCTTGGGATCCCTTCCCACTCAGGATATTCCATGATTCTACAAACCCCTTCCCCTCTCCTCTCCAAAGCATTCCTGGAGCTCCTGCCTTGCAGAGGCCTCTGGGAGCGGGACTTTTCCAGCTGCCTTTGAACACTTTCATGGTGAGGCTTATCCCACTTATTCCAACCCAGATCCCAGCAAACTGCTGGCAACGCTCCCAGCTCAGCTCAGCACACAGATCCAGCCCCAGAGCACGGGAATCACTCACTTTTCCGGGCTGGAAGCAAAGCACGTGGCGAAGAATGTGCAAATCCTCTGCAGGCCCCCGAGCAACAAACCTGGAGCAATGAACCTGAAGTCCTGCAAATGCTGCAAGAAAAGCTGGAATTTGCTGCTGCCTCAGCTGAAACCTTGGATTGCGGCATCTCCCAGGAGAGGGGCTGGATGAGAGACTTTTAGGGAAGACAAGGAAAGAACAGAGCTCCCAACAAAGCTTCCCAAGGAGGCAGAATGTGTCAGGGCCTCGGAGCAGCAGAGGCCTCATGAATGAAACATCCCCCAAGCCCAGCTCTGGAGTGACACCGATGGATGCATTTCCCACTTGGATCAAGCCGTGAGAAACCTGCAGGAATTCAGCCCAAAATGCAACATTTCTCTTGCATCTTGCACCCACAGCCTGCCTCCCGCAGAAACCACTGGATTAGAGGGAATTCGGGAAAGATTTAAAGTATTCGTGACGTGCATGCAGAAAAACAAGTGCAGATATGAGAGATTTCCTATCTCTGAGGGGAAAAGCTGTAGTTTTTGTAAAGGTTATTCCTAATTTGTAACATTTTAGTGTGTCTAGGCCTCGGTCACATTTGCTTTGTGCTGGGCTTGTCCACACACGGGTGAAGGCAGAGAGGACCTGAAAAATTTATGGTATAAAAAAAGGAAAGAATGGAAATAGATAAAGGAAAGGAAACCTGGGTGATCCTCCATAAAGTCTTTCCATGATCTGAGGGTTCCTTGATTTTGAGTCTCTTCCTTGATCTTTTCTGAAGACCTGAAGGTGCCATTGATTCAAAAAAAATTTTAAAAATGATAAATAGATATTAAGAAATAAATAGAATAAATCCAAAGGAGCAGCTCTACCAAGGGGACAGCACAGACCAGCAGAGAATCCCAGAATGGTTTGGGTGGGAAGGGCCTTAAATCCCATCTCATCCCAGCCCTGCCATGGCAGGGACACCTCCCACTGTCCCAGGCTGCTCCAAGCCCCAATGTCCAGCCTAGCCTTGGACACTGCCCGGGATCCAGGGGCACCCGAGCCCCAGTGTCCAGCCTGGCCTTGGGCATTCCCAGGGATCGGGGGGCCCCCCCGGCTGCTCTGGCAATTCCAGCCCAGCCCCTCCCCACCCTCCCAGCCAAGAATTCCCAATATCCCATCTAATCTAACCCTACTTCTTGCTTGCAGCTCCTTCCTGCTCCCAGACCAATTTACCTGGAATCTCCATGAATTAGCCAGGAGGGAATCACTTTGGAGACAGCTTATGGTGGAAAAAATCCAATTTCTTCCAGGCTTTTTTTAGCCAAAAAATCCTCTTGTGCCTACTTTGCCACATGGAATATTTGCAGAAAAAAAGTGACTTTTTCAACCAATCCTTCAGCAATGATCCCACACTGACCAGTGCTAACTGTTGGATAACACAGCATCACTGGTGAAATCCCGATTTTCCGAAGAAATATCCATGTGGGAGTGAAATATTCCATTTTCCCAGCTGTTGCTTTGTTCCTGTGTCACTAAGACAAGCTTTGGAAAACAAGGTGACACATTTACAAGCCTCGGAGGCAGCTGATGATTCCACACTTCTCTCTGAGCTGTTTCCCAAAGGAATTTCACTGCAGACAGTTATAAACTCGGCAGAATCCTCACTCAGAGACACCTTAGCCAGGCTGGGGAATATAGAAATAGATTCCTTTGTTCTAACGGGAATGACAGGTCTGGGAATACCTATTCATATACAAAATGAGCTGGTTTTTTTAATGTGTAATTTAGTGGGAATACTGGGAATTAATTGCTACAAACATTAAATGCTGTGGTCAAACCACAAATTAGTGATTTTTCCTTCCTGAACATAATTAAGATTGTCATGGAATTGCAGCAGGAACTCAATGGAAGTTGTCGATTAAACTGGAATTAGGGAGGGGAACCCCCACCTCTCGTGCAGCTGCGGATTTTGGATGGATAACGCAGATTTGGACAAGGACGGAGCTCAGGTGTTCCTTCAATGAGCTGTAAGGAAACATGGACAAGGTGCAGGCTGGGAATGCCAGGAGAGAAGATGATCCCAGACGTGTGCAGTGGCCAAGTCCCATCGTGTTTTCTGCTCCACTTTCAGCTGCTGTCACCTCCTGGTGACATTGCCTGAGGCAGTTCCTAAAATCCCGCTCTTTCCACCCCCACCCGCTCCCAAACTCCTGCAGAGCTGCAGCTCAGTTCAGGTGTGCACTGAAGGGAATAATTCACCTTCTATGCACGGTGACACCAAAAATAAATGGGGTTTCCAGGCCATCCCGGAGCTGGGGATTCCCAAAATTAGCATCCAAGTCTTGGGGGACTGAATTATTCATGGATGTGTTTGTCCCAAATCCAGTCTGAGGCACCGGGAAGATGCTGTGTCGGATTTTAGGCATTTTAGCTCCAGAGAAGCCCCTAAAACATTCCCACAGCAAATCCCAGCTTTCTGCTCCTGCCTGGAAGGCAGAAGGAGAATGCAGAGTGGGCTGGAAGTCAACAGAGAGAGGATGCAAGAGGGAAAAAGTGAAAAAAGAGAGAAAATAAAACATTCCACGTTGAAGGTGCATGAACCAGGGGGATCAGGGAGAGGGAAGGAAAATTTGGGAGCTAAAGGGAGAGGGAAAAGGTGGAAAATCAGGAGAGAAAGCAGAGCCAGGAATGGGGCAGGTCTGTTCTGGCAGGGACAGCACCCTGAGTTATCCAGGATATGGAAAAAGTCCAGAGAAAAAAATATGGACAACTCAAAGGAGAAAAATGAGGAAAGCCCAAAGGATCAAGAGGGAACGGCTTCCCACTGCCAGAGGGCAGGGATGGATGGGATACTGTGAACTGGGAATTGCTGGCTGGGAGGGTGGGGAGGGGCTGGGCTGGAATTGCCAGAGCAGCTGGGGCTGCCCCTGGATCCCTGGCAGTGCCCAAGGCCAGGCTGGACATTGGGGCTTGGAGCAGCCTGGGACAGTGGGAGGTGTCCCTGCCATGGAAAAGGGGGGGCACCAGATGATTCTTGAATCTCTCCCAACCCAAACCATTCCAGGATTCCATGATTCAGTGATTCAGTGATTCAGTGATTCCATGATTCCGTAATTCCGTAATTCCATGATTCCATGATCAGCCCATTCACTCCTACAGAGAACAACTGGGATTACTGGGAAGGCTCCATCTTCACCCAGAGCATCCCTGGGGCAGGTGAAGATCCTGGACAATGAGTGAAATCCAGGGAATGTCTGAGCGGTGACACTCCTGTGGAATTTTTCTTACCATCCAGGGGGGAGAGATAAAATCCAAGCAGAGCTTATAGAGCTGTAAAACAGGACAATATTGGGCTATTAAAATCCAAATTACTGTGAAATCCCAAGGGAAAAGGGATGAAGCCAAGCACACTGGAACTGGTTCTAATCAGCAATATCTAATTAAAGCTCCTGTTTGAGGTTTCAGTGGGCATTAGGGAAGACTGGAATTCAGTCTGGTGTTCGGGACCTTCCATCAGGCATCCTTGGGAGACACCCGGGTATAAAAATTTACTGACTGTGCTCAGTCCAGAGAGAAGAGTGGCGTTAAATAATTCTGATTACTGAGATTAGCTCAGGTAAATGGAGCTTTTGGATCACTCCAGCTCAAGGAGAGCAGTGTGGGAAGGGGGAGATTGGATTCCTGGTTAACGGGATGCTGAGAGAGGAATTCCTTGGATGAAAAGCTTTGGGACCACTCAAATGAAGGCTCCGTGGTGGGAGGGTGACAGAGCACAGCCCCCAGGAGGCTGTGTTTGTGCTGGCAGTCTCTCAGAATCTCCTCTTCCTGCTTTGCTGGCGTTAATTTTAGAATTAATTAATTAATTTTCATTTACAATTAATTGCTTTTCATAATTAATTAATTAATTAATTAATTTTCCTCTTTTCAGAACTTCCCACTCGTGTTCTGAGCCAAACTCCTGCCATGTTTTAGGATTTATATTTATGAATTCTCAGAACTGTTGTCACATTTTTGCTCCTGGTGTTGGCCCTGAGGGAGGGGAAGGGACCAGCAGGAGCACAGGAGCTAAACCAAAGCCAGGGCATCACAAATACAGCCCCCAAAATCAGGGAATGCTTTTCCTGGGTTCTCTTCGAGTCTCCATTTCTTTCTGTGCAAAGGCGAGAAAAGAATTTTGCTTTTCTGCCCTCAGAGTTTACTCATTTCTGAGTCACTTCCACTCTGCAGCCAGCGCTCCTTCCACCTCCAGGAAAATGTGTCCCGCTTTCCATCCAGAGCCAGGATGGAATTCTCATGAACACTGAGGCCATGGGCTGTGTAAACAGCATAAAATATCCAGAACAGGGAGGTTTTAACCTCTGGAAAAAGGGGCAGGTAAGTCGGGAGGGCAAGGATGTCAGGAGGTCCTGCAGTGGGAAAATGAGGAGGGCAAAGCCCGGCTGGAATTTAATCTGGATACTGCCATAAAAGACTAAAAATATTCCTGCAAATATTGCATCAACAAAGGGAGGGATGAGGAGAATCTCCAGCCCCTGGTGGATGTGGCAAAGGATGAGGAAAAGGCTCAGGTACCTCATGGTTCTTTGTCTCTGATGACAAGAAGGACCTGGAGGGACTGGAGCATGTCCAGGGAAGGGAACAGAGCTGAGAAGGGGCTGGAGAATTCCTGAGGGAGCTGGAAAGGGGCTGGAGCCCCAGGAGCAGCTGAGGG
>NW_008238988.1:6784613-6791812 GCF_000691975.1 Corvus brachyrhynchos
AGGGGGGCCCTTGTGGCTCTGCACAAGTCCCTGACAGGAGGGGGCAGCCGGGGGGGTCGGGCTCTGCTGGCAGGGAACAGGCACAGGAGGAGAGGGAACGGCCTCAGGCTGGGCCAGGAGAAATTTAAATTGGATATTGGGAAGAATTCCTTCCTGGAATGGATTGTCCAGCCCTGGCACAGCTGCCCAGGGCAGGGGTGGAGTCTCCATCCCTGGAAGGATTTCAAAGCGTGTGGATGTGGCACCTGGGGACATGGGGCAGTGGTGCCTGGGCAGTGCTGGGGGATGGTTGGATCTGATGATCCAGAGGGCTTTTCCAACCCAAACAATTCCCTGATCCTGTGCTGAGTGAGCCCTGCTGCTTCTGTTCCCTTCCAGGGCCCTCGGTGAGGACAGAGGCCCAGGCCTCACCTGCTGGGCCACAATTCCCATCCCTCAGGAGGAACAGCTGAAATCCCTTAATCTATCCCTTGTTTCCTGAGGATTGTCCCTGTCACCTCCACCAGCAGCTTTTCCAGCAGCTTTTCAGCAGCTCTGGGTGTCACACGTGTAAACAGAGACTCCTTTAACCTCCTCTGGCTTTTGCAAAATTAACATTCCCTTTGTTTTCCGTGCCTGTCACGGAGCTTGATCCAGCTTTCCCGAGCCCCGAATCCCTGGACAGCCCCTGCTTTGTTTTCCTGAGGAACAAAATTCCAGCTGGGAGAGCTGCAGCCATCAGCTGCTTCTCCACAAAATCCTTGGAGCTCCCGGTCCTATTGATTCCAGCCAGAGCCTTGAAACAACAATTAACCTTTCTAACGATGCCTCCTCCTTCAGAACGCAGCTCAGTTGCTTTGCAAAGTTTGTTTTTAAAAATTAATGAATCGATGCAATTTTACATCTATTGACCAATTGCAAATGTCAAGGTTGTGGTGGGGCAGAACTCTGAAGAGATCAAATCTTGTTCTGGGCTTTGCGGACGCTCAGCCCTCAGCTTTGGTCGTTGCCTTTTTAACATTTATCTCCTTTAATTCTCTGTAGTGGATGCAGCAGCTGAGATCTGCATTTATAACACCTTGGAAAACACCCTGGGCTCATTTAGAGAGCTCTGAGCTCATGGAATGTGCATTTCCAGAGAGAAAATCTGGCTCGGATTTTAGCAGCATTTCTGATTTAAATGGCGCTCAGCGCTCTGCCTTCATTCAGAGGGATGAGCTCAGCTCAACCCTGAGCTCTACGAGCTCATCAGCAAATTCCAAGTCCTGCCAGGACTCATTTCTTCCCTGGATCTTCCCTTGAAGCAGCTTTTTTATTCTCTGATCACTCATTAACAGCGTGCTGGGGATTTCTTGCACCTTTAGTGGCTACGAGGCTTTCCAGAGAGAAAATAAAACACTTTTCACCCCAAAACCTCTCAATGTCTGAGCAAAGCACAAAGAAAGGGCCCAGCCCAGTCGGTCCATGATTATTTTATCTGTTTGGGGTTTTTTTTCCTCTGTACCAACATGGAATTCCTGCCCCCCAGGAATCCCATTTGCTGCCAAAGAGCAGCTACAATTACCTGCTGATTAACACGGGGAAATAAATCAGTTTAATTTGCAGCCACCTGGGCAGAAGGGCACAACCAAAATTCCTTTGGTACTCAAGGACAGAATCACCAATCCACAAAGATTTGATACCAGGTTTGAAGCCTTCAAATCAGTGTTTACTTCAGTGTTAATTTACTTAATTGAAAGTACAGCTTGAAATTCTCAATAAAATCCAGAGCTCTGAGAGTCTCAGGATTGTTGAACTGTGCTGGCTCCTGGTTAAAGTCGGCAAGGAAGGAAAAAGGAAAATCGAGCCCCTAAAATCCAAACTTTATTGTAAGGAGCAATATCCATGGGAGTGGTGATGAAATCATCACTTCATGTGTTGATAATCTTCTAACTGATATTAAAATAATGAATAATCAGCATCCAGTCAAAGTCACAACGAGCTGGGGAAGGGATCTCCTCAGATTCAGTGGGATGAAGGTCAAGGCAAAGCAACTTCCAAGAGGATCCTGTGCTGGGAGGAGCCTCCAGCCAACACTCTCCCTCTGATCTCCACATCTTTGCCCTGGAAAGATTTGCTCCCACCCTCCCCTGTCCCTCTGATCTCCACAGGTTCCATCTTTTCTCCCTCTGCCCAGGAAGCACCCTAAGGGACATCCCTGTCCCATGTCCCACCTGCCTGGTGGCCTGGGGAGCCTTTGGAGAGGGGATCACAGAATCCCAGACTGGTTGGGTGGGAGGGACCTTAAATCCCATCCCATCCCACCCCTGCCATGGGCAGGGACACCTCCCACTGTGCCAGGCTGCTCCCAGCCCCAATGTCCAGCCTGGCCTTGGGCACTGCCAGGGATCCAGGGGCAGCCCCAGCTGCTCTGGCAATTCCAGCCCAGCCCCTCCCCACCCTCCCAGCCAGCAATTCCCAATTCCCAATCTCCCATCTAACCCTGGCTCTGGAAATCCTGGAGATGTGAGATGGTGATTTCAAATCCCATTTTCCCTGAAAATAAGCAGCATTTTGATTTTAATGATAAATAAACCAAATATTTCTCTCCAGGCTCATTCCCAGAGAGAACAAATAAACACAATATTTTTATTCAGGCTCATTCCCATCCCCCCCAAAAAAACCAGTGAGATGTCCAGCCTGCAGCAGCAGCAGCAGTGGCCAGAGTCCCTCAGCTCCCATCCAGTGGTTTTCCCAAAGTGTGAGGATACAGCAGAGAGGATCCAGCCTCCACCCAGCTCTGTGCTTCCTAAAGAAACCACTCCCTGCCTTAAAACAGAAGGAAATAAAAAATTCCTTTTTCTTTTCAATTATATTTAAACTTAATTTCAAAGGAAATTTCCTTAAAATATAAAGAAGTTCAGGATGGGGCTTAAAAAATCTGTGTGCAGACTAAAGTGGTTTGTAATTAGCTCACGGTGACAAAGGGAAAACCTTAAAGAAAACAGAATTTTAAATGAATTAAGATGTTCAGAATGATCAGCGTTTCCTTGTCCTACAGATTAATTTGCTGACTGTTTTATTTTCCTTTTCCTTGAGGGCCTTTTAATTATGCAGAGAAATCTCATCAAACCCAGCTGAAGAAGGGCAGAACAATTAGGAGCAAACAAACACTTGAACACAACGCCCCAACTCGAATATTTGTGCAACACTCAGCGAGCTCCAGCAACCTGTGCTGCATTTCCAGCCAAATCCCAATCAGATTTTCCCAATAATCCCAACAATTCAGCAAATCCCAATCAGATTTTCCCAATAATCCCAACAATTCAGCAAATCCCCAAACTGGGCTCCCTGGGGAAGGCCACAGGCTCTGAACATGCTCTTGCTGGAGTGTTGAATTTATTCACACTGGACTCAATAAAGAAGTTGTAACTTGGAATAAACCACACTTGGAAAGGAAATAAATAAGGATAAAGGAAATTTGTAGTAAATTCTGGATTTTGTTTACTGTTGTTGCCGCTTTCCAAACTTTATGAGCCACCTTAAGTCCAAGAAATTCCTATTTTCACGGTTCTGCCGGATTACGGCTGCTCACCCACACCATGCATGGCAAAGCTGTGATCCCAGAATTCCAGGATGATTTGGGTTGGAAGGGATTTTAAGGATCATCCAGTTCCAGCAGGGACACCTTCCACTATCCCAGGCTGCTCCAAACCTGGCCTTGGACACTTCCGGGGATCCAGGGGTAGCCACAGCTTCTCTGGGAAACCTCATGTTTGTAGGGATGGATTCAGTGTTCATAAAAAAACAAATCAGGAAGGGACTTACGGGACCTGTTCCATGAGAGCCATCCCAAAGCAATGTCTGGAGATGGAATGTGCTCCCTGGAAGATGGATTTTCCAGACAAACTCACCGGGCTGATGTGTGGATCAGGTTCTTACACTCCGGGCACAATTTTTGTCCCCAAGTCTTTCCTGTTATTTCTGGAAGTCAATAACGAGGACGTGAAGAGAAGGTGAGAGCAGAGGGCACCACCAAGCACCACACTGGGCAGTGAGGAAGGAGAAACCTGGGCTTGGAGCACTTCATTCCCACCAACACAAGGAGAACATTGGTTTGCTGCTCTTTCCAGCGCTGTTGTCCACAATCCAACACCATCCCTGTGCCAGGAGATGGATCTGTTCCCAAGGGGTCACGGATCCAATGCCATCCCTGTGCCAGGAGATGGATCTGTTCCCAGGGGGTTAAGGATTCCACTCCATCCCTGTGCCAGGAGATGGATCTGTTCCCAAGGGGCTACGGATCCAATGCCATCCCTGTGCCAGGAGATGGATCTGTTCCCAAGGGGACACAGATCCAGCGCCATCCCTGTGCCAGGAGATGGATCTGTTCCCAAAGGGTCACGGATCCAGTGCCATCCCTGTGCCAGGAGATGGATCTGTTCCCAGGGGGTTAAGGATTCCACGCCATCCCTGTGCCAGGAGATGGATCTGTTCCCAGGGGGTTAAGGATTCCACTCCATCCCTGTGCCAGGAGATGGATCTGTTCCCAAGGGGTTAAGGATCCCATGCCATCCCTGTGCCAGGAGATGGATCTGTTCCCAAGAACCCCTTCTCATCGGCATCTCCTCAATCAAACCTGACTCCAAGGCAGCGTCTGCCCAATCCTTTCTCACTTCAAGTCAAGTCATTATTTATCGAATCCAGCTCCACAACAAAAGCCGTAAATCTTCTTGAGAGCCACCAGGAGTGACATTGAACGCTCCTGATTTTTTGGCTGAGGAATGGCTGGAAAAACGGCTCTGGAGTGGTCATGGCATGATCCATCCCCTTTGGATTGAGGGGAAGGGTTCCGGTTCTGCAGAGACAATGAGGGTGAGATAAAATTTGATGGTCTGGGTGCACAGGACCCCCAAAAATGTTGGCACAGGAAGGATTTGGAGGTGTTGGAACAAGTTGAGAGGCACCAGGATAACCAGAGGGATGGAGCAGCTCTGCTGGGAGGAAAGACTGGGAGAGCTGGGATTGTTCAGCCTGGAGAGGAGAAGCTTTGGGGTGAGCTCATTGTGGCCTTGCAGGGCCTGAAGGAGCTGCAGGAAAGATGGAGAGGGAGGATTTCCAAGGGCTGGAGGGACAGGACCCAGGGAATGGCTTAGATTGGGAATTTTATTCAGGCTCATTCCCATCCCCCCCAGAGTAGGTTTAGATTGGGAATTGGGAAGGAATTGCTGGCTGGGAGGGTGGGGAGGGGCTGGGCTGGAATTGCCAGAGCAGCTGGGGCTGCCCCTGGATCCCTGGCAGTGCCCAAGGCCAGGCTGGACATTGGGGCTGGGAGCAGCCTGGGGCGGTGGGAGGTGTCCCTGCCATGGCAGGGGTGGCACAGGATGGGCTTTGAGGTCCTCCCAACCCAAATCATTCCATGATTCCATGATTATCCCTGGCGAGGCATCTCCTGCCTTTTCCATGCTCCACTTTGAGTTTCCCCCAATCCTTCCTCCCTGCTCTCTTTTCAAGCACAGACTGGGATCTAGGAGGAGTTTTTTATGGGAAACACGTGGCTTAGACAACATTTAACCCTCCTGCTCTGTGGGTGACAGCACAGCCAAGACTTTTTCCCACCAAACCAGGTTTTTGAGGCAGTCTCCTTCCACACCAGGAATAATTGAGATATTTTCATTCTTAAGCAGCTCAGCAAAGCATTGACAGGAGAATTTATCCAAAGGATACCTCGCTATCCAACTTGATTGTTCTTCCAATAGATTTATCAAAGCAAACTCAAGGAATCTGAATTATTTCGGGAAGGAAGTGGCAGAAATGTCTCAAGGAATGTCTACCTTGAAAACCAATTAAATGGGCTCAGACAGCAGCACTTTTGTGTGGGCTGGAAATTAATTGCAAGGCAGAATGCAAGAGGTAATGATGAATATTAATGAGCTGAGCTGGTGGCAATGTCTGAGGGAGAGATTTTTATCTGCTGCGGACAGGGGAACGTTACAAAGGGACATTAAATCCCAGGGGACTGCAATTTAAAAAATCAGGTTCATAACACACACAGAGGCTGGGAAGGAAACGTGTTCAGCAAGGTGTGAACTCTTGGAGTGAGTGGGAGTTCATTCCTTCACCTTCCCTTTCAATGGATGTGCCTGATTATCCATCCCATAAATTATTAGTAGACACATAAATACCTGTTCTTCATGAGAGAAGCTGCTGTCAATTATTTTCATTTCAGAAGATCTTAAAGAAAAACCCAAGGCTGAAACTGTTTCTTTTTCACCCCAGTGGGTTCTTTTCCCGCTTGACTCCTCATTACCACATTCAGTTGCCATTAAATAAATTCCAGGACACTTAAAAATGATGGTGGTAGAAGGAGAAGTTCCATTTTACTGTTCTGATAAAAAACTCAGAGGGTATTGCACACCTGAGTGGAGAAACCACCATCCCTTCAAGATAACGATTGCAAGGAACTGGGAATTTTCTCCTGGGAGATCTGGAAACATCTGGAGGGGGAGGAATTTGAGACAGGCAATGACAGCCTCAGGTAAGAATTTATTTAGAAAGCCAAGGCAATAAACTCAATAAACTCCCAGATCTGCCCCTGTACTTTTAGACTCAGTTTAGGAGGGGGGTTAGCACAGGACTCTCAGGGTTGGGCTCAGCAGCCCATTCCCTGGACTTTTCCATCTCTTCTCTCTGGGATGGGCTCTATCTGTGCCCTTGGCAAGTGCCCGACCCCAATCCCAGCTTTGCTGAAAGGCAAAACCTTCCCAGAGCCATCCAGATGTTCCCGAGGGTTTGCAGCTCCATCCACTCTGAGCTGATCCAATAAAAATGGGCGAACAGGGATCTCCACTCAGTTTGGATTGGGAGCTCAGGCAAATGAAGATGGAAACAAGTCAAGGAAAGCAGAATTAACATCCCTGCTGTAGGGAGGGCCGGGCATGAATATGGATGATCCGTTATGGAACTGGCTGATGGATGGCCCGTAACTCATCCCCAGTAATGGCTCACCCTGAGTAATGGAGTTTCTCTTTCCAGATGAAACATTTGTCACTTAAATGCCTTCCACGTCCCCCTGCAAGAAAACCTCTGGGCAATTTAACTTAAGCACTGTTTGCTTTAGGGTTTTCCAAAACAACAAAAAAATCCTCTTCCTGCTTTAAATGTGGTGCCCCATTAATGCAAATCAAGCCTGCACCCCCAATTTCCTTGGATTGCCTTTGGCTTTGCTCTCACGGCTCTGT
>NW_008238988.1:6791845-6801021 GCF_000691975.1 Corvus brachyrhynchos
TAACCTGGAGAAAGGCTGGAAATAAAGCAGGTTCCCCTCACAGGGGTGGAGATGGAGAATGGGCTCAGCCACGGGAGCTGGAATGTTGGAAGGCTCATTTAACATTGCCCTGGTGGGTTGGATGCTCTGGGAGCTCGTGGACCCAAAAAGGATGGCAGAACAATGGGACTGAGCCTTCCGCTCTGGGATCCCAAAGTAGAAGGATGTGGAGCTGCTGGAGCAAGTTCAGAAAAGAACAGAAAGATTTTCCCAGGGCTGGAGCCCCTCTGCTCTGGAACCAGGCTGGGAGAGCTGGGAATGTTCACCTGGAGAGGAGAAGGATCCAGGGAGAGCTCCGAGCCCCTTGCAGGGCCTAAAGGGGCTCCAGGAGAGCTGCAGAGGGACTGGGGACAAGGCCTGGAGGGACAGGAGCCAGGGAATGGCTTCCCAGTGCCAGAGGGCAGGGCTGGATGGGAGATTGGGAACTGGGAATTGCTGGCTGGGAGGGTGGGGAGGGGCTGGGCTGGAATTGCCAGAGCAGCTGGGGCTGCCCCTGGATCCCTGGCAGTGCCCAAGGCCAGGCTGGACATTGGGGCTGGAGCAGCCTGGGACAGTGGGAGGTGTCGCTGCCCATGGCAGGGGTGGCACTGGATGAGCTTTAAGGTCCCTTCCAACCCAAACCATTCCATGATTCCATGATTATCCCTGGTGAGGCATCTCCTGTCTTTTCCATGCTTCACATTAAGCTCCTCCCAAATTATTCCCTTCTAAACTCTTTCAACGACCCTGGAAGACATTAAAAAGCCTCAATACTGTTGGTCCCTTTCATTAAGTAGAACAAACTTGGAGAAAGAAATTTTCCTTTGGAATTCACCAAAAAATTCAAGAAATGTCATCTGAGGTCAGTTTTCCTGCTCAGGATTCCAAAGCAGCCCTGGAAAACCAAGCACAGAAGGCTTTGGGCTGCACTGGGTTGCATTTGCTGCTTGATGGTCTGGTAACACTTTAATAGTCTTCAATGAGCATTTAATTTAGATTTAATAGGGCAGCTTCTCTGTTGTAATTAAATATCAATTGATTGTTCCAAGAGCACTTGCTTGATTTAATATCGAAGAGATAAACCTGCTTTGCTGTATAATTAACTCCGAACACAACAATAAAAGTGCAATTGAATTTCGGGAGCGCAGAACTTGTAAAAAAGTTGCTCGAGCCGCTGGACACAAGGGGACTGAAAGAAAAATGATGTTAAAATCGTGCTCCAGCAGTGATCCTAAGAGCTAATTAATTACTTTGCTTAACTATTGATGATTTTGACCTTTGATGTAGAGATTCCTTTGAGGTGGAAATCAAACAGCGGAAATGCTGTTCCCACTGGGAATGGTATCAGGAGAGAGTTTTCTTCAAACAGGTATAGGAAAAATGTCAGACATTTAATGTCATTTTCATGGGGTTTTTCCCCTGTGTTAGTAGTTGGTGTTTGTTGTATCTGCACTTAAATATTCAGCCTTTGAAATTGTTCCCTTCACCCGATTTTTCAAACAGGTCATTAACTCCCCTTGTGGGTTTTTCCCGTTTCCTTTTCCCGTTGTTCCTGCAGATTTTTTTTTCATGGAGTCAACGACTTAAAAATGGAGAAAGCAAAGAAAAAACCAGGCACAGGAATGGTTTTAGTGCTGACCAGGAGAAGCCATCCATGAGCAGGGCATAAATCCCACACTTTCACAAGGGTAGCAAAAGAGGGAATGGCCTGAAGCTGAAGGTCAAGGATGGATGGGGGAGATTGGGAAGGAATTCCTGGCTGGGAGGGTGGGGAGGGACTGGAGTGGAATTGCCAGAGCAGCTGTGGCTGCTCCATCCCTGGCAGTGCCCAAGGCCAGGCTGGACACTGGGGCTGGGAGCAGCCTGGGACAGTGGGAGGTGTCCCTGCCATGGCAGGGGTGGGGCTGGGATGAGCTTTAAGGTCCCTTCTAACCCAAACAATTCCATGATTCTGGGATTCTGTAAAATCCTCAGGAGCAAAGAGGTTTTGGACCTCCTGGTACAAAGCTGGCAAAAGCATCCCTGGATCTTTATTTCCTGTGAAAAATCTCCTCATCCAACCGATCCCTAAAATTCTGGGCCTTCCTCTCACACATCCTTAGACAGGGAGTGACTCCCTAGGGATTCACACATTTCCCACCATCCTGAAGGCCTAAATTGGATAAAACCTCTGAACCCCACCCTAACACAAACATTGAATAAATAAAACAAATATCTTCATTGATGGCAAAAATCTCAGGATCCCTGAGGCTGGAAAAGCCCTCCCAGCCCATGGATCCCCAGCTGTGCCCGATGCCCACCTTGTCCCCAGCCCAGAGCTCTGAGTGCCACCTCCAGGAATTCCTTGGGCACCTCCAGGGATGGGCACTCCAAACCTCCCTGGGCAGCCCCTGCCATTTTTTCCAAGAAAAAAATCCTCCTGAAAATATCCTACAATCCCTCAATACAAGGGCAGAACTTAGAAATATCCCTCTCTTCTGGATGGAAAAATCCAACAATTCATTCCCAAAATTTGGGAATGGCAGCCACTAAACAACACGGGACAAATGCTGGGGAGGCAACTCCTGCTTCCAGAAAGGAACTTTTTGCCCTAAATCACTTCCCAGGATCAACAACGTAATGGAAAAACTGGGCTGAAACCCTACCTGGCATTACTTACTTATATTTGTATTGGATTGGATATTTCATCAAAATCAGCACAAGAATCTTATCAAAATCTGATCAAAATCTTATCAAAATCTTATCAAAATGAGCCCCAGCCTATAACTCACAGGTCCAATTTTCCAATGTTTCAATCTTACTTTGGCACAGCTCAAAAATAACAAAGCTCAAAGGCTGAGTCCTAAACACTGATCCTGCTCTCCAGAGAGTTCTGGAAAATCTCCCATTGACTTTTCCAGGCCTCAGAGCAGCCCCTGGGCCGACTTTTTAATCTACAAAAGGAAAATAATTGAGATTTCCACAAAATTGGCTCTGGGTTATTTTAACACTTGCAGGGTTTTTATCCCGATCCTTAAAATGGTTCCCATAAAAAATATTTGTTAAAATGTTCCTTGGAGAAGTTCCCATCCCAGAGAGATTTGCTCAGGACATCTCAGGAGTGACTTTTATTTGCCACCACTTCATTTCCGAGTGCTAATTGCTCGCATCAGCACTTCCTAAGTAGGCAGGAGTTTTATTCCTCTTTGCCTTCCTCCTGCCAAAACTCTTCCCACTTTTTCAGAGCTGTTTTTCTTCCCCCTCAACCTTTTATTACAGCAAGGAAGGGATTAAATCCCAAACATTCCCAGCATTAAAGGACACAGGTGCAGATTTCAGCATCCAGAGTCTGAAAATTCAGGATTTTCATGGAACTTACCCTGCGCTCCTTTTCCTTGGAAGCTTCATCCTTCTCCTCGTGTGATTGCAGCTCAGCTGTGGGGAATTTTCAAGGCTGGGAGGGATTGAGGATGGATTTCAGGGAAAGGTTCTTCCCCCAGAGGCTGGTGGACACTGACCAGGCTTCCACATCTCCAGGAGCGTTTGGACAACGCTCCCAGGGTGGGATTGGTCTCCTCCAACCCAAACCAGTCTGGAATTCTCTGATTTATTTTTCAAGAAGGAAACACGGGGAGAACTGCAGCTGGGCAAACTCCTGGAAGATGCTCTGCCAACTCCCACAAAATATAATTTCCTGGGAAAATGGCTAACTTCCTCGTTTGGACACCTTCATTTCACAGTAACATCTCCACTGCAGCATTATCCCAAACCTGCTGCATTTTCCCTTTGCAAGTGAAAGAAACTCCACCTCTACACCCCAAAATTCATGCTGTACAAATCCACTGGAGGCAGGGCATTCCCACTGCCCTCAGACTTCCTCCCTCACCACCTTCTCTACTCAAAACCCTGGAAAATCCGCATGAGCGGAGCTGCAGCCTCTCCACAAGTGCCTTCATTAGCATCCCCTTCTCATCAGCAGAAACGAAGCTTCCCTGGTTTTTTTTCCCTGTGGGAAGAACCAACAAAAGCTTTATTATTCCTGCACTGGCTGCAGAAGTCACACAACTGCTTGGCTTCAATGGGGATCAAAAGTTAACTCCAAATTCCAAGCAGGAATTTTGAAGCTCTCAGCATCTCGTGCCTTTTGGAAACTCCTCCCAGAGAAGCTCTTTCAAGCAGGTGATGCTCCCAGATGAAAAGCAGGAGGTTGTTGGATGTAATTTGGGAAGGAATTGAGGGAAGCTACAGTAGAACAGGCAGAACTCCTGGGAAAAGAATCAGGGTGGAAAGCAGGAGAGGCAGGGATTCATTTTAGGTATGGAATTTCAGGAGTGAGCAATGAGCTCAGCTGGCCTGTGGGATGCCAGGGTGGTCCCATCCCAATCCTATTCCACTGTCATCCCAATCCCATCCCATCGTCACCCCACCCCAACCCATCGTCATCCCAACCCCATCCCCACATCATCCCATCCCATGGTCATCCTATCCCATCGTCATCCCAATCCCATCCCATGGTCATCCTATCCCATCATCATCCCATCCCATCATCATCCCAACCCCATCCCATCGTCACCCCAATCCCACCATCATCCCAACCCCATCCCATCATTATCCCAATCCCAACCCCAACCCATCGTCACCCCAATCCCACCATCATCCCAACCCCATCCCATCATTATCCCAACCCCAACCCATCGTCATCCCAATCCCATCATTGTCCCAATCCCAACCCATCGTCATCCCAACCCCATCCCACCACCAAAGCAGCTGTTGCAGATCTCAAACAGCTGCTGGGGGAAAGGGGAAGGGGCTTCCCTTCTTCCTGAAGTTCACTTTCCATCTCCTCCCACCACTGCCAGAGGACTGCCTGGGGAGGGTGTCCCTGCTCCAGCCGGGGAGAACCTCAGACCTGGTCACAAAATATCCCAAAGGGATAAATCCCGACCCTCCCAGCATTCCATAGAAAAACCCAAGTGGATTTTCTACTCAAGATTTTGGAGCTCCAGTCAGGAGCATCTTCCTGAATTTCCAGGAGTTTTTGTGCCTAAACCCCCAACCACTCATTTTCTTTAATCTTCCATTTTACCTGGAAGAGTGGGAATTCCTGATGTGCAAATTAATTTGTTAATCATGGAAAATCCACCCTCAACATCTTCTCCAACCCTGGGAGACCGAGCAGGGTTATCCAGGTGTTCCCACCTCCACGTCAGCTGCTGGAAAATCCTGGGAAATGTTCTATAAAGGGGATTAAATGATGAGAAGCTGATGAAAACCTATAGGAAATAGTAACTTAATAATAACATTTTAATATTAAAATTTCTATTAAAACATAAAAATGGCAAGACCGGGTCAGACCAAAGATCCAGCCAGGATAAATTCCTGTCCCTGAGCATTCCCAGGTTTCCAGGTCTGAGCAGGAAGTGCTGGATATCCCACAGATCCCGTTTAAAGACCAGGAGCTTGCCTTTGGAGATGAGAGTTATAATTTCCTACAGAAGGATCCTCAGACCTTTCAAGGAGGCCCCATAAACACAACATTCCCACTTGGAAGCCTGAAGATGGATTTTGTTTCCAGGAGGATTCCGTTTGTTAGGCTGGCTGCTCTTTAAAGGCTTTTTTTCCCCTGCTGGATTTACAAACATTTCCTCCTCCTGCTGCTTTCACAAATGTATTTCCAACGTCCTTAACAATTCCTTACAGCTCCAAGATTCCAGGGAAATAAAGCTGGAGCGAAGTTATAGGGATGGAAATCCTGGAGTGGGGCTGCTCCTGGTGCCCCTCTCCTGGGAGCTGAGCATGGATCTGCTGCTCTCAGTCGTCAGAGCCCTGCAACTGCACTCACCTCTGGGATTCCTGGGATTTCCCTTCCATTCCCTCCAAAAATGGGCTGGAAAATGACAGAAAATGGAAGCTGAGAGGGAACAGCTTTGGGAGATCTGCTGGCATTAACCCTTACAGCACTGCCCCTGCACAGGGCTTTGCCAGGGGTTTATAGGAAGAAAATCTGGTTTTCCCACCTTGATGAGTGGTGTTTTATTCCAAGGATAAACTGCAGGAGGAATCACAGCTTTGGGACACTGAGGGGAAAATGAAATGGCTGATTTCCACCCTTTTGGGATGACACAACTGCTCTTCTTCCCCACAGAATTCCAGAATGGTTTGGGTTGGGAAGGGATCTTAAATCCCACCCCTGCCATGGCAGGGACACCTCCCACTGTCCCAGGCTGCTCCCAGCCCCAATGCCTGGCCTTGGGCACTGCCAGGGATCCAGGGGCAGCCCCAGCTGCTCTGGCAATTCCAGCCCAGCCCCTGCCCACCCTCCCAGCCAGCAATTCCCAATTCCCAATCTCCCATCCAGCCCTGCCCTCTGGCACTGGGAAGCCATTCCCTGCCTCCTGGCCCTCCATGCCTTGTCCCCAGTCCCTCTGCAGCTCTTCTGGAGCCCCTTTAGGCCCTGCAAGAGGCTTCACAAGGAGGCAAAACCATTTTATATATAAAACAGAGATATTTTAAACCCAAATATAAACACCTCTGGATGGGGAGAGAGAAGGAGAAGGAAGAGGAGAAAGCAAAACCCTGGGTCAGGATCCATCCCAACAACCCCACAAAACATATCCCTGTCATTCCAACCCCTCTTCCAGCCTAATTTAGGGAAAACCTGGCTCTTGGCAGCAATGACCTTAAAACCCCAGGAATTTTTTGGCAGCTTCTTAAGGGAGGTTTCAATTATGGCTGATTTTTTCATGCCGCGGTGCAAAGCAGGGCCTGTCAGCAGGGCTGCTCTGCGATGTGATGTAATTATCATCAAGCCTCACTAAAGGATTTTAAATTAAAGCCAACTCGCTCTGTAAATACTTCGTGTCTCCATTATTGTTCTCTTCTCCTAATGGCTTTTGGCACGGGCCTTGTCAGGGGTTTATTGTACAACCCCCTGGCGGTGCCGGAGCCTGCTATGAATAAATCTCACCCTTCACTGAGCACCCGACGACGACGGCAAAATGCAACAGCAGATGAAAGCAGCAATAAAGAACCATCGCAGCTGCCTGTTCTCCTCGGCAGGTTTGCATCACCCCCCGATTTCATTTCCTATTTGTAACGTCGCAGCAGCATGAATTGAGAGGGAACCCGAATATTTCTCCAGTATTCCTGAGCTTCTGCAGCACTCCCAGCTTTGGGAGCCCACAGCAGCCACTGGAACAGGGAGATTTTTTTCTTCCTTCCCATCCTGCTCCCAAAATGCCCTTTGGGTGTTTGGGGTTTGGTTGCTGCTCTCAAAAATTTATAAATTCACGTTACAGGAGACACAAAATTCTTTCAGGAGCAGCAGCTCCCTGATTTCCCTTCCTGTTCTGCCACTGGAGTAGGAAATGCACCAGGGGCTGGGTGAAGTTTTCATTATTTTCTTTGAGGTGGTTTTAAAAGCAACTGGAGCTGCAGAACAGCGGCGTGAAATAAAATCGGGAATGTTCACACAGGGCTTTTATTCCCAAAGAAAAGGGAGGCGCTGCGTGGTTCAGAGGGGTTTCCTCCTCAGAGCTGCTCAGCGTCTCCCTGGTGCTCTTGGGGCATTTTCCGAGGAGAAAATCCCTCGGAGGTGTGGCTGCCACAGCTGGAAAACGCTGGACCTGTGTGTGATGCTGTTATCACAGAAAGGAAAGAGAACAGGAACGGGAAGGAATAAATATCAGGGAAAGGTTCTTCCCCCAGAGGGTGCTGGGCACTGCCCAGGCTCCCCAGGGAATGGGCACGGCCCCGAGGCTGCCAGAGCTCCAGGAGCGTTTGGACAGCGCTGCCAGGGATGCCCAGGGTGGGGCTGTTGGGGGGTCTGGGCAGGGCCAGGGGCTGGGCTGGTGATCCCTGTGGGTCCCTTCCAGCTCAGGATGTTCCATGGTTCCAGGGAAACGGGCTGCACATGAATTCCTGCTCTGGACTGAGCTACGCCTGGAGCTGGAAACCAGGAGATCCAACCAGCTGAGGTCTCTTCTTCCAACCATCCATGGGATTGCTCTGGGGCACCGAGGATGAGAGGAGCAACGTTCGGAGCAGGACCCAGCCCCTGTTTGCTCCTCCACTGCCTCTCCCAGCCCAACACCTTCCTGGAATGTCGGGAACAGGCAGAGGTGGAATCCCCATCCCTGGAGGGATTTCAAATCCACGTGGATGTGGCACCTGGGGACGTGGGGCAGTGGTGGCCTGGGCAGTGCTGGGCGACTCAGTGACCCCAGAGGGCTTTTCCAACCTCAGGGATTCCATGATTCCATCAAACCAGCGTGATCCAACAACATTTACCTTATGGGGAGAATCCATTAAAACCTTTTCTCTCTTTCTGCTGCTTTCCCAGCAGGAAGAGAAGTGCTGGAGCCATCCCTGAAGGATCAGCTGGGAGTCCCCTCTGCATTCACTCAGTGGTGACCCCGAAGTTTCCTGGGTCCTTCTTGCACCTGAGTCTTTCTCCTTGACCCTGGCTTCCTGCTTTTCCCTTCCTGCTTTTCCCTTCCTGCTTTTCCCTTGTCCCTGCAGCATCTCCCAGGCTCTGTTTCTCATCCAGCTGCTCCACTTTTTGCTCCCTGTGCAATTCCTTTTGCTCCAAGTCCATGAAGATCCCTGGATTCAGCCACAGGGTCCCTCCCCACCCTTCCTGCAGCTCCCCTGCACAGGGATGGATTTTTCCTGTGCTTTTTTTAGAGAGCTACCAACTTCCCTGAACTCCTTTTTTCATTTGGCCTCATTTCCCAAAGGATCTTCCCCCCCCAGTGTTGGCTTTATTGGATTTGGCCTTATTGAAGGTTGGTTGAGAAAACCACCCAGGCTGGCTTCAAAGCTGCTTTTCCAATTGCTGGCTCAGGGATGAGCCTGACCTTGTCTCCGAGTCCAGGGAAAAGTGGGATCCTCGGCATCAGGCAGCTTTTTATTTATGATTGAGGGAATTTACCTGGGAGCAGGGAACACTGGAACTCCCAGCGCTGGGAATGCAACTGCTCAGGGTGTGGCTCTTGTGGAATTGTTTAGGTTGGAAAAGCCCTCTGGGATCATCGAGTCCAACCCTTCCCCAGCATTGCCAAGGCCACCACTGCCCCACATCCCCAAGTGCCACATCCATATGGATTTAAATCCCACCAGGGCTGGGCACTCCAAAGCTCCCTGGGCAGCCCCTGCCAAGGCCTGAGCACCCTTTCCAT
>NW_008238988.1:6801060-6802450 GCF_000691975.1 Corvus brachyrhynchos
CAGCCTGAGGCCGTTCCCTCTCCTCCTGTCCCTGTTCCCTGCCAGCAGAGCCCGACCCCCCCGGCTGCCCCCTCCTGTCAGGGACTTGTGCAGAGCCACAAGGTCCCCCCTGAGCCTCCTTTGCTCCAGCCTGAGCCCCTTTCCAGCTCCCTCAGGAACTCTCCAGCCCCTTCCCAGCTCCCTCAGGAATTCTCCAGCCCCTTCCCAGCTCCGTTCCCTGCCCTGGACACTCTCCAGCCCCTCCATGTCCTTGTCTGGACATGTCCCAGCTCCTGGGGACAGCAGTGGGAAGTGACAGATCCAGGAGCAGCAGCCAAGCCTGGGGATTGTGGCTGCACCAACCCAAACCTGGGGCTGGGTCCTTTGTGCCACCAACTGCCCCAAAATCACAGCAAAATCACCCCAAAAACTCCCAGACTGATGAAGCTCTCCCAGGAGCTGACGCTGATTTTGGGATCACTTCCCACTCTTCCTCATTCCTGAGCTGCAGGGAGACCGTCCTACCCAGGGAATGCTTCCATTGTGGTGCTCCCAGGGAAGTTCTGATGCTCCCACTTCGTTACTGGGAGATCCCAAGCCCGGTTAATTAGGAACAGCCCAAAATAACCAAAAAGTCACACGCTTCCCTTAATTGTAACTTCCATGAGCACTGAAGGCATCCCATAATTTGCCTTATTGGGAACACACAGGATTTGGAGGCATGTTTGGATATGAATCTGACATGACAGCTTTAGGAAGTTAATTAGCAAATTGCTAAACATACTAATTGATTTTTAATCGCGGAGTGAGGCTCGCACAGAGCCCAGCCTGGCAGAGTCCTCTGTCATTACGGAACAAAAGGAACTTCAGCATTCCCAGGCTCCCACATGTCCATGGTTTCCACACCTTTCCCTATAAATCCACCGGGATCTGCCCATCCTTTCATTTCCTTCCTATTTTTGGGATCTTCTGTCAAAAGAGGAAAAGCTGAACAACATCCCAGGAGAAGGAGATAACCCTAAACTCAGGATTTTGGAAGTGGAGGTTGGAATTAGATGATCTTTAAGGTCCCTTCCAACCCCAACCATTCCATAAATGCAAATCCAGGACCTAACCCAGCCAATTCCATAGGTCTGGCACCGGGATAACTTTACAATTTCCATTTTGATTTAGGCTTTCCCAGCCTGTTCTGTGATCCCACATATCCACCCTCTGGAAGCCGCCTCCATTCCCTGAGTGCAAGAACATCCACAGCAGTTCTGAAGAAGGAGTCCTGGAATCTCCTGGATTGGTGGAAAGCCTCGGTGCCCGGTTTTCACTGGTGGAATTCCAGACTGGTTTGGCTGGGAAGGGACCTTAAATACCATCCCATCCCATCCCATCCCATCCCATCCCATCCCATCCCATCCCA
>NW_008238988.1:6802605-6808564 GCF_000691975.1 Corvus brachyrhynchos
CAATTCCCAGTTCCCAATCTCCCATCCAGCCCTGCCCTCTGGCACTGGGAAGCCATTCCCTGGCTCCTGTCCCTCCATCCCTTGTCCCCAGTCCCTCTCCAGCTCTCCTGGAGCCCCTTTAGGTTCCAACTCCCTCCCTCCCTCACCTTTCCGGCCCCACGTCTTTCCCAAGCCTCTCCCAGCTCCACACCCCACCCTGCCCACAGCTGTGCTTCCATGAGGCAGCATCCTGGGATATGGAGAGGCTGTGCCAGGCTGTCCTGGCACTCCTGGCCATCTCCACTCCAGGCATCCAGTTTGCAGGAAGTCAGGGATGAAAGCAGCCCAGGAGTTTCCAGCTGGGAACAGGGAAAGCAGCTCCTGTCACTTGACGTGGAAACAATTCCTGCCATTCCCTGGTGCCATGCACAAACCCATTCCTTGGCATTTCCCCTTCCCAGGGAACACCTTCCCAGGAGCGGCCCAGCAGGAACTTTGGCTCTGTGACAGCTGTGGGAGCCTCTGGATGGGATTTTTAAGGCTGGAGCAGAATAAAAGGAAACCTCTCCGGCAAACCAGGGCAGGTGGTGGATGGAAGGATGGATCCAGCAGCTTCCAGTTAACACTGGAATCTTTCCAGTTAAAGCTGGAATCTCCTGCAGTTTTCTGTGGGAAAGGAGAGGAACACCCACTGGAAAAGTGGAAAAGCTGAAGCGTGGCCTCTGCCCCTGGCACCGGGACAGCAAAGCCCCTCCTATCCTTGGCAATTCCCTCTTTATTCTTAAACACAAGTGAAAGTGACAGCCAAGTGGAGCCTGGGGGCTGGAAAATCCTTGGAAAAGCCATGCCAGGGATGCTGAGCATCCCTGGAGGTGCAGGGGGGGAGTGTTTCCTGCAGCCCATCCACCTCTGCTCAGCTCCAGCTCTGCAGGGGAAGGAGGAGAGGGGACAGAAAACTCGGCTGGGGAAAAGGGGACGGTGCTGACAGGGCCCCACCTGGCACTGAATTCCTGAGTCAAGGCTTTGGGAAAACAGGAGCTGTTCCAGGAGGCTCCAGCACCACTGTTAGTGCTGCCTCCAGGGAAATGCTTTCATTTTCCTTTCTGGAACACGGTTACCCAGCACCTGCCTTTATAAACAGGACCAGGGGCTGTGCACGGATTGTTGTGTTCCAGTTTTGTTTGCTTTTTCCCAGCTTTTTGTTCTTCCTTTTCCTTCAGAACAGTTTTGGGGAGCCGTAGGAGTGCCAGGAGTGTGTGGGGTGAGCCCCATCACCCACAGGAGCAGCGCCTCAGGAAATCCTGGCAGTTCTGAGCAGCCAGCAGCACTACAGGGAAAACAACACTTCTCCATTCTTCCTTTGAAATTCCATCCCGTGTTTGTCCACGGGAGCTTTGAGCATCGGCTGCAATGGGAATGGGATTTCAGCTGCAGGATTTCAGTGGCAGAATTTGGGATATTCGTGCTCCTGCGCCACACACAAGGGTTTTTACACATTTCAAGCAAGTCTGCATTTCCTGCTTTTCCTGCTTTTCCTGCTACTTCATCAGGATTTATGCAGTGGAGGTGTGGAACTCCAGCTGTTTGGCTGAACTGCCCGGAATGAGCTCCCAAGTGGGAACATCCCTGTCAGGCCACTGCCAAATGCCAAAAGGCCAGGGATTAATCTGGGATTGCACTGACAGGGCTGCTTGGAAAGGGCTGCCTGGGATACACCAAGGTGTTTCCATGGAATTCTGAGGGCAGGGAAGTCCTACAGCATGGAGATACAGCGTGCCCTGTGGTAGAGGTGGGATATCCCAGGGAATTTCCTGACTGGGAGGGATTTCCTCTTGTTTTTTGGAAAAAAGAATTAGAAGAAACTTCACTTTTGTAATTTCATTCCAGGAACAGCACTTGGATTTCATTCTGCAGCTTCCAGAGGAATTCCAGAGACTGCCAGGAAAGGGAAAGGCGCCCAGTGGTCACCAGTTTGTCATGGATGTCCAGGAGGATCAATGGGAGAGCTCAGTGCTCTGCAAAGCCACCAAGAGCCCCTTGCCTGTCCTTTCCCCATGGTAAATCCAGGATGTGAGCATGGAGCACCCAAAGCTTAAAGCCTGGGAAATGAAACAGAGGAGACCACAAGGAAACCTTGGAAAAGCTGGGATTTGGGCCATGGAGATCCCTGGATGTGCCCAAAGAGGTGAGAAAAAAATGTTCTCCCTGTAGACCTGGCAGTGGTGAAGGTGAGAATCCAACACTGAGCATGGACCTTGTGCTTCCATTCCCAAAAGGAGGTTGGAAAATTGCTCTGGAAAAGGATGAAAGAAACTACTCAAGGACTGGGAAAACGCCCCGGGCTGAGCTTGACTGGACTGGAAATGGGATTCCATGGGATAAGAACATCCATGGGGAGGAAAAGGCAAGACAGGAGGACTCACTGCCATCCCAGGGAAGGCAGGACAGGAAAATTGAAATGGGAAACCAGCCTGGATTTCTTGGAAGAGGTGGGAGCTGAGCACAAGCTTCACCAGGAGCCTCCATCCAGGGATAACTCCCGGATGCAGAGAGCCAGGAATTCCCCAGACCCCTGAGTGAAGCTCCAAATCCAGGATGGCGGAAGGTCAGGGTGGATATTGGGAAGATTTCATGGAAAGGGTGGTCCAGGGGTGGAGTCCCCATCCCGGGAAGGATTTAAAGCCCTGTGGATGTGGCACTTGGGGACATGGGGCAGGGGTGGCCTTGGCAGTGCTGGGGAATAGTTGGACTCAATCTCAGAGGGTTTTTCCAACCTAAACGATTCCATAATTCCATCTTCTTCCAGAGGACACTAGCACTGAGCAGAAAAGCCCTGCACACATCCAAGCTGCTCCACAGACGCCACAATTCCATCTGGGATCGTGGTCAGTCAAACGCTGCCAGCCCAATGCCCCTCCAGCTCACCCCAAATTGGGTGGAAAGCCAAAATTCCCGATGGGACCCAGCTATTTCAGCTGGAGGAGGAAGACAAAGCAGGAGCCAAGAAGAACAGCATTCCCAGAAAAAACAAAGCTGGAATTTTGCCGTGTCAGGCTCAGGTTTTGAAGCTGATGAAGATGTGGGAAAACAGAAACTCTCTTCTCTTTACTCCATTCAAAGTTGGGTTTCATTAACCTTGGAAGGCTCTTCCCCAGTCCCCTCTCACAACCACCCAAATGTCACGGCCGAAATTAGACAAATTTTTCATCCTTCTGCTCCTGCCATGCCAAATTTCTGCAATCGTCTGGAATATCCTTCTCCTCCTCCTCTTTATAAAACACTCCATGGGAAATATTTCCATTTTGACAATGGGGTTTTGATGGTTGAGCCTCAGGGTTCATTTTTAATTGGAGCAATTTTTTCCATTTGCTAACGACGCCTGCTCGAAATCCATTGTGCCATCCATTAATTTGTCAAGGGAAAAATAATGCCCTAATCCATCTCTCTCATTAATTTCCTATTATGTGAGCTGTGGTTCTCTGGAATGGACAAAACTTTAATAGCGAAATTGCACTTCATGTCCTGTATTTTATGCTAAAAAATCAATGGAAAGGAAGCCGTTGGATTCCCACACTGGAAATCTCCATAATTTTGTGGTTTTTACAAGAGACCTTTGGGCAAACGCAGAATCCCACACAAAATGTGCCCATCCAAGCAACTGGAAGTGAAAATCAGGGTGGTTGAGAAAGAAGTTCTTCAGTCAACCCTGATAAATAACTTCCACTGAGGAACAGATTCCCTCTTATCCCAATGTTTAACTGCTGGCTGTTCAGTGGGGTTAATAAACCTTCAGGAAATGCATTTAAATATCAACATGGCTTTTAATCCGGCTGAATTGACAGCCTCCTGCAGCAGCTCCGCTTCTAATCTGGGCTGCTTCTCTGTGCAGCACTGAGCAAACACCTCTAATTCCTCATTTTTTAACCATTTCCCCCCTTTTCACACAAGGTTTGAGGTTGTGATTCCAAGATTGTTGGCACTGGATCATAAAATCATGGAATCGTGGAATGGTTTAGGCTGAAGAGACCTTAAAGCTCATCCTGTGTCAATGCCCATTCCACATGCAGGGACACCTCCCACTGTCCCAGGCTGCTCCCAGCCCCAATGTCCAGCCTGGCCTTGGACACTGCCAGGGATCCAGGGGCAGCCCCAGCTGCTCTGGCAATTCCAGCCCAGCCCCTCCCCACCCTCCCAGCCAGCAATTCCCAATTCCCAATCTCCCATCCAGCCCTGCCCTCTGGCACTGGGAAGCCATTCCCTGGCTCCTGGCCCTCCAGGCCTTGTCCCCAGTCCCTCTCCAGCTCTCCTGGAGCCCCTTTAGGCCCTGCAAGGGGCTCTCAGCTCTCCCTGGAGCCTTCTCTTCTCCACGTGAACATTCCCAGCTCTCTCAGCCTGCAGGAAATATGGAGAGACAGGATTTACAAGGGTTGGAGAGACAGGACACAGGGAATGGCTTCCCACTGCCAGAGGACAGGGAGAGATGGGATATTGGGAAGGAACTAAAAATACCAATTTCTACATCCTTAAAATGAGAACTAAAGAACTCGGTGTGGATTTAATCCTGTCTGGATGCAGCAGGGGAGGCAGAGGGTGCAAACCTCTCCATTCCAGGAGCACCCGGACAATGCTGCGCGTCCGCCTTCGGCTGCAGGTGGGCAGGGAACGTGCTCAGGGCGGGATGATCACACTTCCAATGTTTAATAATATTGCCTGTGCGGAGAGAGGAGAGAGGTCACTGCCAGTTTAATCCCAGCAGGCAGGGAGGATATTCCTGCTCACATTTCACGGGAGCACATTAAAGCTATTTACAGAGCTTGCCACTGCAGGGCCGGGAATGGGGCTTGGTGGAGTCATGGATCCTCATGCAGGAGCTAAATCTCTGTGGCAGGAAGGAATGAGGGGTTCTTTTCCAGCTGTACAAATCCACTACAGCTCCTTTTCCCTGCGGTGTGATGGTATTATGGAGCCAGGCTGGGAGAGCTGGGAATGTTCAACCTGGAGAAGAGAAGGCTCCGGCGAGAGCTCCGAGCCCCTTGCAGGGCCTCAAGGGGGATTCTAAAAAAAGTGGGAAAGCAACGTTTTACACTGGGAAATAGTGAAAGGACAAGGAGGAGTGAATAAACTAAAAGAGAAGAGATTTAGGTGGGAGATTGGGAATTGGGAATTGCTGGCTGGGAGGGTGGGCAGGGGCTGGGCTGGAATTGCCAGAGCAGCTGGGGCTGCCCCTGGATCCCTGGCAGTGCCCAAGGCCAGGCTGGACATTGGGGCTGGGAGCAGCCTGGGACAGTGGGAGATGTCCCTGCCATGGCAGGGGGGGGAATTAGATGAGTTTTAAGGTCCTTTTCCAATCCAAACCAATCTGGGATTCCATGAGTAAAAATGGGAACTGAGGCCTAAGTGACAAACACCATCCTCACTCCTGGCCAACCACTAGAAATGACAAATTTTTGTGATTTTTTTTAACATTGGGTAATTCTATAATTACATCACTGCACATAATGAAAAATAATTCAATATAATCCATCTACCCGGTCTCCTTTTAATTCTTAAAAGGCATTTCCGTGGTTTTCCAGAAGAAGTCCAAGTTCAACGCAGCCACCACAAAGCCACAGAGGAGTCTTGGCTCTGTATCAAGATTTGGGGTCAATTTAAATTGATTTTCAACATAACCTTATTGCAGACAAATTAATCCTGATTTATTTTGCATTGCAGAACAGCAATTCCTGAACATGACAGAAGTTCAGGTCCAGGGAAGGGAAGGGAAGGGAAAGCCCGAAGTGAATCCAGCTCTGGGTGTTCCAGGTACAAGACTTGGCAGTGGAATTATGTAAAACATGAGGGAAATATTTCCTACCAACTTCTTCACAGCTGGAAATCAACCTCTATTAGACAAGGCCAGATCCAGCCTTGAGGTCCTTAAAAAAAGGAAGTCTTGAATTCCAGCTGAGGTTTGTGACTTTTCACACTCTGCTGCCTCTGG
>NW_008238988.1:6808580-6824302 GCF_000691975.1 Corvus brachyrhynchos
GAACTTGGGGTAAAAATCAGGATGTCCAGTTAATTTTCCTTCATGGATTTTGATGCAGGAGGTAGTTTGTCATAAAAGGTGGCTTGTACTATTTTTAGCCACTGTTTGGTAAGTTTTTAAAAATACCTTCAGACTTCCATGGTTTTAAGATGCAGCATTTTAATGTCACATATTCACTGAGGAATTGCTGATGTGGTGACAGCTCCTCCTAAAAATAAAAACTATTTCCATTCCACAAAATAATGTAAAAATACACTTTAAAGTTGATTTTTGGGCACAGATCATTGTCTAACAGGGAAGTGGGCTGGAGCTGGGAAGGGGCTGTGACTTCCCACCCCAGCTCCTTTGGGATTCTGGATTCCATGTCCTTGACATGCTCCTGAAAATCCCTTATTCCTTGGAAAACCTCTCTTCCCTGCCAGCTGAGCAGGCAGGATGCTTGCCTGCAGTGGCATTTTGCAGGACAAGGGCTTGAATGTGATGTAAATCTTGCCCCAGTCTCTAATTAAAGCCCCTAATGAGCTGCAGGGACACACGAGACCGGCCAGGCTCTGGCAGGTGCAGGATGAACAACAGGATAACTCTTTTTCCAAGGAAAATTCATGGCAGGGCCCTCAGATTGTCATGTAACTTTGCCACAGTGACTGGCCAAAGAATTACGGAGCAATTTGCAGCCTGGGGAAGGCTTTAGATCATTCAGGCTGAGCACAAAACATTAAATTTTAGCCTCTTACCCTGTACAGAGCCCGAGGTTGGGTCTGGCTACAGCACAGCCACATTCCTTTGGCAGGAAATTCCCTCTTTTCCCGTATTTTATCATTCTTTTTGCGGCTGACGCCACATGACCCTTTGATTCATTTGCACATTAAACCTGGATCAGGCTCAAAAAATTTATCCAGTATTGCAAATAGTATTTATTTACTGATTTTGTTGGTTAATCATGGAATCTTGGAATGGTTTGGGTGGGAGGGATCTTAAATCCCATCCCATTCCAGCCCCTGCCATGGGCAGGGACACCTCCCACTGTCCCAGGCTGCTCCCAGCCCCAATGTCCAGCCTGGCCTTGGGCACTGCCAGGGATCCAGGGGCAGCCCCAGCTGCTCTGGCAATTCCAGCCCAGCCCCTCCCCACCCTCCCAGCCAGCAATTCGCAATTCCCAACATCCCATTTAAATCTCTCCTCTTTTAGGTTATCCAACCTGTCCTCATCCTACATCCTCACTCAGTATCCTGAAATATCAGGACATAAAAAGATCCATGAAAGGATTTAACAGCAAAGGATCTGACTGTCAAAAGCCTCCCTTAACAACATCTGAGATTATTCTGAGCATTAAACCCAGGAATTATCAGCAAACAAACACCTCCCCTTGTGGAACATCCCAATCCTTCCTCTTGGGGTGGGGAACAGAGACATTAAAAGCCTAAGAAGGTTTCTAAAACTCCTTCCAGCCCCTTGGTGCTCCTTCCCATCCATTTGTTCCAAGGGCCTCGGGGCCACAGAATTCTCTGTGTAACTCAGGGAAGTAAATGTTGATTTATTTGAAATATCTCCTGTGGCTCCCTCCCCTACAGCAAAAGCTCTGTGTTATTTATTCTGGAAAGTAAAACAGAGTTCTCTGAAGGTAAAAATAGGGAATTTACGCTCTTTTCTTACCCACTGCTCTGTTTTCCCTCGTGTTCCACAGCTCCTGGACTTTCTGCCTGTTCAGAGCACCATGTTTACTCCCCCAGGCTCCACGCTGGGTCTCTTCTGTCCCATTTCTTGTTGGAGTTGTTGCTCAGCCCGTGCTTTTCCCTGCCTGCAAACATTCCCTGGACAAGCTCCACACGAAACTGCAGGAATACACAACTCTTTCAAAACTTTCACAGTGAACATGGAATTTATGGAATCACTATGTTTGAAAAGCCTTCGAGTGCAACCACCAACCCAGCAGCATGGTCACCACCACCCCACGTCCTCAAGTGCCACATCCATGTGTTTTCTGAACGCTTCCAGGGATTTAACTCCACCACTTCCATGGGAAGTCTGTTCCACAGCTTGACAAGCTTTTCGATGGAGAATTTTTCCCCAGTATCCAACCTAAGCCTCCCCTGGTGCAGCCTGAGGCTGTTTCCTCTGGTCCATGTACTTCAGGAACATTGATTTCCTGAACCTTCAAAAATAATCCTGCACTATTCTTGAGATCCGAAGGATTTCGGGGAATACAGTGGAGTGTCCATGGAAGGAGAAGTAGAGGGGGAAGAGGAGAGCAAAACCAAGCTCAATCACCACCACAAGGGAAGCACAGAGTGAAATTACACCATCCAACGGAACTGGAAGGTGGGATCACCTGGAGTTTTATCCCATGGAGGTAAAAAAGCCAGGATAATGCTCCCTGTGAGAGAAACAGCCTGGAGAAGGATGTGGGAGCAGTGGGATGGTTCTGGCTCATCTGGTGCCACCTTCCTGCTCAGGCAGGGTCATCCCAGAGCACATGGCACAGGAGTGCATCCAGATGCCTCTGGAATATATCTCTGGCTATATCTCTGGATATATCCATATCTTGTTCCAAGATATATGAAATAAACTCAGCATATAAAAATAATAACAGTTGTGTTGATAAGAGCTCTGAAAAGGACATAAATTCACTTTTTTGGCAAAGATTATGACCCTGAATCAGCTTTTTCCTTCCAAGAGGATATTTAAGCTGCTGAGCTTGGAACTCCCACTTTGGAAAGGGGACATCTCCAAATGATGGGATCATTTCAGCTGGAAGAGGTCTCCGGGGGTCCAACTGCTCAAAGAGACGGCCAGAAGCATCTTCATCTTATTATTTTATATTTTGTATTTTATATTCTTGATCCCTGGTGCCAAACTCATCCTGATTCCACTAAAAATCTGCGAAGCTTCCAAAGCAAATCCCCTCAAATTCCGTGGCATTGCAGGTGTTGGACAGCCTGACCTTTCCAACAACTCATTATTAAGAGACAGCCAAAAGCAACTTCATCTTACTATTTTATATTTGGTATTTTATATTTTATATTTTGCATTTTGTATTTTGTATTCTTGATCCCTGGTGTCAAACCAATCCTGATTCCACTAAAAACCTGCAACACTTCCAAAGCAAAGTTGGAGGAACCAAGGAAAACAGAATGTTTGATCCCCATCCATGATCCTGAGGCACCCATCCCTCTGCTGGCCTTTGAGCAGGGAATTCAGTGCCATTGATAAATGGATCCCTTTTTCCTAATTCCCACTCTGCCCTGGACTTTGGCAGCCCTTACGAGGCTCGGAAGCTGTTGGAAGCTGTTGGAACCACAAGGATATTTTCTAATGCTTTTTTCAAGGATTTTCCTATTAATCTTTGTAAGTCCCCCTCAAATTCTGTGTTGGACAGCCTGACCTTTCCAACGACTCATTATTGACCAGAAAATAACACTCCCACCAAACTGCTCTTTGAGAGGGAAACCTTCCGAGTTAATTGTGAGGAAATGATTCTGCTGGAAAACGTGGCTGCAGGTTCTTGTGTCAAGGCAGATATTGGAAAATATTAATTCCTTTTGCAAGAGGTACAGGATTAGAATTGATGAGGGCAGCATCTCCTAACGAGCTGCGATGATGAAGTGTTTGTGCTTGGGGCTGGGGGGATGAGATGCCTGAAGGAGCTTTTCCAATTAGGAACAGATTCCGTGGGAAGCAGAAGGGAAACACTGATGGATCTGGAGTGGTGGGAGATCAAATCAAAGCTCTCAGGGCCTTATAAATGCAAAGCAAAATACAAATACAAACACAATTCGGGAGTGTTGAGGTTTGAGAATTAACAACAGCTCTAAATGGTGATTTGCAATTATGAGTCTCTAAAATAACACAAAAAACTATAAACGTATAAAGGAAACTGGTGGGATTGTCCCAGGTGGAACAGCAGCAGGAGTTTCCCCATGGAAAGGGTGCTCAGGCCTTGGCAGGGGCTGCCCAGGGAGCTTTGGAGTGCCCATCCCTGGAGGTGTCCCAGGAATTCCTGGAGGTGGCACTCAGAGCTCTGGGCTGGGGACGAGGTGGGCACAGCTGGACTCAGTGTTCTGGGAGTTCTTTTCCAACCTCAGGGATTCTGGAATATTTCTGATCAGTTCTAACCAGCCCTTCCCTGACTCCAGGTGCCCTCCGGGAAGGGATCGGTGTTTCAGGGCAGTGGATGATCCTGGCTGGATGTGATCTATATCCAAGAGCTCAACTGTTCCCCCGGGCTTAATGAGGATCATAAAATCCAGGGAGAGCTGTGAAATGTCCTCATTTGCATCTCCAGGCTGCATAATCCTGCTCACAGTGTGCCTTGAACAGCTCATCAGGAGCTCTGGAGAACAGAGTCACTTTATTGTCCTAAAACTTGTACAATGAGAATAAACCCGGATCCCTCAAGGCTCTTCTGGCAGATAATTCATCTTCCTCGAAGACTGCGCTGATAAAGAAATAAATAAATCCCACAGAGCCGCTCTTCAAGGTCTTTGCCAGTCATCCATTCCCCAGATCCTGCTGCTTCCTCAAGGTGAATGCTCAGGAATATGCATAATTCACCAGCTCTCTTTGTTTATCTGTCTCACCATCACCCAGCGCGTTCCCTTCCTCCCTTTGAACATCTCTGCCAAGCGGAGTCTCCAAGAGCAAACACGAAGGGGAAAAAACAAGATACCGACATCATAAAAACCTCAATGTCTTCGGGGCAGGGTGTAAAGCATCCCTAAGATGCCAAGAGAAACAGGATAGACAGAAAAGAGCAGGAGACCGGATCTGCGCTTGTTTTGTAACGAAAAAAATCACAGAGACGTTAAAGTTGGGAAAGAACTTGCAGCTCATCAAGAGCAACCATTACAGCAGCACAATTCAGGTGCAAAACTTTGCCCTTGGCAACTTTTTCAAAACTGCTCGGTGTGAAAAGAGGGAATTGGTGGAAGGCCCGTCCCTGGAAGTGTTCCAAAAGCCCCAGGATGTGGCACTTGAGGCACCCCAGAAGTCCTGGGCAGGAGCTCAGGGCTCCCCCAGAGCTGAGATCAAACCAAACTCACTCCACACCTCGCCCTGCACCCAGGACTGGACATGAGATGACACAACAACTGTCCGGGGGCTTCCAGCCTTCCCTGAACATCTGGGAATAGCTCCAAAGGGAGTTGGTCCTAAATTACTTCAAACAGGGCAGAAACTCCAGGGGAAGAGGATCAAATCCAGGCTCACACTCTGTCTGTGCCACAGCATCATCTCCTGGATCAAGGTCAAAAGTGGTCCGAGCACAAGGACCAGAATGATCCCAAAGGGGCTGAACTGAGCGCCAGGAGATCCCAAATGGGCTGAACTGAGGGCCAGGAAGATCCCAAGGGCCAGGAAGATCCCAAATGGGCTGAAATGGAATGAGTTGTAGCCACAGCCAAAAATCTCCCCAGTCTCTCAGAGCCTGGGATTAAAATTCCTCAGCCAGACCCCAGATTTACCATGAAAACCAGGAGAAAATCCTGGAGATTCCCATTCCATCAATGGCATTGCAGCTTGTTGAAAGCTTCACAGAGAACTTCTCATGGTGAAGTCACAAATAAATCAGAGAGATTTTAAAAGTCTCCTCTACCACGTCAATATTTACCAGGAACCTGTGACCGCACCCTCATCTCTTAAATTGGCACAGAATCATGGAATAGTTTGGGTTGGAAGGGACCTTAAATCCCTGGGTTTGGAGCCAGGTGATCTTTAAGGATCATTCCATGATTTTATGAGGCTGCAGTGCTTCCAGGACAGTTTTCCCACTCCTGCTGTGACTGGAGGTACTAGTCTGAAAACAAACCAGTGGGAGGCACCAAGTCAGAATAACAATTTCATAGGGAAATTTGAAAAAGGCAGAAAACACTGGTTCAAAGGGACAGAGTCAGGACACAACCTGACACCCTGTTAGTCAGGGGGGCCGTAGCAGTCCCATAAGATGGTGGCTGCAGTCCTCCTCAAGTGCTGGATGTGGTTCTGTTGGAGCGGTGATCCTGTAGAAGGGGCTGCTCCTCCTCGGAATGTCCAGTGGTGGCCGTGTGCCGGCGTTTTCATCGACAAACGGGATGGGGAGCTCGGACAGGCGTTCCAGGAGCTTTTTATTATTTTATTCCGTTATCAGTCTCACAGAGTTGAGACGGAGATGGTACAAAGCTCACACCGTCCCAGACATCCAAAGACTTCCTGGTTCCAGAGCATTCTTAAAAGCTGCTCAGCCAATAGCGTGCTTCTAAAAGTTACAGAGAACTGTCTGAACCGATCCCCAACAGCGCACGTACCTCTGGTGTGCACGATGCTCGCTTGTTGTGCCTTTATGTAACAATGCACAAGATTCCATTATTAAGCTTAAACTTTATCTATCTGGCTAAGAGTATTTTATGCAACTTCAAAACCTATCTCAGCAAAACCGAGCAACTCCAACCATTGTTTTGATGTCCTTGTTTGCTATATAAGTGTATCTTCTTCTATCTCCAAGTTTTCACAGCTAAAGCTGATCTCTAAACTCTCCTGCTTTATTCCTGAAACCTGCTTGCTTCTCACACCTAAGAGCTTTTTCACCCTTTGTGTTTCCCCACAGCTATGTAGCTCCTGTCCTCTGGGAATCCAGTGGAAAGGGTGTCCGTGGTGCTGGGAATGTCAGATTATATCCAGGATGGAATGCTTGGTTCCTCCCTCTGGGTGGAGCATCTCACAATGGGGTAATGAGTCATGAGGCCGAGTGTTGATGGGCTCATTAACAGAAGATGGTCCGGAGGGATGGGGCAAGGAAATCCTGCCCCACTTGGTTCCAACAGCTCATGGGGATGGTAATAGAACACACTGCAACCCCGGACACTGGAGAACAACTCTGAGAAGAGAATCTGAACGCCAGAACACAAAATAAATCCGTTTCTTACGGAATCCTCCTTGTTTCCACACAGCTCCATGACCTTCTGTGTCATGAGGAGCAACATCAGCTCCCAGAATAACAGGATGGCTGAGAGATCCATGGATACACCGGGAGAGGCAGGCAGAGTGGGATTAAATGGGAATGTTTAACCTCTGGATGCTGCACTGGAAAAATCCATGCTGGAAGGTGCCTGGAGAGACTTGTGCTGCTTTTTTAAAATATATTTTATTTTCATGGGAGAAAAGCTGGAGAAGAGCCAGGAGAAAACTGCCAGGATAAGTCAAAGGTTAAAGAAAATTTCTTATTTGGAAATATTCAAAGGAACTGCTGGGTTTGTTCATCAAAAGGAAGAAAATGAGAGGGAATGTTATAAACATGGGAGCACTTCCACGAGGAGAAGGGAAAACCACTTTAATCTCAGGAAGAAAGGCAGGATAAGAAGCAGCAGTTGGAAGCTAAAATCAGGGAAATTAGAAGTGGAAAAGGGTTTATTTTTTTTTCCAAACAAAGAATAATAATTACTGGGATGGATTGTTAATCATTGGAATGTTTCTTTTCCACACCTGGAGAGCAGCTCAATGTGGGGGTCTGGAGAAGCAAATTCCAGAGGGAAAATCCCAACATTTTTTAGGATTCTAAATGAATCCTTTAGGGAAGCAGCCCAAGAAGAGGATTTCTTTAAAAATCTCCAAGTGGAAAGGTGTGGGAATCGTTGGAGGAGGACACCCTGGATTAGAAAGAGGAAAACTGGGAAAACAGAGAGGAACAGAAAGTCCTTCCCACATGTAGGCCTCATTTTGGCGAGCTGGGTGAGTCCCACCAGCAGCAGGATGGGAACTTTTCTATGGGAAAGCTGGGATAAAGCACAACATTGACCCCGGAGGAGGAGTTTGGGACCACCCTAAGGAATCAGCAGGGCCAGGGGGCGGCTCCTTGTGGGGACAAAGAACAGGAAGGTGGCACCTCAGCCCTAAGGCTGCTGTTCCATGGGGACCTGGTTTCAGTGGGATTCTTCAGCCCTTGGAATGTTGAGGCAGAGCTGCAAATATGACCCCACACACCTCACAATGGAAACGAGCGGAAAGGGCCTCAAACTGCAGGAGGAAATGTTTCTGTTGGATATGGAGAACAATTTCTTCCAGAAAAGTTGTAAAATTCTGGAAGAGACTTCCCAGGGCAGTGGTGGAGTCCCCAACCCTGGAAGTGCTCAAAAAACACATGGATGTGGCACTTGGGGACGTGGTTTGGTGGTGACCATGGTGGTGCTGCGTGATGGTTGGACTTGATGATCCTGGAGGGCTTTTCCAACCTGGACAACTCCATGATTCCATGAAACACTGTGCAGGCTCTTTGGAACTTCCCAAAAATTTATCGAAGGGCTTCACTGTCAAGTTGAAAGAGCCAAGGGAAAAATGGGAATGTTCATGTCCACATCAGCCTTGTCTTTGCTTTCCGGTCTCATCCGTGCTCAGGGTACAGGAGAAGATGGAACCGAAGTGCTCCAAGGTGGAAGAACAGGCTGATAACCCAATATTCCAAAAGGAAAAAGATCTGGAAGCACAAAGCAGCATCAGCAATTCCCATAAATGCTCAGATGTGGGAGCAGATCCAGGAAAGGCACAAAAAGAAGAAACAGCAAATTTTAAGGATAAACTGAAATTCCAAGTGTTTTTCATAGGGTTCTGTGTCCCAAAGAATCCACAGGGGTGGGGGTTCATTCCCAAAGCTCTGTTGGAGGGTTTATCTATGTTATTCCATGTTTATCCCATTAACATGTTAATCCATGTTTATCCGTGTGATTCCCATTCATGCCTCCACTAAATCCCTGCACACCATTCCAGAGAAAACACGGAGTGACCAAAGCGTTGCAAGACACCATCAAGAGGCCATTAAAGATGTGAATTATCTGTAAATAACGACTGAAAACAGCTTTTCATGGAAGTGAATCCCAAAAATCTAAGGAAGGGATTGTTAAAGGAGTCCCATTAATAACGGATTCTCTGGAAATGGCTTTATGAGGTCAGGGAGAGGACACCAGGAGAAGATAATTTGCATTTAAGATCAAGTTCCAGTGATGTTTTCTAACAGGTATCACATCCTTACCACAAAGGTTCAGCAACTTCTCATTTTTCAATGAAAAACATTATTTTTAAACTATTGATTTCCTTTTTAAAAATTCAGAATCCACAGTAATAATATTTTAACTTTGTTTAAACTCTTTCAGCCACCTGAAATTTGCATTTCTGATCTTTGTCAATTTCTTTTTGACCAATTTTCAGCAAAGCAGAAAGGAGCCTCCTTTACAAATAATCAGGGGAAAAGCTGCCACAAAACTTCATTTTCTTGAATGCATTTTCCTCTAAAAAACATGAGATTTAATGATGTTGTCTGGATTAATATCACCAGGAGAATTAGCGAGGAGTGATCCTGGAGGGGCGAAGGCAAAAACGAGGAGAGAGATTTAATTAGACTTGGAAAAGTTAATGAGGAGTTGTTTGTAATCCATGAAAATACCAGTGAAGATTTCAGTCGGTGCAAGAGGCATCTCAGCACTGATTCACTGCTGACTAATTGGAAAAGTAATTAAAGTGTGCTTGTACAAAGCCCCCATCCAGGGAGGGAACAATGGGATACAGAGAGGGATAAGTGAGACGAGTTTTAAGCACATTAATCAGAAGTGAGAGTGAAGGAACCCTGGTTTCAGCGAATTTGAGATAATTCCTGCCCATTCCCAACCCGGTTTTCCACCAGGCAGGGATTTGGACTCTGCCTGAGCTGGGGAGGTCAAGCTCTTGTCAGACACTCCTGAAATAGCTGCAGCTCCAGGAAAAATCATGGAAAAGGGATTGTGTTAAACTGCTCAAATATCTCAGCAACTCTGAGGGAGAAAAGCCAGGGATTGGGAAGAGTTGGAAGATCTCTGGGAGGATGTGGACTCATGGAATCACTGAGGTTGGAGAAACTCTCCAAGGCCAAGCTGTGATGGATCAACATCTTCTCAGCCCAGCCCAGAGCTCTGAGTGCCATGTCCAGGAATTCCTGGAACACCTCCAGGGATGGGCACTCCAAAGCTCCCTGGGCAGCCCCTGCCAAGGCCTGAGCACCCTTTCCATGGAGAAATTTGCTGCTGTCCAGACCATCAAGTCCAACCCTCAACTCAGCACCACCCCCACACTCATGCCTGAATGACCAACTCTTTGGGTTTATTGGGAAAGGTTCAGCTGTGCCTCCTCCTGTTAACTCCAGGGAAACTTCCCTGCCAGGAAGAGGGGAAAGATTCTCCAGCAAAAGTACAGGGAAGAGAAAAACAGAGCAAACCGAATCTTGCTGCCATGAAAACGCCCGAAGGAATAAAAACATTTTCCTTCTGTCCAAAGCCGAAATCTTCAGGTGCTCAGCTGAAGGATTCTGGTGATTTGCCCAACAATTCATTAGGGAGGGCATTTAATTGACCTTCACTGCCTGTTTTCTCATTAAGAACCTGAAATATGGATCCCGGATCAAACAAAGCCTGCAGCCTCGCCCTGTCCACCCTAATTCCATCAAACTGGAGTATCCCAGAATCCCAGATTGGTTTGGACTGGAATGGACCTTAAAGCCCATCCAGTGCCACCCCTGCCCTGCTCCCAGCCCCAATGTCCAGCCTGGCCTTGGGCACTGCCAGGGATCCAGGGGCAGCCAAACTTTTCCGTCTTTAACTCACACCAGGTCTAACTGGAGCATTCAGCACCAGGAAATCCCAGGGATTTATCCACACCCCACTTCCCTGGATGCACCTGCCTCCTCATCCACTTTTTCCATGTCCACTGGAGAGGTCAAGGTTGGATATCAGGGAAAATTCCTTCACTGACATAGTGGTCAAACATTGGGACAGACTCCCATGGCAGCGGTGGAGTCCCCATCCCTGGAAGTTCCAAACCCACATGGATGTGGCACATCAGGATGTGCTGGGACTCAGCCCAAGGCTGGACTCAGTCCTGGAGATTTTTCCCACTTTAACGATTCTCTTTTGGTTTTTTTTCCCAACACTTCCAAGATGTGCTGCTGGGAGCATTCCCACCTCCTCCGTGGCTCTCCCAGCTCCTCTGCAAGTGCTCTCTCCATCCTGGAATATCAGGGCTGCACTGACCTCCTTCTATATTACAAAACCCCAAGTATTTTGGAACTTTAACTCAACTTTTCATCTCCCAAACCAACTCCCGGATTCCTGTGTGAAAACACAGCTCTGCCTTTTATTCCCGAGCACCGGAGAATTCCATAAAGCACTGCAGTCATCCATAAAGTCATGAAAAAGGGAATGGATTCCCACTGCAGCTTCAAAAACCCCACAACAGGCGGGGGTTTTATCTCCTAAACATCCCTGACATCTTCCAGGGATTTATTTATTAATGCCTATTATGAGCACGTGGATAACACACAAGCACGGCCTTCTTCCATATTTTATAAAACAAGGAGAAAAGGAGTCAGTGCCGAGGAAACTGCCAGAAATTTCGCTCAAAAGGGAACCCAGAAATGTCTGGCAGCTTTAGGAAGGAAGGAGATGACAGTGACAATCTGTACAGGAGTGAAGGTACACGGGGCCAACTCCTCATCTGGAGTTTTTGAATCAGACATCCTCTTTTTTCCTGATGATAAGGAAAAAATTTGGCTTCCTGATTTTGTTGAATCTTTTTGGCACTTTCCCACCAGATTCTGGCACTTCTCAGCTCCCACTTTTTTCACAGAGTCATCCCCACTGTCACAGGACAGGGATTTACACCACAAATCAGCACTTCAGGGCACTCCCTCTTTTTTTTTTTCACATTTCCCTTCTTTCCCAGAGTTTTACCCCAAGCACAGAAATTTATGATGGGTGAAATTTATTTATTGCTGAAATTTATGATCACCAAAAATCCCAGTAACTCTTAGGGCAGGGAGCATCACTCTCCTTTTCCAGCATTTCTCTCTCTCTGGATCATCCCCTGTTCATTTTTTCTCCCTGATGCTGCTGTTTTGTCCCTTGCAGGACAAAATCCCAGGAAATTCAAACATCCCAGCCATGGGGCTTCCTCTTCCAAAGGTTTGGCTCCTTGGATGAGGAGCAGGAAGTCTGACCACCCAAAAAAAGGTGATTATTAATTTATTTCCCCAAAAACTCCATGGTCCTTGAGCATAAGCGGCCTGGTGCTGATCCCTAAATTACAGCTGGTTCCCAGTTCCACCTGGAAGAGGATTTAGGAGGGAAAAAAGGGAGAAAATGTCACTGGAAACACTGAAAATGAGGAGGGGGATGGATCTGATGATCCCAGAGCAGAGGTGGAATGCAGGCGAGGAAGGTGAATGTGTCAGGGATAACGAGGAGCATCTGCAGGGAGAGAAATCAAGGAATTTTACCTAAAACAGCAGGAGATGAGGATGGGAAGGACGCAGAAGTGATGGGGCGGCTGGAGCAGGGAAGTGCAGAACGGGAAAGGAAATGCAGGGCTGCCCAAAAGCCAAGGAGCAGCTGGAAAGGGAAGGGACAAAGAGGACACCAGGTGACCCCAGTGCCACCAGCACCTGGCGTGAACTGAGGGAGCCTGGAGCTCCAGAAAGGGGGGTGAGAGCTGGAGCTGGTGTCACTGCACATCTCCGGTGCCAGGGGAGAGCCGGAGGAGAGGGAATGATGAGCTGGGATGAGTGTGGAGCATGGAGAGAGGGGCTCTGGGCTGTGTGAGGGGTGAAACCTGGATTGAAGAGTGGGAAAATTGGGCTGAAAAGGAAAAAAGGGATGTGCAGAGCTGATGGATGGAGCATGGAAATGGAAAGGGAAAGGCAGCCACGGGGAGAGAATGGATCAAATGTGAGGGATGGAAGCAAAGAGGCTCTGGGTGAAGGAGAGGATGGTGGTGACGTGGTGACATCACCTTCATGGAAAACACATCCCTAATCCCACAGATTTAGTCTGGGATCAGGCTCTGCGGTCTGGCTCTGTTGGTTTCAAGCTGGACTGGTTTGAGCCTAGGCTGAGGATTAATTTGATGTGGCTGCCTGCAGAGCAAGGTGGAACTCTGTGCCTCAGCCACTCCTTTCCGACCCTGTTCCCGGTCCCATTCCCTGTTTCTTTGGAACATTTCCCCACCCCACTGTCACATCTTCACTGCCCCTCTTTGAATCAGGAGGTTTCTGTGCTTCTGGGGTTATTTTCTCACCTCTCAGCACCTCCAAACTGAAGGTGAAAAATTAACTGAGAGGAGAAAATGATGCCAAGGCTGACTTGAGGAGACCTCCATTTCCTACAAAACCCAGAATCCAGGTCCTCTTGGCATTTGTTTTCTGGAGATAGACATTAGTGCTGGGCAGGATGCCAGAATGACCGAGATGTTTTGAAACAGTAAAACTTCCATTTCATGTGAATCCCATTTGAAACATCTAAATTTTATGTCTCAGCCATCGCTGGAAGACATTAAATCATCTTCGACACCACAATTAAAAACAGATTAATACTCACTCGAGACGAGGCTCCTCTCAACAAGCAACAAAATCAGGGAACACCATAAGGACCAGAATAAAAATCCACTTGCAGGGGGAACAGCAAACATTTAAATGCATTTTCTTCTTGAGGTTTGGCATTTCTGTGAGCAGGGATAGAGCCCCTGGGAGAGACTGGAGGAGTCAGAGGAGCTCACGGGGAAAACAAAATAAAACCCAGTTCACTCTGAGAGATTAATTAACAATTCCAATGTTCTGTAGGAATTGTGGAGTGGTTTGGGTGGGAAGGAGCTTAAATCCCATCCATTCCCACCTCTGCCCTGGACAGGGACCCCTCCCACTGTCCCAGGCTGCTCCCAGCCCCAATGTCCAGCCTGGCCTTGGGCACTGCCAGGGATCCAGGGGCAGCCCCAGCTGCTCTGGCAATTCCAGCCCAGCCCCTCCCCACCCTCCCAGCCAGCAATTCCCAATTCCCAATCTCCCATCCAGCCCTGCCCTCTGGCACTGGGAAGCCATTCCCTGGGTCCTTTCTTGGAGGGCTTTTCCAAGCTCAGTGATTCCATGATTCTCTAAGTTTGCTGGGAACTCTGAGCTCAGAGCAGATGTGGAGAGTTGGACAGCTCAGGGCTGAAGTCTCTGGGTGAGAACTCTCAGCTTTTCCTCTGAAGGAGAAGTTCCCTCAGGGCTTTGTGAGCTCCCTGTGTCCTGCAGCCACAAACCTGGCCAGAGACATGGGGACACCTCACACCTCTCCAACAGATCCTGAAATGCAGTTTTATTGCCTTCACAGTGCTCCAGCAGCTCAGAGCTGCCATGAAACATTCCACACCCCGCCTCCCGTGATGGAAAGCAGTGCAGAGGGTGGGTGCTCTGCTCCACTTGGGGGTTCAGGAGCCAGGAGACTCCATTTCACTGCCTCTGAGTGACCAATATGGATCCATTTATTCCTTTGGTACAAGAAACAAGAGGAATAACCTGGGGAGCCCGAGCTGTTTGTGGTGCACACACATCAACAACGAGCAGTGGCAGACATTCCTCACCCTGGATACATCCTCTTTATTATTTATAAACCCCAAAAACAGCCCAGCCACATTCCTTATCAACAAATATCCTTGGAACAAGGAAACTGAAGGTGCTCCTGCACCCAGTGATGGATCAGGGATGTCAGAAGGGCCCTTCTTGCAAACTCCATGGGGTTACTGCAGTCAATAAATGAGCTCTAAGTTTTCTCTGAGGCCAAGAGCAGCAAGAGGAGTGTGTAAGGAAGTCTGGGTTATTAATCTGAGAGCTCCTGCCTGCTGGTCAGTTCATCAACCTCAGAAACATCAGCAATTTATTCCAGTGATCGCCCTGAGAAGTCTTTTGGCTGTGTCCTGCTCCACCTCCAGGCTAAAGCTCATTAATTCCACATGGCAAGGAAAGCTCACAATGACTGATCAGACTTTCCCTGCACCAATTCCGTGTTTTCCAGGCTCAGACAGGGAGCCCAGCACTGCTCCCGCATGTCCACAGGCCAGGCTGAGCGGGAGGAAAGGATGGAGCTGTCAGAGGTGAGAGATGAGCTGTGTTTAATGCAGCACAAGTTGGAACGGGAGGAGCTGAGCCAGGAGCAGGGAAGTGGGGCCTGATTCCCACAGGGAACATCCCAGAGAGGGAAAATCCCCCAGCAGCTCCTTCCCCTTCTCCTGAGCTCAGCCCACCTTGCAGAGGTGCTGCTCTCTCACCCAGATCATTTTACTCCCACGGGATCACCCAGCGGCTCCCAATCCCATCCGGGACAGCAGTGCTGGGGGCCCAGAGAACCCCTGTGTGGTTCTCTTCTCTTCACCAAAACCCCAAGCACAGATTCCAGCCCTAAACCCAGAAAAACCTTCACTGAGTGCTCCCAGAGAAAGCCCACAGGAGCTGGGACAGGAGCTGGGATCCACATCTGGGCAGCCAAGGGGGGAAGAGCAGATCCTCCCCAGGATGGAACACACCCCACACAGCGTAAATCACTCTGGAGATTTACAGGGCAGGGGGAACAGTTTGGAACCAAAGGAAGAGAGATTTAGATGGGATATTGGGAATTGGGAATTGCTGGCTGGGAGGGTGGGCAGGGGCTGGGCTGGAATTGCCAGAGCAGCTGGGGCTGCCCCTGGATCCCTGGCAGTGCCCAAGGCCAGGCTGGACATTGGGGCTGGGAGCAGCCTGGGACAGTGGGAGGTGTCCCTGCCATGGAATCGGTGGCACTGGGTGGGATTTAAGGTTCTTCCCAACCCAAAGTACTCTGGGACTCACAGGGTACAAACACATGGATCCCTCCCATCCTATCAGCCAGGGGAAACCATCCCCACATTCCTTCCTTGCATTTTCCAGGTGATAAGATTCCTCACCAGTTCCA
>NW_008238988.1:6824313-6827079 GCF_000691975.1 Corvus brachyrhynchos
CTGGCACTTCCCTCTCCAGAGTCTGCCTCAAACACACACGGAAAGATCCAGATAATAATCCAGATAATCCTTATTCCCCTTGAAGACACTGGATTCCAATTCTGCTCTTTTTAACCCTGTGTGAAATCCCCCTGGACCCCAACAAGAAGAGGCCTCCCTGTAACATTATCCAGGACAAACCACCTCCTAAATCCCCAAATCATTGGATTTGCCTCCTGTCAATCACTCCCGACAAAACCGCTTCGGATTTCGCTCCTCTAAACCTCCCAAGGGTTTTCCAGGAGAAGTCACACCTTCCCTGTGGATAATTCCACGCAAATGAGCTACAACAGCACCTTTTAATTCCCCTTCCAAACAAAAGTCACTGCCAAATCCACGCAGATCCCTCCCTCGGCTGAGCCAAGCGCAATGTTTCATCTTCCCAAAGAAAGCAGATTACATAATTAATTTAATATTAATGAACTTTAATGCATGCAGGGCTTTCTGTTCGGGACCCATGTCAGGCACGAGGAACCTCCCTGAAAAATTCAACTCCCAAATTAAACGGAGCTTTAATGGAATTTACGGCTGGAACTCAATTATGGCAAGTTCTATTTTCTGCTTTGCAGGCTGAGCTGACACCTCACCATCATTGGCTTATAAAAATGAATCCTCAACTCACCAGAAATCATTAAAACAGATGCAATTACAATCCTCAAGACAGCACTAAAGGAGAAATCAGAGCAGGAATTGCAACGATGGTGTTTTCTTTGCTGCCCCCAAGGCCTGGATATTGCACTGCTGCCACTTTGATCTCCCCTTTATGGGCAGGAGTTGCTCCTCAGGGTGGAAACACAGCTTGGAGCCCACCACGAGGAGCAGTGGAGCTGGGAGAACTGGGAAATTTAACTGGGAAATTTAACTGGGAGCCAGAATTCCTCACCTCACCTTCCAACTGGAACACAACTTGTCGGGAGCAGATTGTAGTTCCATGGAATCCCAGAATGCCCTCCTGACTCAGACCTGGGCCCTCTGTGCCATGGGATATTCCCTACAGGACACCTTGGGAGCTCCTTAATTGAGCTCAGACATCTCCGGTCAGGGATGCACAAGGAATGGCCAGGAAACAGCACAATTCCATGAGCCTGCTGCACCGGAATGGTGGCCAGGCCATGGATCCGTGGACATGGCTCATTGTCCGGGATCAGCCTGGAGCAAAGGAGGCTCAGGGGGACCTTGTGGCTCTGCACAACTCCCTGACAGGAGGAGGGAGGACATTCCCAGGGGAATGATGGGATGATTCCTAGGGAACAGGGATGGGAGGAGAGGGAACGGCCCCAGGCTGTGCCAGGGTAGGTTTAGGTGGATATTGGGAAAATTCCTTCACTGATTCCTCTTCCAGGGCAGTGGTGGAGTCCCGGTCCCCTGTGGATGTGGCTTGGCCATGCTGGTTTAATGACTCCATGATCTCCTTTTGCCAACCTAAACAATTCCATGGTTTTGGGATCTTGGCCAACTCCTTTGGCTTTCAAACCTGACCTCCCTGAGGCTGCCTGGGGATGTCCCTGTCCCCTCCTCCGACCCCTGTGGCAAAGGTCCTTGGATGTTTCAGTGTTTGAGATATTCCAGATAAGCCCAGACCAGCAGAGGAACAAACCAGTAATTCTGCTGGGAACAAACTGCTGGGCTTGGAATCTTTGCCTTTGGGCTTTGTCCCTGCCCCTGTAAAAGGCTCCATACACAACAAGCTGGCCAGGGTCCATCTAAACACACTCCACCAGAAAATCCAAGGAAGGAAGAAGTCAATGCCACTAAAAGCAAACATGAAATTGAATTTTGGATGAACTCTACGGAGACCAGCTCCATCCATCCAAGCCTTGTCCTCGTTCGGCTATTTATCCCTTCTTCCTTAAAATTAAGCTCCAAAACATCCCCTAAGAACCCTGGGATTGTAGTTGGTTCACTTCCACAATGATCCCATAAATCATGGTACCAAGTAAATATTTTATTTTATTTTATTTTATTTTGTTTTATTTTATTTTATTTTACTTTATTTTGTTTTCTTTTACTTTATTTTATTTTATTTTGTTTTGTTTTATTTTTTATTTTATTTTATTTTATGTTATTTTACTTTATGTTATTTTCTTTTATTTTACTTTTTATTTTTTTTTATTTTATTTTTTTTTCCTTTTTTTTTTTTTACTTTTTTATTCTTATTTTATTTTTTTCTCTGGGATCCTGGAGCTGTTCCTTATTTTTCTACAGCTCTCCACTCATCACAACAACAGAAAAGATTCATATCCATACACAAATTCCACAGGTGCAGGAAAACAACGCAGTCTTGTACTGTCCCACTCATCCAAGCCTCGTATCCATTGCTGAATTCCCAATTCCCTTGAGCCAATCTTCCAGAACACACAAGGCACAAAAACAAATGAAATCCAAGACAACTCCAGACATGTTTTATTTTCAGGCAAACAACAGCAAGCCAAACCCCACCTTGGCTGTGCAACGGATTTAAAAGCAGCCTTTGAATCCATGAAATCCTCAAATTCCCTGCTTAATTAGCCAATGACCTGATGAGAGGGGTTTCCTCCCCGCTGCTTCGGAAGCACCACGTTTTCAGGGAGTCTGGTTGTGCTGCTGCTCTGAAACAATACTCAGGCAGGCTCTCCAAAATATAATTACACCAATAATCAGCTTGCTCATTAAACAGCCACCCCAAAGGGCTGCAGGAAATGCGGGATGAGAGACCTGAACGCCCCGACAGGGACAGGAGGGCAGCGG
>NW_008238988.1:6827131-6827343 GCF_000691975.1 Corvus brachyrhynchos
ACCTCGAGGGGAAAGGAGACCATCAGGGAGAACATCCAGGCTCAGGCCTGCAGCCACAGAATCCCGGGATCACTGAGGTTGGAAAGGACCTCCAAGATCAGAGTCCCAGCTGTGCCCGATGCCCACCTCGTCCCCAGCCCAGAGCCCTGAGTGCCACCTCCGGGAATTCCTGGGACACCTCCAGGGATGGGCACTCCAAAGCTCCCTGGGCA
>NW_008238988.1:6827553-6842829 GCF_000691975.1 Corvus brachyrhynchos
CCCCTTCCCAGCTCCCTCAGGAATTCTCCAGCCCCTTCCCAGCTCCCTGGGCTGCTCCTCCCAGCACTGACTCCCTGTTCCCCCAAGCGCAGCTCTGCTTGATCTGCATCGAGGGGCATCATCTCTGTCCCCACAGAACTCAGGTGACACCTGCCCAGGGTCACAGTGCCCATCCTGCCCACCCCACCTTGGCCACAGAGATGTCCTGGGGTCTGGAAGCCCCTCCTGCTGCTGGCACTGTAATCCCTGATTTTTAGGGACAGGGCATTCACTGGGAGGAAATATCCGACTATTTTATAGCTTTAACCAGCACACGGCCTCTGAGCCCTCAGGATGGGGAGGTTTTCCAGCACCTCCCATAGAATCAGGAAATCCAGGGCAGGAGGGACCTCCAGAGGTCTCAGGTTCAGCCCTCGCCCAAAGCAAGGCCAGCTCTGAAGTCAGATCTGATCTGGAAATAAGGTCAGGCTGCTCAGACCCTCGTCCAGCCGAGGTTTGATCTTGGGGCTGGAGACCAAGCCTCAGCTCCGAGCCCCTGCCTGAGCCTGTGCACTGCCAGGGGTGATATAATTCTCCCGATCCCTGATTAGCGCTTCCCTCACCCAAACTTGTTTCCCCTGCATCTCATCCCAAAACTCCAACGACTCCAATGACTTTTCCTGCAGGTCCCTTCCTGCAGAGCTCCCTTCCCTTGCTGGTGCCTGTGGTTGTCCCTTCCCAGGGCAGGAATTTGCCTTTATTTGGTGTTGCATCTCCCAGGGTTGCTGGCAGCCCATTTTCCCCTTTCTGGCTCCTCCGAGAGGCAGCCCTGAGCCTCAGCTTCAGAAAGTCTGGATTTTCAGTATTTCCTACAACCGGAATGGTTTGGGTTCAAAAGGACCTTAAATCCCACCCATTCCACCCCTGCCACAGCAGGGACACCTCCCACTGTCCCAGGCTGCTCCAAGCCCCAATGTCCAGCCTGGCCTTGGGCACTGCCAGGGATCCAGGGGCAGCCCCAGCTTCTGTGGGCAAAGACATGTACATGACTATGGTTGTACCTTCCAGGACCTGATGAATCCAACAGAAAAGATGGAGAGAGATAATTTACAAGGCCTGGAGTGCCAGGATGAGGGGCAATGGCTTCCCACTGCCAGAGGGCAGGGATGGATGGGAGATTGGGAATTGGGAATTGCTGGCTGGGAGGGTGGGGTGGGGAGGCCCTGGCATAGAATTCCCAGAAAAATCATGGATGCCCCATCCTTGGAAGTGTCCAAGGCCAGGTTGAATGGGGTGTGGAGCAACCTGGGACAGTGGGAGGTGTCCCTGCCCATGGGAACTGGATGGGATTTAAGGTCCTTTTCCAACCCAAATCATTCTGGGATTCCATGAAACTGCAATCTGCTCCTGACAGGTCGTGTTCCAGTTGGAAACTCTTCAGCCATTTGCTGTGACTGCTGATAAAGGGAAGGATATTCCTGTGGGACACCTGCCCAGGGCCCTGGGATATTCCCTGTGGGTTTCCTGCCCAGGGCCATGGGATATTCCCTGTGGGATTCCTGCCCTCCTGACTCGGAGCTGGGCCCTACAGGGCAACTCACACTGTTCTTGTTCCACATCCTCCCCTCAGGAATTCTTTGCACTTCCCGAAGTCGGTTCTTCCCTCACCTCCCCCCCTCTCTCACCGTGATCCTTCACCCTTCAGACAATGCCCAGCATGGATCCTGCTCCCATTCCATCCATGTTTTTACAGCCCATTAACTCCGCCCTGGGTTTGGGCTCCAGGGTGGAGGAGCAGCCCCATCCCTGCAGCTCCCAGCCCTGCAGGTCACTCCCAGCAGGGATGGATCCACACAATCCTCCCCTCAATCCCCGTCCTTCTCCTCGAAGCTTCATTTTATTACTCCAACCTTTTGCTTATCCTGCACCATAAAGCACAGCTGAAAATGAAATGCAAATGACATGCAGATTATATGGCCAGAAATGCTTTTTTCTGTGTTAAAAGAGAGCCTTGATCTCTTTATAATCTTCACACCATCACTCGGGGACAGCTTTTAGCAACTGGATGTGGCATTAATGACCGGCACTGGCACTCAGGGCTCTGGGCTGGGTGACAAGGTGGGGACAGTCCCAGCTTGGACTCAATCCTGGAGCTCTTTTCCAACCCAAATGTTTGTATTTTAAGGCATTTAACTCCCTTTGCTCCTGGCACTGAGTCTTGCGGTCAGAAAAGTAGAAAATACTTCATTATTTGCCAACTCAATCACCTGCATCCTCATCCCCCAAAATACTTAGGGAGACAGTTCCATGAAAGTTGTTAAACTGCCAGACTGGGGAAAGGAGAGGTGGAATTTCCTGATTTTTTGTGCTTTCATTCCCTGCTTTCCCAAATGAGCTAAATAAAGGAATAAAAAAGGACAACTACAAAAACAGTGGAAGACAAAAAACCAGGACACATCATGGGCACCTTGGGAGACCAGGAATAAAACCTCAGGTGCATCAGGAGTGGAGAGGATCCAGAAAGGAACCAGTGGGATTCCATAAGCACAAAACACCACTCGACATTTGAATAAAATTCAATATGAATCATCAAGAGGATGGAGAATTTTAGTGGTAGGAATTGTGGGAAGAGGGTTCATAAAGCAGCAGGAACTACCAGGTCAAGCTTTATTAACTGGAGCTCTCAGCCCTACAAAACCCAAATTAACTGGGGAGCGTCGAGTAGAGGAGAGGGGACGGACTTAGAGGATTTGGATTCTGAGGGAAAACTGGAAAAGTCACACGGGAGGGAAAGGGAAACAGCCCCTAAAATGTAAAAAACCCTGGATAAATCAGGATCATCGGGTCCTCTCCATGTGCTGGGGCTCACAGGGTGAGAGGGGTTGGGAAGAGATTCAGGATTTAGAGGCAACAATGAAAATACAAGGGGTTTCCAGCTAAAAGGTAAAAAAATGCTGGAACAGCCACCTTGGGACAACATCCTTGCTCTGCATTCCAGCTTTTACTGGAATTTCATCATCTGCCAAAGGTCTGAGCCCCCCCAGCAGTTCCTCTCCACACTCCTGGAGCTCACCTGGTCAGCAAGGCAGAAAAACTGGAAATTCTCTTTATTTTTTATCCCAGCTGCCCCAGCTTTGATCCAGCCTGCATCTGAAATCTCCCTGAAAATCCCACTGTGGATATTTCCGTCGTTTTTTTCCATCAATCCAAGCAGATCGACATCATGAGGGTCAGCAGTGATAAATGCTCCTAAATTTGGATTTATTTATTGATAACCACCCCAGTGGGATCCCACCTTTCATGTGAAAAATCAACAGGAAGAGATTTTTCCTTGAAAACCCGAAATAAAAACCTCAAGGTGCAAAACAATTCTGGGAAAAAAATCCCAAGACAATTTTTGCTAAATCAAGTTCTGAACTAAGACCAAGACTAAGAGGAGGGCATTGGTTTTGTTTGGGTTCAGCTGCTCTGATTTATAGATGAGAAACATCTTCCCTGCACTCAGATCCGTGGAAAACCAACACTCCAGCACGGCCTTTCCGGAGTGCATCCATTATTGAAAAAACTAACGGTGAAATATTAAACTTTGATGAGGTTTTTGTTTGCTTTGCTCTTCTGAAAGCAATAAATTAAAATTCCACTGCATTTGGCTTATTGATTCCTCTGCTGCCTCTGCAGTAGATACAAAATAAATTAGTTGCACATTAAGTCAGCCTGGGCTGAGGAGTTAATTGTTTGTAGGGTTGGTGAAATACAAGCTGGGATTTTATTCCGGTACAGCTGAAAAAAACTCCACAAAGAACACGGAAAGGAGCAAAAGGCAAAGCTCCAGTGGGCCTGACAGAATTATTGAAAATACATCAAAATAAAGCAAAATGCAGCAGGGAGCCTCTGGTACCTGCACTGTGTTTGTCACAGCAGGGATCGCTCCTGCATCCAGAACTGGAAACTCATCCTTATCCCAAATCCAAGAGGCTGAGAGTGCTGCTGAAGTGCAATCTGAAGGGAATTTGGATTTATTTCAATCCCCAAATCATTTCCTTGTCCCGTTGTTCCTCTGCTGCTCAGACCTCGTGTGCAGAACCTTTACCAGTTCAGGAAAATCATTTTATAAATTGATTTTTTTCCCAACAATCCAACCTCCAATGGTTGGATCAATGCCCAGCTGGGTGGCTCTTATCACTCCGATGGGCAAATCCAGCTGCTCCCAATAAATGTCAGTAAATCCCCTCAGGAGCCACCCTGGGAGAGCTGCAGCCCCTCAGAGAAATCTGGGAAACACCTCTCGGAGCAATTCCAGGGGAAGCAACGAGCCCTTTGCACATTTTCCTTCTTTTCCATGCTGAATCCGGGTCACTTGGATAACAGATCCAAACTGTGGGATCTGGTTTGAATTTCAGAGGATCGGCTCTGTCCATCCACAAAACCCCTTCCCATCAATATCAGCTGAGCCTGGGCATGGGAATAATAAACCTGAAATACAGGAAAACTGCCTCCCATTCCTTCTAATGCTCCCAAATTAAAATGTACTCTCAGCTTTGGGAAAAGGGACATGGTGACCTTTCCAGGAGATGGAAAAAAAGATTCCTAATCCAAATAAAAGAGAAAGGTTGTACCTACAATCTTTTAATATGAGGGAGACAAGCATATAAATCCCACTGACCAGGGAAAGGCAATTACAGTGATGGACTGCAGCCAATCCAGGAGAGATGGGAAACGGAGAGAACACTCCAGTCCAAATTATTCCACAAAATTACCCTCGGCCCACTCCAGCTTGGCAGCAAAATGACTCCTTCTCATCCCTAGAAAGACTTTTTCCACCCTAAAAATCCCAGGAATGCTCAGAAGCAACTGGAATCTCCACCTTGTGCAGCAGAGAACTCTTCCCTTTTATAAAGCCAAAATTCCCACGTAGGAACTGCATGGGGGCTTTGCCAGCGAGCAGGATCGGAGAGGAGAAGGGAGGGGAAGAGCCCCGCTTACTGTGGGATCGCAGGGACAAAGAAAGAGAAACAACCTCTGTCGAGCCCTAACCGTAACCCTAATCTAATCCTAACCCAAAACCTAATCCTACCTCTAGCCATAATCCCAATCCAAACCCAACCCTAAACTAAATCTAACCTAACCTGAACCTTAACCAACACCCAAACCCTAAAAATAAACCCAAACCATAAACCAAAACCTAAACCCAACCCTAGCCCTAAATCCAACCCCAAACCGAGGCATAAATGCAACTCCAAATTCAACCCCAACCCTAACCCCAACCCCAACCCTAACCCAATCTCCAACACTAACCCTAATCTAACCCCAACCCCAACCCTAACCTCAACCCTAATCCTAAACCCAACCCCAACCCCAACCCTAAATCCAACCCCAAACTGAGGCATAAATGCAACTCCAAATTCAACCCTAACCCTAACCCCAACCCCAACCCTAACCCAATCTCCAACACTAACCCTAATCTAACCCCAACCCCAACCCTAACCTCAACCCTAATCCTAAACCCAACCCCAACCCCAACCCTATCCCAAACCCTGCACCTGGAGAACACTTCCAGCCCTTGCACAGCCTTTCAATCCAACCAGCTCTCCTCAGGAAATCCCATTTTCCCACTGGGAATGTTGGCTGTGCCCTTCAGGACGCAGCAACGTTTCACCTTTAGCCAAATTCTCCCAATGGCACAAGAGCAGAGCAAAGAGCAGCCGAGTGCTGCACAACGCCCTCGCTTTGCCCGAGAATGTCGAGGATTAGGGAAGGAGGCTCCTGCTCGAAGCCACTGCTCTTGTTCCCAAGGAATTTCCTGTAATCCAGAGCCGGGTAGGAAAACCAAAACTCATCTGATCTCAACCAAAATCTGCTCGAGACCTGGAATGAGGTGCCAGCCAGCGCTTAAAGGGTTAATGCCAACAGCGCTCCCAAAGCTGGTGGCTCCAGATGGGTTTTGGTTTTCCTACCTGGCTCTGGATTACAGGAAATTCCTTGGGAACAAGAGCAGTGGCTTCGAGCAGGAGCCTCCTTCCCTAATCCTCGACATTCTCGGGCAAAGCGAGGGCGTTGTGCAGCACTCGGCTGCTCTTTTATTTGGAAAAACAGCTGCTTGAGACCTGGAATGAGGCACCAGCCAGGCCTGCCCCAGAAATGTGGGAATGCTTGGCTTGTCCTTTGGGGCCCAACCCCCCCTTTCCCAGCTGATTTTGCTTTTTATGGAGAACAAAGCATTTGGTAGCTCAGAGAGGATATCAGGAATCCCTGATGGAAAACTCCAAATGCCACTCAAAATGCTTCCAGCTGCTGCCCTTCCATGGGGAGAGCACGGACTTGGATTTATTTCCTGGCTAAGACGATGGAGAGCTGGGAATTCCAAGCCAAAGGGCAGCAGCCACTGATGGATGAGGGCTCCATGCCCTCTCCAAGGGCTCGTCCCTCTTGGCAGATCCAGCGCCAGCACCAGGAGCGGAGGAGGCTTTGGCAAGTGATCCAGGAGCACTGGGATTGTGTGGGAACAGCCTGGCAGTGCCCAAAGCCAGGCTGGACACTGGGGCTGGGAGCAGCCTGGGACAGTGGGAGGTGTCCCTGCCATGGCAGGGGTGGGGCTGGGGAGGATTTAAGGCCCCTTCCAACCCAAACCAGTCTGGGATTCTGGGAGTGAGGAGCAGCTCCTGCTCCCAGAGGATTCTCCACTCTTCCCAAAAGGCCACTGAGGGAAAGGCAATCCTAAAAACCAGACCAGGCAGCGCAGCTGCTGGGAATAAACCAGGAGCCCCCAGCAGAGGCCGAGCTGTACTGAGGCACCTCCGTCACCTCCTCCCTGTTCCCAGAGCTGCACAATCCAGGGATCCCACACGGGATCCTCAGGAGCGTGGTGGGCACAACCCTGCTCACATCCAGCTCCTCCCGTCCTTTCCCCTTTCTTTCCTCTGCATTTGGCCACATTTGGGAGCTGCAGCCCCCGGAGCTGTTCCCACGTTGGGTCAATCCCGGGGGAGCAGCACATTCCGCTGACCCCACAGCCAAAGGGATCTGCAAACAGATCCTGGTGGGAACTCCAACACCCATTTCCCGACATCAGATCCAAAGGGGTTCGATTCCAAGCCTTGCCAGCTGATAATTCTCAGGGATCCCGAAGAGCTCTTTCCTCACCCTCAGCAGACAGGAAGTTTTTCCCTTTTAATCCAGTTCCACCACATTTTCTCCCAAAGGATGAGACTCTGCAGCCACATCCCAAACCTGCTCCAAAGGGAAACCAGGGAAGCGACTTCCACAGGCTCCAGAGATTCCTCAGCTCCCCTTCTCTTCCCAAATGTTGCTGTCTCCAATCTGCACTCATTCCCCTTTCCCAGCCGGAGCTGTGCCAGGGGTTTGGGATGGATTTTAGGAGGGTGGGATAAGCACTGGAACAGCTCCCCAGGGAATGGGCACATTCCCGAGGCTGCCAGAACTCCAGAAGTGTTGGGACAACGCTCCCAGGTATGCACAGGGTGAGACTGTTGGGATGCAGGGATGATCCTTGGGATCCTTTCCCACTCAGGATATTCCATCCCACAGGAATTCCACCCCTCCTACCTTGCCCTCAGCAGATTTTCCCTCTCAATTTTCAGCGTTTTCAGCAGCAAATTTTACTTTGCCTTGAACAGCACCAAGCAAACAGGACTAAACCTCCCTCCCGTTCCTCATATTAAAATGCAAATAATTTTATGTCATTTAAATAATTCCACTCCATCTAAGCAGGGGGGCTCCACATGGAAACATTTTCTCAAATTCTTGCCAGCTTCAAAACAAACCCACAAAACCAACCGGTCCCACTTAGCTCACCGTAATTCCAAGAGAATTCCTCGTGCAAGAATGAAATAAAAAACCTTCGAGGGGCACTTGGGAAGATTCATTTCTGTAGGGGCTGCAAATAGTCTGTACCCAAACATAATGAACCTAATTCTCTTGTCAGGTTTAGTGTAATTTTTATTTGCTGATAGGTCCTGGATGGGATAATAAAACTTCCAGCAGCAGCCTGTTATTGTCAGGCATGGAGAGGAAATGAGATATTTATTCAAGGCAGTATCTCTGCGACGGCTGCTGTTAAATAAAGGATTTGCAGTGCGGTGTTGGGGGGAAAAAAAATGAATCTATTTGGTTAAGTAGGTAAATACCTTCAGAGGAGCTAAAAATATGGGGTTCTAAAGGGTTTTATAATCCAAGAATAGAAATAAGATTTTTAGGAGTGTGAGGAGTTCAGAAGATCTCGTTATTGCTGAGGGATGCTGAGAGCAGCCCAGCTTTACACCAAAACAAAGAAATATCATGGAATTGATGGCATAGGGAGCCAAGGAGCCACTTTTTTATGGGAAAAGCCTCCAAAACCCCAAGTTTGTGGTGTGTCAGCACAGGAAATGTCCCAACAGGACATCTTTCAGTCACATTAAAGGATCCACTCAGCCCTCCTGCCCTCACAGCTCCTTCCTCCCGCTCCCTGCCAGGCTCGGCCAGAATTCCTGGGGCTCAGGGCAGCGAATGAGGGAAGGCGAGGAAAACAAACCCCAAGCAAAAGATGGGAAGGGATTTCCCAAAGGAACCCCACAGTCTGTCCATGGCTAAAGCTGAGAACTTTCAGGTTTAAATGGTTACAAAAGGTTTTCCAGTGACTAAAAAAATTCCCAGGTTTAAGCAGGCCCAGCAAAGCAGCAGCAATAAAGAAATCAACAATAAATACATTATATTATTATTATTATTATTACTGTTATTCTTATTTCTAATGGCTTTAGATGTTGCATTTGAGCTCAGATTATCTTTAACCAAAATGCAAATGCGCTCTGCAATGATTCATTAGGCACAGATCAAAAACAACACAAAGGCTTTGCTTTGAAAGCCCTGAAATAAAGAACTTCGGCCCTTTTGAGGCAAGAAGTGTCCTTCAAACACAGATTCCTTTGTTTTTACACCACAGAATTCAGATTAAATCTACCCAAAATGAAAAATAAAATAGTGCCAGGTGGGAAAAAAGTCATTTCGCTGCAGAACTGGAACTCTCCAGATGCTGAAGCCCACAAAGAGCTGGGATTTCACTCCGGAGCTCACACCGAGCCAGCATTATCCTACTGGGATGCTCCAAAAGCCATTCCCGGGCTGGATAATGGCAGCGAGGAGGTTTGAGGATGCCCCTCCAGAACTTCTTTCTCCCTCTGGGAGAATTATTTCCCCATAATCTTTGGAACACGGAGCCATGGGGTGCTCAGGGAAGCACCTGGCGTTTCCCTCCCGTGTTTTTCTGCGAACGCCGCAATGAACGGAATAAAACTGCGAGGAGCACTTTGGGACAGTCCTGTGGCAGGGCTGAGAGCGAGGAGAGGAACCAAAACGCTCCCAGGAAAGCCCGGGATAGATGGAATGAAGCAGGAAGGCCCCGGCTGCGCCTTCCCCGCTCCCTGAGGGTTTTCCATGGCCTCTCTCTGTCAGCAGCTGCTTTAATCCGGCAAAAGAAACACTGGAATCCTCCTTAGAGTGAAAATAAAGCACGGAGCTCCACCCTCAGGGACTTGAACAAAAAACTGACAAAATTCCAACCCCTCCTTCACCTCTCCCAAATTCCCGAGTTATTTCAAGCTATTCCGTTGCCTATTGAGGCAGTTGCACCTCTCCAGCTCAAAACAGCTTTTGTTTTTCCAATCCAACCCTTTTCCTTGATGTTCATCCCTTGTCTCCCACAGCCTTCCCACTTCTTCCACGTTTCTGATGGGTTTTTGTCGCTGTTTTGGGTTTTTCCCTTCATTTATTCCAAGATCCCGATCTGCTCTGCTCCACAGCGAGTGGATCCGTGACTGTAAAGAGGCAAAAAACCCCAGACACCCAAATCATTTGTGTCAGGAAACAGAGCCCATAGTTCCCTTGGAATTTCCAGCCTGGAATATTGGCATGTCCTTAAACGAGGGGCTGGAAATGAGAGCAGAGATCAGCAGAGAGGTTCTGGAAGATGGGGCAGGCAGGGAGTTTATTCCAAATAATCCAATTACTCCGGCTTTGAGGGAAGCTTTGAAGGGCAATAAATGGGTGGATGAAATTCAGAACCTGCCACTGCCAGAGAAATAAAATCGGCCCCTTTTGTACCCAAGAAAAGGAATTAAATCCGTTTTTTTCTCCAGGAAACAGAGCAGGGGCTCTGGAGAGATTTGCTGAAACCGGCAGCAGACAAAGACACAACTTGGATGTCCCAGGGAGGAGCAGGGAACACACAATAAAACCTAAATTAAAATAAAATACTGATGTTTTCACTTCCTAAGCTGACCCTTTGGAACAGGGAATGCACCGAACCAGGTGAAGGATGATGAAGGAGCCTCACGGTGAAGATTCCTTGGATTGCAGAAAAATCCAACAGAAATTATTAGAGGGCAAAGAGCATTTTAATCCTAAAAGACGTGCACAGGTTTTTTTAAGGCACAATTATTAAATTGGCTTTTCCAAACATGGAAATGGAGTTTGGGCACTGACCTCAGCAGGCAGATTTAAAACTGGGATTAAAGAGAACAGGAGGGATTTCTGAGGGGTCACAGAGGTTCATGAATGAGCTGGAACATTCATAGCAGGACGGTCAGAATTTTAAAAAAGATGGAATTCTTGCAGTGTGGATGAGTTTAGGGACACAGAGGAGGTCAAAGGCAAGGCTGAAAGGTGGGAAAACCCAAAATCAGAGTTCCCAGGAGCTCAGCTCAGCTCTGATCCCACACATTGATACCAAACACCATTTGGGATGATTTAGAGTCCCTGGCTGCTTTCCCTCCGCTGTAGGGATGAGGGGATCCAAAAATCCCAGAATCCCAGAATGGTTTGGGTGGGAAGGGACCTCAAATCCCACCCATCCCACCCCTGCCATGGCAGGGACACCTCCCACTGTCCCAGGCTGCTCCCAGCCCCAATGTCCAGCCTGGCCTTGGGCACTGCCAGGGATCCAGGGGCAGCCCCAGCTGCTCTGGCAATTCCAGCCCAGCCCCTCCCCACCCTCCCAGCCAGCAATTCCCAATTCCCAATCTCCCATCCAGCCCTGCCCTCTGGCACTGGGAAGCCATTCCCTGGCTCCTGTCCCTCCAGGCCTTGTCCCCAGTCCCTCTCCAGCTCTCCTGGAGCCCCTTTAGGCCCTGCAAGGGGCTCGGAGCTCTCCCTGGAGCCTCCCCTTCTCCAGGTGAACATTCCCAGCCTGGCACCACCACTCAGGCGTCCTCAGCTGCCACATGGTGCCATCAAATCCATTCTTCCTTCCAAGGTGGGACCTGGCAGATCCCACCCCAGTCCCTCATTCCTCAGGATCTTTTCCGGAGCACCAGGGGCTGCCTCCTGGGATTGGACAGGGCAGAGTTTTGAAGCAGATCCATTGAAATTTTGGGATTTTCTTCTCTCCCAAAGACCATTCCCAAGAGGAAGCCCAGCCCTGCACCACAGCCCCAAATGCCACATCCATACGGCTTTTAAACACCCCAGGAACAGCAACTCCAGACTGCCCCGGGAAGTGGAAAAGTCAGGAAATTTTGAATTTCCCCATGTTTGGAGCTGGTTGTGCCCCAGATCTCCGAGCTCCAGCAATAATCCTGATGAGCTCTGTCCTCCCCATGACCCCAAACCCTCCTGAGCACAGCAGGGCTGGGGCACTCAGAACCAGAATTATCATTTTTCACTCTCATTTCCATCCACACCACAACTGATCCAAGAGCCCAACAAACCTGGATCCCTCTTATTTCCCTCCTCCCTCCTGCTCTCACCCCCTAGAGCCACTTTTATCTTTATTAAACCTGCACCAAACAAAGAATAAATGCATTTTAAGTATAAATAATAAACATTAAGATAAATAAACCCTGCTGCCTGCTGCCCAGCCACGGATTTGAAGCGCCAGGGCAGGACAGAGACGTTCACTAAGTAGAGTTTATTTTAACCCACCACAAACACCTCGAAAAGAAAATGTTTGAGCTCAGCAAACCCCTTTTGATCTTCATCACTTTGTGCCACAGCAACACTTGCAGCAGAAAGGGAGCAATAAAAATCATTTTATTCCAAACAGGATTTTTCCAGTGTTTTAATACTTGGAGATTTTTAATTTATTGTGAGCAAATGATGCATGAAATACTTTTTAACGCCTGGAGCGCTCGATGCAAAATTGCACGGGCACAAAAATAATCTGATTTTATTTTTGCTGAATGGATTCCGAGTGTTCCAAGCCTCATGTGCCTCATTAAGCAACCTCCTTTATTTCTAATTAATGGCTCCGAGATGAGAACTCCCTCTCCCATCGAGTGCAGGAGAACCTCAGGATCCAAAATCCTGAAGGATTTGAAGGCCTTTCATTGGTTAAATCCCAGCATTTAATGAAAGGAAAGAGGAACAACCCCAGGACCCAACAAGCACCTAAAGTTTGGAAGAAGAAAAGGGGACTCCAGGGATGTGAGAAGATTTGCAAGGGGAGGCTCAGGGTGGGCAGCAGCTCAGGAAGAACTTCCTCACAAAAAGGGTTTTCAAGCACTGGAGGGGGCTGCCCAGGGAGCGTTGGAGTGCCCAGCCCTGGAGGTGTCCAAGGAATTCCTGGAGGTGGCACTCAGAGCTCTGGGCTGGGGACAAGGTGGGCATCGGGCACAGCTGGGACTCCATGGGCTGGGAGGGCTTTTCCAACCTCAGGAATTCTGTATCCAAGCCAAAAATTGGTGCAAGGCCATGAACAGGATTTGCTCACCAAGCAGCAGAAGAGGCCACACAAACCAGGGAATTGCATTTCCGTTGGAGGTGCTCCTGCTTGAACCACTTGGCTCCAAAAAATCCTGGAATTCCAGACTGGTTTGGCTTGGAAGGGACCTTAAAGCTCATCCCCATCCCATTCCAACCCCTCCAGGGAGGGACTTCATGGCTGCTGTTGGCATCAAAGGCCTGGCTCATCCCAGGCTGCCTCCGGCCATTCCCAGAAATCTCCCAGCTCCCATCCTGGAGCTCTTTGCTCCTCAAGGAGTGAGATCCTCACCCCATTGCCTTCCCCTCTCCACGAATTAGTGGGATTGTGGGAAAAGCTTCCAAGGGCAGGTGTGGCACAGGCTCTGGGGCAGGATTTGAGGTCAGCCCCATCCAGCAGCATTCCCAGCACCTCTCCCTGCCACTGGCAGCAAAGTCAGAGCTCCAGCCAGGAGTGCTGGGAGGGAAAGCCAGGAGACAGCAGAGGGACAGAAAGGCTGGGAATTCTAAAAGTAAAAATGAATCCTGGTGGGGTTTGTTTGTTGGTTTGCTTTTTCCAAGAAAAAGAGTCTTTGACAAGAAACCCATTTTTACAGGAATCGGAGGTTGGAAAAGCAGGGTTTGAATGGTAACAGCAAATAAAAAGTGACCTCTGCCCCGGGCACAGCAGGGAAGTGTAAAACAGCTGCTGCCACATCCACAGTGGGAGCTGGGATAAGGACAGGGAGGGATCGCACTGAGGGAAGAACGCCTGTGGAGTAACAGAACATCCCCCAAAGCACAGAGCGCTCCAGCTGCGAGAACCCCGGGAAGCAGGAGCTGAGCTCCTGGAAGGGCCCCTGGACAGGGGCAGGGGCAGAGGGTGGGAGAGAAAGGGTGAAGTTTAGCCCAGGGCTAAAAGGGATGTGGAAAAGGCTTGCAGACCTCTGGAATGTTTGGGATTCCCATCCAGAGACACCACAAGATGTCAGATCCATAAAAGCTTCTCCTTCGAAAGATTCCGGCTCAAGGTTGGTGGCTCTGCCCTCTGTGCCCAGCTGAGGCAGCTGCAGGGACTAAAACGCTTCCAGCTGGTTTTTAAACCCTTCTCCGCGGACTTTGAACCAGACAGGGACTGTGGGATGACTGCTGCCTGCTGGAAATCCTGGCTACAGGGAATAGTTCACCCTCCCAGCAGCCAGGACACGGCCCAAGCTCGGCACCAGGGCTTTTCCAGGAGCAAACCCTCAACAAAAAGGGTCAGAACAGCACCAGGGTTTGCTCTGGGACAACCCATCCTCGCTTCTTCCAGGGGGAGACAAACATTCCATAGGGGTGGAAAACCAGTGTGAAATCCAGAGTTTGGGCAGCTCAGTCTGGTCTCCAAAAAGGGATCTCAAATTCTGAACATGAATTTATTGAATCCCTTCCAGACTTGTCCGTGGGTCTTGTCATTCCCAAGGGCCTCTTGGATGTTCCCTCATCCAACAGTTCCACTGATTCCTACCAGAGAGAACATTCCTTGAGGAATGCTCCTCAAATCCTTTTTTCCAGCCACAGACTGGAGCATTCCAGCTGGGAAGGACCTGCAGCAATCATGGTAGGGCTGACCCAAAATTAAAGCAGGTCCTTAATGCTCAGATTCCTCTACGCTGCCAGGCTCGGGATATCCATTGGCCACGGAAAGCCAAGGTCCAGGTGCCTTAGAGCAACTCAGCCCATCCCAAGATCAAAGCAAATTATTGGAGCTTTAATTACGTAATTATATAAATTAAATCATGAATTTCTGCTTTACTTCAGACCTGCCATGGTCTAGAGATTCCTCAGTTCTCTGCAGCCCCAGGAATGGGACACCCCAGGCAGGAGCTCCAAACCCCCCTGGAAATGTTTCCTGAGGGCTTCCATGGACCTGGGCATTCCCAGTTTTATTTTGTACTGGCTGTGCTGTGGGTAAATCCTCCCAAACCACTTCTTCCCTCCCAAGAAGTAACAATTTCACCCTTTTAAAAAGTTATTTTAAGAATATGCAGGCTTAGCTGGAAGTGGCAGTGAAACCTTTTCATCTTGAAGAACTTCGAGGAATATTAAACTTTTTATCACCACAGCTTCTCTGGGAATTCTGTGCCAGGGCCTCCTTGCCCTCCCCCAGGGAAAAGAGGCCTGGGAAGCTGATCCTGGGTTATTCCTTCCGTGGTTTGGAGCAGGAAGCCCAGCACTGCTTTGGAAGGGTCCATGGAAAAGGAGCAGCTTGGAGGAGGGACAATCGATGCCCCAGGGAAGGATGAAGGATGGACTTTAACTCCACGTTAACACTAATGACAAACCTATAAATCATGGAAAGGTTTAATAAAAAGGATCCAGTGTGGAGCTGCCCAGGAGAGGTTTCGGATTGATTTCTGGCATCACTCAGGTAATTCCAAGATCAATAGGACACAGGATCCACCTCTTCGTGCAAGCCTGTACCCGACTCGGCTTATAAAACCTGTTCCATGAGGGAGACAAGGATGGAGGGACAGGAGCCAGGGAATGGCTTCCACTGCCAGAGGGCAGGGCTGGATGGGAGATTGGGAATTGGGAATTGCTGGCTGGGAGGGTGGGGAGGGGCTGGGCTGGAATTGCCAGAGCAGC
>NW_008238988.1:6842862-6861923 GCF_000691975.1 Corvus brachyrhynchos
GTGGACAGTGGGGGTGGGAGCAGCCTGGGACAGTGGGAGGTGTCCCTGCCATGGCAGGGCTGGGATGGGATGGGATTTAGGATCCCTTCCAGCTCAAACCAGTCTGGGATTCTCCGTGACTGGGAGAGGCTGGAAGCAGCAAAGAGAGGAGACTTCCCAAGCTGGAGACGTTCCAGGAGCTGGGGATCAGCTGTTTCCTCAAGGGAACTTGCAGTGAATTCCAGGCACTGCTGAGGAGCCTTGTCCCGGGATCCCAGGCACTGCTTTTCCTCCGAAAATGCGGGAAAATGGACAAATTCCAAGCTCCAGCAAATTCTTTATCACTCCAGCCCTGCTCTGATCCCGTGCTGCATTCCACACACAAATCCCTCCTGCCCTCGTTTTTGCCAGATTTATGCAGCCCATCTGCTCTGCTGAACTCCTCCGAGCTTTTAAGGCCAAAGTAATTGCTATTCCTTTTTTCACGTGCTTTATGCGTGTTTATGATAATTTTCCTTTTTCCAGCCAAATCTCCCATTTTCTGCAGGATCTGTCATTTCCCATCCCAGTGGCCAAACTGCCTCCAGTAGCCACGAGACCTCCAACAGGTGGAGCAGCTCCTTTCAAGTGAGTTCCTGGGTGGAATTCAAAGGAATAAATCAAAATATTCAGCATTTGCTGTCCCTTCCAGAGGGGCTGGGACTGTGCGGGGGCAGAGCTGGGGAGGAATTCACTGGAATTGCTCTGCCTAATTATCCTCATTCCCAATCCAAAGGAAAAGCTGGAAGGAAAATGGGAGCAGAACATGCTGTGCAAGTGTGACCTGGTGGTTGCTCCATGTGTGTGGACGAATTGTGATTCCTGCAGAAATCTGGAGAGCCCTGAGGAAGGAGTGAGGAATAAAAGCGTTCCCTCACCATGAGAAATGAGAATTCCCAGTTTCCCGTTCCCAGGAATGTTCTTCTGGTCTGGGGAAAGTGAGAAAATCTCCTCGGCAGCCCCAAAGTGCAGCTTTTAAAATGCCAGCGAGGGAAAGCAGCTCTTGGTTCCTCTCCTGGCTCCTCGGGAAGGAGCGGGAATTTCCAGCAGTGACCTCCCAGCTCATGGAAAGGCTGACCAGGTTATCCAAACATTCTGAGATAACTGTGAGTGGGGAATTGGGCTCATGGAAAAAAATCCAAATTATGGCTCTGAGGGAGCGATCAGGGAGAGAGGGATGGAGAGCAGGGAGAGTGGGATGGAGATTGAGGAAAGCAGGATGAGAGCAGGCCCAGGAGAACCCAAGATTACCAAGATCTGGGATCATCATTTGCAATAAATACTCTCAGAAAATCATGGAATGGTTTGGGATGGAAGGCACCTTAAATCCCACCCAGCCCCATCCCTGCCATGGCAGGGACACCTCCCACTGTCCCCGGCTGCTCCAAGCCCCGTCCAGCCTGGCCCGGGAGGGCCAGGGATGGGGCATGATATTCTCTGCAAAGGTAGGATTAATTTACCATTCCAAGGCTGCTCCCAGCCCCAATGTCCAGCCTGGCCTTGGGCACTGCCAGGGATCCAGGGGCAGCCCCAGCTGCTCTGGGCACCCTGTGCCAGTGAACGATGCCCAGATTATTCCCTTAAGGCAGAAGCAAGGATGTTTTCCAGAATTCCCACTGGAATTCCCACCACAAAGGCCATCAAACATTCCCAGGTGCCCCCAAAGCCGCAGCCCATTCCCAGAGCTCTCTCCACCCAGGACAGCCCATTCCAAGGGCACAGGCACTCCAGGTGTCCCAGCAGGATGGGGCAGCTTGGAGCCAGAGCAAACCCAGCACTGTCCCCACCCAGCCCAGCACAACCCAATCCCACCAGGAAACGGGAACCCAGGAATGAAAAAACCCAGGATCAGCTTCCCATCATTGGTACTTCCCACCTTCAAGCACTTCCATGGATTTTCAGATGTGTCTCAGGAGCTTTTCCATGCCTGGAGCTGGCTGTACCAGAACCATGGAGAAATCAATACCAAGGGAATCCAAGCCCTCCAAATTCTTTGGAGCATCAATAAATGCTCATTTTGCCCTGGGATTGATCCACAATTCCACACTTGCTCTCTGCTTGCATCCATGGAAGCTTTTCCTGCTCCGCTTGGGGAGGAATTTTGGATTTTGTGTGCACGGCAGCACACAAGACACCCCAAAAGTTCAGGGCTGCTGCTGCCAGCCCTAATCTCAGGAGGTTTCTTCATTTAGTGGCTCATGGTTTATCCCGCACTTGCTGCAAACAGCTCAGCCAGCTCAAATAAAAAATCGGAATTAGCAGTTGGAGCCACACAAATAAATCCAGGAGGGAATTACAGCTCCTTGCTCCCTATGCCTCTCACATCAGGGATTTGATCCCTTCCACGCTGGGAAAGGTTAATTAACAGAGGGAAGCAGGAGCTTGGGTTTCGGAGAGCTCAGCCAGGCTCTGGAAACTTTTCCAGGCTTCCAGTGTGAGCAGTGGAGCTGGAATTCGGGAGGATGTGCAGCCCCATGGACACTGGGGGATGTTTTCCAGCCCTATCCCAATCCTTGCCCTGATCCCAACCTCCAACACCCACCAGAGAGCTTGGAATGTCCCAGCATTTGGGGTTTGAGACCCAAATCGGGGCTTTCTCCAACAAAACCATCCTCAGCTCCACCCTCTCCCTGCTCCTCCTCTACATCCCACAGACAGCAGCTCTCACAGTGACCCTTGAGGGATTTTTCCCACTCTTTTCCCAATAAATATTCCTTATTTCACAGCTGCCCAACTTCCAAATATATTTTTTCGATGCATTAATCACAACATTTTCATATCAGTTCTAACATAAATTAAATGAAGCTGAATTTTAGCCGACTTGGAAAAAATGGCACTAAGACAAGTTAAGACAAACCTTTTCCCCCAGGCCAGTTTGGAATAAACAACCCTCTTCCCAAGAAACCTGCTTCCCAGGAAAAACCCCTCGCCGTCCCCTTGTTTGATAGATATTACACAGAATTATATCTCATTTCTCTAAGTAGACACAAACCAGCATTTTCACTTCTATTTCGCGCTTTCGGTTTGCCAGGAAAAGCCAACTCGTTGTTTCTCCAGTACTGGGGGAAAGAAAAATATTTAAGAATTCTTGGAGGAAGTTTCCCTGATTTGTGGACAGGGGACACTCGGCTGCCACCTTTTCCAGAGGGTAACAGCAGGGGAAAGCCAACAGGATCCACCCAGCGGCGCTTTTTGACTTCGGATGCCTCTGTGGAATTTGTTTAAATATATTTTTATGCCATTCTACCAGAACAGCTGCTCTCCCTGCTCCCTCCATCCTCTTCTCCTGCCCCCGATGCCAGCTGATCTTCTGGGTGCCTCCCCTTCCCGTCCAGCTCCTCCCTCCAGGACAAAGGGGAGTTAAACGGGGGCTTATCAGCACCAGCGCCCAAGTTTTGGGGAGTTAAAACCACGTGCAAGTTTTTTTTTTAGGTGAGTTGAGTTTTCATTTAAACTCCCAGACTTTCACTAGGAGTTGGCAACTTGGATGCTCCTGGATATCTCGTTCTGACTTCTGGGATGAGGGAGGAGGGTGCTTTGTGTGGATTTTCAATCTACTTATGGTTAATTAAAGTGGTTTCAACAAGCTTGGCTACTGACATAAAGCTTTCAGAGCTCAGCTTTCCCAGGAATTCTGAGGTTGGGTGCTTTTCCTTTCCACATCCAACCGGGAAAAAAGCTCTCTCTCAATTCCCACAGGGGTTTGGTGAGCAGGAATAGGAGCCTTCCCTCATTTCCAGTCACAGCACGCCGGGAGAGGCTTTTTCTTCCCAGATTCAGGACCAGCTCCACCTGTGGACCCCCTACCAGCCCTGCTCGAGGGGATCCTCAGGCTGCCCACATTCCCGGACACTTCCAACCAAGAGAGAAGATGGAATTCTGTCCCTGGAGAGACTTTATTAACAGAGATTCCAGCATCTGCCTGGTTCCCCTCACCCAGAGGGCGGAACCTCGGTCTCCAGGAGGGACGAGGAGCAGAGCTCTGCCCCAGGATCAGGGGGAGAAGAGAACGAGAGGCTGGAGGTGCTTCCCAAGTCCAGCCTCCCAGGAAAAGCACTGGAGTGAATCCCTGGTTTCCCTGGGCACGGCTGGGGCTGGGGTGGAGGAGGCAAAGGTGAACAATGAGCAGCAGTGCCCAGGAGAGCTGCCCTGGGACAGGGATTGCAGTGCCAGGGGTCCGGGAGCACCAGGATTGGGCAGAGCAAAGGGATAACGAGGGACAGGACACAGGGAATGGCTTCCCAGTGCCAGAGTGGTTTAGGTGGGATGTTGGGAAGGAATTCCTGGCTGAGAGGGTGGGGAGGGGCTGGGCTGGAATTGCCAGAGCAGCTGGGGCTGCCCCTGGATCCCTGGAAGGGGTCACAGCCCCTAGGATGCTCCAGCTCCCACGGGATGAGCTGGCTCAGCCCTCCCCTGCTCAGCACTGGCTCCAACATTCCCGGCATTCCAGAGGGGTTTGAACTGCTCTGGGCTCCAGAAGAAAATCAGATCATTCATTTCATCCGGGCCACGCTGGATAGCAATGTACAAAACGGAGCAGAGGGGTGACTTTAGTCAATAAATGCATCTATCGATATATTGTCATAAATATGTGTATCATCAATACAAATTTTATTAATATCTATTTGTATTAACATATTGAAATAATAAACACTTGTATCAATATCTATAGTTTATATATAATATCCACCATATAAAATATATTAAAACTCAATATAATAAATAAATTTATGGAATAATTAATGCTGGAAGACCTCCAAGGTCATCAACCTTTGACCAGTCCCACTGTGTCCACCAAACCACATCCCAAAGTGCCACATCTCCTCGTTTTTTGATCACTTAAATGCCCAAAAGAGTTGTCAGGAATATTCATTTTGCTTTTATTTGTGTATTTCTTCTACAAGCTCCGTTCCCATCAAGGCGGCCACTCCCGGTGCTGGTTCCGCACTGGTTCCACAGAATCCTGCACTGGGACACACCTGAGCTCCCTTCTCCTCATCCCTTCCCCGCTCCAGTTCCTTCCTCATCCCTTGAACTCCTCCTCTTCCCTCTCCTTGTCCCACATCCAGCAGCTGCTTCCCAAAAACACAGAGAGGCCAACAGTGCTCTGCTCCTCGTTTCAGCAGCAAAAACCCTTCAAAGTCAGGCAGGGACGCAGAGCTGGGCTCAGCCACGCCGAGGGGGGCCTTAACGAGGCAGAAACAAACGGAATTTATTTTTAATTTCAGATTTTAATTTGTCAGGAGCATCTCAGTGGCTTTTAAATGAGATTTAAAGTGTGTTTTATTCCGCCAGGAACGGAGTCAGTCGCTGGCTCAAATTGGATTAGTGGCTCCAGTGCCTGATTAGGAATGGGGTTGGAAGCTGAATTTTGGAACATTTCTGGGCCACAGCTCATTAATCCACCCTTAAGTAACTTTTTGGGGTTTATGTATAAAGGGGGAATTCAGGAACAAAACACAAATATGGAGACATTTAAGCAGGGGAATTTAGGAACAAGACCAATCTGGAGACATTTACCTACAGGAATTCAGGAATAAGACACAAACATGAGACTTTTTCCCAGTTCTTAAGTGGAAACTGAGGCAGGGAGCCCAGTTCAAGCTGGACTGGGAATCACCAACACTTCCAGGGATGGGGCATCCCCATCCTCACAGCCAAGAATTCCTTCCTAAGACCCAACCTACATCTCAGCTCTTTTAATTTCAAATGATTGTGAAAATTAGGCCACTAAAATTGGAGACAAGGGAGGAGAAATGGTGCAGGGTTTTGGGAGGACCAGCTTTATTTCCAATTTTTTAGGCAAGTTGAGTTTTCACTTAAACTTCCAGACTTTCACTAGAAGTTGGTGGCTTGGATGCTCCTGGATATCTCTTTCTGACTTCTGGGATAGGAGGAGGGTGCTTTGTGTGGATTTTCAATCTACTTATGCTTAATTAAAGTGGTTTTTACAAGATTGTTACTCTGAGTTCTTTTTTTCAGTGCCCATTCTTAGAGCTTCCAACACATTTCTCCCTGTGCTCGCTGCTCTGTTCCCTTCAATCCCATTCCAAATTGTCCCGTATTTAAGGGACTTGGTGTAACCTTAAAATTGAGTTCCTACAATGTTGATTTTTGATTTCCAGCCCCGCTTTGGGTTGGTTTTGCACCGGTTTTGTGTCTTTACACAGAAAGAAGGCTGATATTTGTACCACTCATGTTTCAAGCCAGCTTTACTGAGGATATTGGTTGGATTTTGAAATCCTACTGCCATAATTTCCTTTCTCTATTTTTAGGGAAGCACCAAAGCTCCTTCTGTGCTGAACTCTGGTTTTACCTTCACGAAATAACCAGGGAAGAAGGAATAACTTGGGCTGGGGGAAATTTGGAGCTCAGATGTTCAGTCTGGTACATGAAGAGCATAAGGAAGCACAAGACAGATGGTCTGAGGAATCTTCTGAACTTGCTGGGATCCCCCAGCCCTCAGGGATTTGCCAAAAAAAAAAAAAAAGGTTATTTTTTTAGACAGGTTTATAAAAACCAAAGAGTTTGGGCCACTCTCTTGTGGTGATTATGGATCTGTTAATGAGGAGGGAAAGGGAAAACAAGGAATGAAAGACAAGAGAGTTCCTGATATGCTGTGAAACACTTCCTGGTGAAATATCAGCCCAGTCATGGCAATAAATCCAGGAAAAGACATGGGATTGAGGGCAGGAAAAACTTGGAATGAATTGAATTTTGCAGATCATTGTGCTGGTAAAAAAAGATGTAAATGGGAAATGAATGGGTTTGGAGTGAGGGAACATGAGGGGACATGAGAGAGGAACTCGAGGCTGGGTGACAAAATCCCTCCATGTTCATGATGGAGACAAATTCCAAGTGGCTTTAGGATCCAGGATGTGCCAATCAGCCCAACGAGGCACGAACAGGGTCTGGCATCCACCAACCAGTGTCAGTTTTCCATAGTCACGGATATCTCCAGCAGTCATTTTTCTAGAGGAAGGAAAATGTTCACTGGTGAACATGAACTGGGAACGTGCCACAGATGCTGGAAGGATCCTGCTGGGATTTGGGATGTGGGAAGTGATGATTGTGCTGCTCGTGAGGGGTTGGGTTACCAAGGACATGGCCCTGGACCCTGGGGACATTCGGGCTGCGTTGCCTCAACCAGGCTTTGGAAGGACGTGGAGCACAATTCCAATGGAATATCCCACTGGGAATGGCATTGCTGCTGTGGCTGGGGGCAGGGAGCCTTCTCCAGGGATGGGAGGTGGCTCCAGCTCTGAAATCCTCAGGAGAAGGTCTTGGCTAAAGCAGCAGGTGCCGGTTCCTCACGAGGCTTCAGAGGAGTTGTGGGTTCTTGGCCACAAAGATCGGAATGTTTGGGATCCAAGGAAGATGCCGGGGCAGGGCCTTCAAATTGATTTTGTATCTTCCCAGGAACAACTTTTACTCCCTAATTTGAGAAGAGAACACCACGACAAGAGACTTCCAGTATCTAAAGGGGGCTTAGGAAAGCCAGGGAGATCAACTCTGTGCATGGGCAGCGGAGAGGAGTTTTACACCAAAAGAGATTTAAATTATGTTTTAGGAGGAAATGCTGAGGCTGGAACTGGATGGCTTTAAGGTCCCTTCCATCCCAGGCCATTCTGGGACTGTGCAGTATCAGACTTCGCAGAAGCCTCCAAAAGGTGGAAATGTGAGGGGAAAATAACAATGAAACCCCAATCTTTTCGTTTTCCCCCTTTTTCTGATCCATAGGGCAGCAGGACTGAGCCATTCCCAGGACCACTGTGGATGCTGAAGGATATTTCTCCACCACCACCAACCCTTTGGATTCCAAATGGGATCACTGCGGGCTCAGCCAAGTCCAGCCACTGAACTAATGACTGCCCCCCTCTCTTAAACCTTTTGAACCACCCAGCAGCCTTTAAACCTCCCTGGACATTCCCATGGAAGGCCATTCCAGGAGCCATTTTCTGGTTCCTGCCCCAACAGCAACTTTCTCCTACAGCATTTTCCACAAGCCAACTGCAGCAGCACCGTGTGTGATGAGCTGAGGGGAAAAGGACACCAAAGGCAGCACGGCTTGGGAAAACACTGCTTTTCCCTCTTTTCCCAACCTCTCTGTGTGGAAAGGTCCAGCTGGGGTGAGATAAGGTGGTGATGGAGGAGATAAAGGGGGCAGTGCTGGTTTATCTTCAGCTCAATCTGCACCATGGGGCTGGCAATAAAAAGCCCCAAAAATACAAACTCAGGGCCGTGATTTGCTCCTACTTCCTAATAAATAATGACAAGAGGAAAAAGTATTTCACAGCACTTGGACTTTTGGGGAAACCAAGGATTTGGAAGGACAGAAAGGAATTTTTGAAGGGCAGGAATAGACTTGGGTGTCCTCAGAAGGAGAAGCTCAGTGCCAGCTTGAGCTGGGCCTGGCAGCTGTATCCTTCCATCTGCCCTTCCCATCCCAGCACATCCCGCATGGATTTGGGCCATTAACTGCAAGAATCTGATGATTTGTGCAACCAGGATAAAAAAAAAATGTGCAACCAAGGAGAAGAAAGTACAGGATGACAGAAGCTCCATGTGGGAATGCTGCACTGAATTCCAGGAAAACTCTGTCCTTCATCCCTGGATGCCCAAAGCCAACCAAGGACACCAAAAGCTGTTGGGACTCCACAAATCCGAGCCCACAGGTTGAATTGGGATCAATAAATTGGAGGAAAGTTTGGAAATCTCATCTTTAAGAACAAATTAGGGAGGCTGGAGGAGGAAGGTCGGGTTTGATCCCAAATAAGTCTCTCCGGTGATGGATTTGTCCCAGAAAACTTCACTGAGCAGCAGTTCCTTCACACAAATCAGCGTGCTAAAAATCTGGGATATTCCTTGGATCCTTTGGGATCAGCAGCCCCTCACTGGTGAGGAGGGAGAGGAGCAGAGCAGCCCCTGGTGCTGCACAAACCCAGAAACAACAAATATTCCTGAATTATCAACAGTTCCCAGCACAAATCCAAAGCACAGCCCCACACCAGCTAAAATCAAATTCATTAACTCCATCCCAGCCCAAACACTGCAGTTCTTTGCCACTTTCAACCTTAAATTCAGATATTTAGGCTGTAAACTGCATTTCCCCACCTGCTCAACAACTTTCCACGTCAAGGACCTTCGATATCAAAGCTCAATAATGTGAAATACTCCTAAAAGTGTAGTTCTCCCTTAAATGATGGAATACAAGAAACAGCAACCAAAAATATTTAATATATCGAGTTCTAAGCAAAGCAAATCTGTCTCCAAATGCGAATTAAATTCGTGTTCAGTGTTTGCACTGAACTTGCAGGTTCATTAGTGGCAGAGCTTTGGGAGATGAAAAGAGGAATATTTTTAAGGCACAGCCTGTTACTTCTCACGCTGGAAGAAATAATTGCCCTCCTCAAGAAGGAAAAGAAAACCTTTCCAGGTGAAAGATGGAACCACAGATTGGGATTCATGGCGGAATTAGAGACTCATTTTACAGGGAAAACGCGAGTATTTTTGATCTGAAAAAGGCAGAACTGGACTAAAATCGCCAAATTATTATTTTTATAGAGCCCATAATTTTATTTTGGATTCATCCTGATGTGTAAGGCTATGATTTATTACAGCAGGCCATGAAAAGAGTGATAAATATAGAATAAATTGTATAAAAATACACAAGATCTTAAGATTTGCTGTCTTCCAGCACTATTTAACAACCTGCTGGATTCTGCATCAGCTTGTGCCCAATCTCCCTGACTGATCTCTCTCATCCTTTACTGCAAACGTAGCAAAAAAAGTCATTTAAAAAGCATTAAAGTGATAAAAAGTTTAATATTCCTCGAAGTTCTTCAAGATGAAAAGGTTTCACTGCCACTTCCAGCTAAGCCTGCATATTCTTAAAATAACTTTTTAAAAGGGTGAAATTGTTACTTCTTGGGAGGGAAGAAGTGGTTTGGGAGGATTTACCCACAGCACAGCCAGTACAAAATAAAACTGGGAATGCCCAGGTCCATGGAAGCCCTCAGGAAACATTTCCAGGGGGGTTTGGAGCTCCTGCCTGGGGTGACCCATTCCTGGGGCTGCAGGGACCTCCCCACCCTGCCTGGGGCTGGAAAGGGCTCCAGGAGACTGGAGAGGGACTGGGGACAAGGGATGGAGGGACAGGAGCCAGGGAATGGCTTCCCAGTGCCAGAGGGCAGGGCTGGATGGGAGATTGGGAATTGGGAATTGCTGGCTGGGAGGGTGGGGAGGGGCTGGGCTGGAATTGCCAGAGCAGCTGGGGCTGCCCCTGGATCCCTGGCAGTGCCCAAGGCCAGGCTGGACATTGGGGCTGGGAGCAGCCTGGGACAGTGGGAGGTGTCCCTGCCAGGGCAGGGGTGGGATTGGGATGGGCTTTGAGGTCCCTTTTAACCCAAACCGGATTTGGCTGAGGCACTGCCTGCTCCACGGGCATCTCCAGAGGGAATCCCACATCCCAGATGGGCACAAACCCTGCCCCTCATGGGTTTAATTAACAGAGTCGAACCAGTATTAATGGGAAAGGACACAGAAGTGTAAGGGGGGAACCCACACCCTGCCTCAGTTTCCCCACATGAGGTCTTGCAATTGGTGGGTGCTTGGAGATGACTCTGAACCCTCAAATGCTGGAACGGTTTGGGTGGGAAGGAGCATCCAATCCCACCCCTGCCATGGGCAGGGGCACCTCCCACTGTTCCCACGCGCGTCCAGCCTGGCCTTGGGCACTGCCAGGGATCCAGGGGCAGCCCCAGCTGCTCTGGCAATTCCAGCCCAGCCCCTCCCCACCCTCCCAGCCAGGAATTCCTTCCCAACATCCCACCTAACCCTCTCTGGCACTGGGAAGCCATTCCCTGTGTCCTGTCCCTCGTTATCCCTTTGCTCTGCCCAATCCTGGTGCTCCAGGGCCCCTGGCACTGCAATCCCTGTCCCAGGGCAGCTCTCCTGGGCACTGCTGCTCATTGTTCACCTTTGCCTCCTCAGCCCCAGCCGTGCCCAGGGAAACCAGGGATTCACTCCAGCTGCTCTTTCACGTAGAAATAAATTGGAAGATGTGGAAAATAAAGCTCAGCTTTTCAAAGGTCACGCCTTGAGAGGTTGTTGATTTTTGGACAAGTCATCCTGCGCTCCTGCTCAGGCTGGGGGGGCTGGAGGATCCTCAGCACTTTCAGAACAAAGTTGAATAAAGTTCAGTCCCTTTTCTAAAGAACAGGAGGAGGCAGGGGTTTGCTGAAGCCTCCTGCTCTTTGTCCTTCGTTATTGGCTTCCTGCCAGCCAAGGGAAGGGTTTAGGAATGTCAACAGGGATTTCCTGGCGTTCAATCCCCCTCTGCCTTTTGGCTGCCACCAAATCACAGCAAACCTTCATTTCCTCCTCCCTGCTAAAGGCAAAGAGTAGGGGTGTCCCAGCCTGGAAAAGGGAGTTTTAGGAAGCAAATCAGTTTCTGGAACTGTCCAGGGCAGGTGGAGTCACCCTTTGGAATTGTTTAGGTTGGAAAAGCCCTCTAAGCTCACCAAGGTCCCCAAGTGCCACATCCACAGGGCTTTTAAATCCCTCCAGGAACGGGGACTCCAAACCTCCCTGGCCCTCTCCATGAGGAATATTCCCAGTATCCAACCTGAGCCTCCCTGGGTGCAACCCGAGGCCGTTTTCTCTCATCACTTGGTCTATTTCCACAGGGCAGATAAACAGAATTGGGTAACCAAGGTATTCAAATGATTTACTCCTCATGGCAATTAAGGGGCTGGCACTAATTATAATAACAAAACCACTAAAAATATTCCTAAAACTGCTGTTCCTAAGCTCTTCCAAGCAGCACAGGAATTTATGGGGTAAAAGACACCTCAGTGTTCAAAACTGAAGAAAAAAGCTAAGAATTAGCAAAGCTGGTTCCGATTCATGCTGAAATATGGGAGATAAATTTAAGAGTCACGTGAAGTCCCAACAGCTACTTTGGGACCACCAGAGCTGATTGCAGAGCAGGTTGTTAAATCCCACAGGAATTCCAGCTGGGTGTGGCACTCTGGGTTCCCTGCACCACCAGGAAAAACCTGGGTGTCACTGGGGGGCAAAATGGCCCAAGGCAAGAGAAACAGGAAAATAAAGAGAGTTTTGGCACATCCAGCCTCAGGGTATTGCTGGGATAAGGTACAGGAAAATCAGGATTCCCCTTTGGATGCTTGGTCCCAAAACATTCCCAGAATAAGGACAGGTATCCCCGCACCTCTGTCCTGCTGCCTGGAGGCGCAACAGGTTTAGGTTATGTGGGATCATTTCCCAAGCAGTAAATGTGGGATTTCCTGGAATCTCCTCACTACAAAACCATCAAAATGAGGATTTCCGCACAATTTTCCAATGCCAAGTTCTCTGAGGGAACTTCCCAACATCTCCTGCTGATGGACAGAAATCCCCAAGGTGGGGAAAAGGCAGTGAAACTGTTGGGAAAGCAAATAAAAACCGGGAAAGGCAGGGAAATACTCAGTGCAGCCCATGGAAACCCAGGGAAAGTGGGCTGGGGGTTCTCAGTTTGAGTAAAATTATAATTCTGACGTGGAAACCCCAAATATTCCGATCACACCAAGCTGGTACAAGTTGCTCCTTGCTGGTGTTTTCTCTTGTCACCCTTTAATCCCACCCCAACTCCGAGATTACAGGACTGTTAGCATTAAAAAGGGATCATCGTGCAGGCTCCATCCCACCAGGCAGGGATGTAATTATTCCTTATCTTCCAAGACAGCCAAGCCCAGGAAATACAATTACCCAAATTTATGTGCACTGGAGGGTGAAAAAAGGAGCCATAAAATTAATATTGTGTTTATCCTTTCCCTTTCAGCAGTTGTTAAAACGCACCAGTGACTTCCTGACTCTTCCTTTTGAAGAATTCTTGGCTGGAATTCATTGTGACTTTGATTTCCTGCTTGTTTACAAAGCTTTTCCCACCTCTTCCAATTCCACAGGCTCCCAGCCATAACAAAGAGCCTTCTCCTCTCCTCAATAACCACCCTGCACTGGTTGTTCGGGAACTGTTGGCTGCTAATGTGGGAAAAGCTACAATTTCCCTGGAGCTGGTGTTGGTTCTGCTCATTCCATGCCCAAAACAAACAGTTTTGGCAGCTGGATGGAACTGGATGAGCTTTAAGGTCCCTTCCAGCCCAAATCTGTGATTCCTTATCCATCAGATTTATCCCTAGAGGAGGATCCAAAGGAGCTGTGTCCTGCTGGAGCAGGGGGAAATCAGGAATGTGGCACCATGGAGGAGCTGGGTACAGAGGGGCCTCAGTCAGCTCAAACCTCAGCCAAAATGGGGCCACCAAAATCTCCAAGGAATTACATGGAGCTGCTGGAGCAAACCCAGAGGATGAGCAGAGGGATGGAGCAGCTCTGCTGGGAGGAAAGGCTGCGAGAGCTGGGATTGTCCAGCCTGGAGAGGAGACCAGGAGTGACCTCACTGTGGCCTTGCAGTGCCTGAAGGAGCTCCAGGAAACCTGGAGAGGAAGCTGGGACAAGGGATGGAGGGGCAGGACACAGGGAATGGCTTCCCACTGGAATCTCTAGTGGATTCTCTCCTGGGAAAAGTCGAACATTTTGGTGTTTCCATCACTCCTGGAGTCTGGGGTGGCTCAAATTTGGGGTGCCCAAAGAGCTGTGGCCATGCTGGGGAGCTCAGCACCAGCAGTGGTGCTGATTGGTACACAATAAATCCATTTTGCTTTCCTTTATTCCCCCCTTTGCATTGGAAAGCAGAGGAGGGAAGAGGGAATTTCAGAGGCTTCGCTTCCTCGCTGTTATTCCCGTGTTCTTTATCTGAGCCAAACCCAAGAGCTTGGAAAATTCCAGGGATTGGTGTTGTGTGAACACAGAGAGGGAACGGGATTTGTTTAATGTTTGACGGAGTGGGGGCCACTCCAAAACCTCCTAAAGGAGCATGGGAAATGGGGAATGTTCCTCAGGGAACGTGCCTAGTGCTGCTTCCAGAGGCCGAGCCAAGGACGGAAATGAGACCCATTCAGAGGTGCTTTGGTGAGGAAATCAGGGAATCCTGGAATGGTTTGGGTGGGAAAGGACCTTAAATCCCATTCCCATGGGCAGGGACACCTCCCACTGTCCCAGGCTGCTCCCAGCCCCAATGTCCAGCCTGGCCTTGGGCACTGCCAGGGATCCAGGGGCAGCCCCAGCTGCTCTGGCAATTCCAGCCCAGCCCCTGCCCACCCTGGAATTCCTTCCCAGTATCCCAACTAAATCTCCCTTCCTGCCATATTTACAGCCCCCAGTGCCACAGTTCCACCCCTACATCCACGTGGAAATACCCAAATAATCCACAAAAACTCTTGAGCTCATCACTGGTGTGCAAACCCCTCCTGAGGTACGGAGCTGACCAAACCCTCCAGGAAGAAACACGGAATTCCCAGTTATCCCTTTTGGTCCCATGATCCCCCTGAGATCCACAGTTCCTCTCCCAGCTCCCTCCTGACCATGCCAGGCTTTGCTGTGTTCATCCTGCAGGGATGCTGTCCGGGGTTGCAGTGTGTTCTATTACCATCCCCACGAGCTGTTGGAACCAGGTGGGGCAGGGTTTCCTTGCCCCCTCCCACCGGACCATCTTCTGTTAATGGCCCATCCATGCCCTGCCCATGACTCATCATCCCAGTGTGAGATGCTCCACCCAGAGGGAGGAACCAAGCATTCCATCCTGGATATAATCTGACATTCCCAGCACCACGGACACCCTTTCCACTGGATTCCCAGAGGACAGGAGCTACATAGCTGTGGGGAAACACAAAGGGTGAAAAAGCTCTTAGGTGTGAGAAGCAAGCAGGTTTCAGGAATAAAGCAGGAGAGTTTAGAGATCAGCTTTAGCTGTGAAAACTTGGAGATAGAAGAAGATACACTTATATAGCAAACAAGGACATCAAAACAATGGTTGGAGTTGCTCGGTTTTGCTGAGATAGGTTTTGAAGTTGCATAAAATACTCTTAGCCAGATAGATAAAGTTTAAGCTTAATAATGGAATCTTGTGCATTGTTATATAAAGGCACAACAAGCGAGCATCGTGTACACCAGAGGTACGTGCGCTGTTGGGGATTGGTTCAGACAGTTCTCTGTAACTTTTAGAAGCACGCTATTGGCTGAGCAGCTTTTAAGAATGCTCTGGAACCAGGAAGTCTTTGGATGTCTGGGACGGTGTGAGCTTTGTACCATCTCCGTCTCAACTCTGTGAGACTGATAACGGAATAAAATAATAAAAAGCTCCTGGAACGCCTGTCCGAGCTCCCCGTCCCGTTTGTCGATGAAAACGCCGGCACACGGCCACCACTGGACATTCCGAGGAGGAGCAGCCCCTTCTACAGGATCACCGCTCCAACAGAACCACATCCAGCACTTGAGGAGGACTGCAGCCACCGTCTTATGGGACTGCTACGGCCCCCCTGACTAACAGGGTGTCAGGTTGTGTCCTGACTCTGTCCCTTTGAACCAGTGTTTTCTGCCTTTTTTAAATTTCCCTATGAAATTGTTATTCTGACTTGGTGCCTCCCACTGGTTTGTTTTCAGACTAGTACAGATGGGGAGCTTGCAGTCACCCCAGAAATAAAAGCCAAAGCACCCCGGGTAAATATTGCTTTTCAAAAGTCATTTATGAGGGAGCCATCACCCAGCAAAACCTTAACTGAAACAAAGCCCCTCACTGCAGGAACGGACTGGAAAGGGGAGGGGGAGTAAATAAACTCTGAAATTCACAGCAGCTCCCTCCGTTTAGCCACATTTAGCCCGAGCACATCAATCCCCTAAAGTTTCCCTTGAGCTCCAGGAGGTTTTAGCAGCAGAATTTCTCTTCAAACGCTCCCATTCCCTGCACCAAAGGCTTTTTGTGCTGCAAGACTTGGGTTTTCCTTCGATAATTCTTAAATAGAGCCTTTAAACTTAAGCAAACCTTCAAGGCCACGCAGTTTCTTAATTTCAGGAGTCCTCAGAGAGGTCCGTTCTCGTCTAGGAGAATCACGAAATGATAATTTCAGCATTGTGAGATAAGCAATTAATTCCCCAATTAATCAAAATATTCAGTATGCAACAGGCTTCTTATTTGAATAAGCAATTATCCAAAAGTCCTTTGATTCCAAATCAGCACAAAAAACCATCCTGGCATGGGGAAATCGTTCCTGAAGTGTTTGTTTGGATACAAACTCCGGATGTGCCGAGCGGGAATACATCCTTGGGATGGATTTATCAAACAGAGCCCTTTCAATATTCCTTGTGCAGGTTCCCAATGGAAATATTCCATCCCTTCCCTTAAAGGCTCTGGGAAAACATCCACCTGGATGAAATCACTGCTGGAGCAGGACTGCAGCACGTTGGGAAGAAATTCCTGTTGGACGCTGCCTTTAAATAAAAGCCACAATAAAACAAATCCACCTGGGAGAGAATTTGGGTAAGAGACTCCCCAGGTGAACAGGGACACGTTGGGAGACTGGAAAATGGGATCCCAGGCTGGTTTGGGACATTCCTAGGGAATAAAATGGGAAGATGGGAGTGGATGGGACCCCTCCAGGTACCTCAGAGCCATCGCTGCTGTTCCCAGAGTTCTGTTCCAGCAGCCCCAACAACTCCATCCCCAGCTCCAGGGATTTTCCTAAGCCCCCCTGGACGATGGAAACGAGCCTTCCTGAAACAGCAGAGCAGGAAAGTCTCAATTTACCAACTCCTCGGGGTTTGTTCCCCACTCCTGGGAGGTGCTGGGACAGCCCAGGCTGCACCTCAGGGATTCCCAACAAATTCCAGGCTCCCCAGTCCCATCCAGGTGATGGAGACACAGAGACAGCAGTGATGAACGGTTGGGTACCATAGAACCATGGAATGGGAGGAAGGACCTTAAATCCCATCCCAATCCCAGCCCTGCCATGGCAGGGACACCTCCCACTGTCCCAGGCTGCTCCCAGCCCCAATGTCCAGCCTGGCCTTGGGCACTGCCAGGGATCCAGGGGCAGCCCCAGCTGCTCTGGCAATTCCAGCCCAGCCCCTCCCCACCCTCCCAGCCAGCAATTCCCAATTCCCAATCTCCCATCCAGCCCTGCCCTCTGGCACTGGGAAGCCATTCCCTGGCTCCTGTCCCTCCAGGCCTTGTCCCCAGTCCCTCTCCAGCTCTCCTGGAGCCCCTTTAGGTCCTGCTCTCCCTGGATCCTTCCCTTCTCCAGGCTGAACATTCCCAGCTCTCCCAGTCTTTCCTCCCAGCAGGGCTGCTCCATCCCTCGGATCACCTCCAATCCCTCAGATCACCTTCCTGCTCTGTAGCACCAAATTCCTCTGGCCACACACAGTATCCCTCTGGTTTTCCATCTCTTTTTGTCTGCCTGATCCCAATCAACACTGAAATGACTTTTAGTCACAGCCAAGGGCTCCAGATAAAACCTCAGGCAATGCAAGAACTGTGAGTGAGTAACAGAAATAAAATAACTGGTTTCCAACTGGGCCTTTTATAACAATTCTGATTGAGGAGAAGAAGAGAAAATAATCTTACAGCTTCCTCCAGAAATCAGAAGCTGCTTCTTGACCTGATGCAAATCATTTTTCAACCCTACAAGGCCCCAGTGATAAACAAAGCCCCGGAGCACGCCCGGGTCCCACTGCCCATCTCCCTCTGCAATTAAAGCTTTGCATTCCACCCAAACAGAACCAGGTGGGAATTGACTTCTCTCCATTTCAGCCTTCACTAATATTTAATTTTATTAAAAATCACATCCCATTTGCCTGAAAGTGGGGTTCTCAGCGTCTCCTCCCAGCCAGGGGAACTGCTCAACATCCCAATGAGCTCATTTAGAGAGGCAGAGCTGAGGCTGGGCAGGCTCTGATGGCTCTGGGTCAGGAAAAGGGGAGAGGAGAGGCTCAACCATCACGGGCTCAGTGAATAAATCACAGCTCTGCCTCCTGAATCCTAAGCAGAGATTACAAACTGCAAAGGCTGAGAAACTGTGATTGTTTTCAATCTTTAAACCCCAGGAAAAGGTCAGCGAGGTAATTGCTGCAAGAAAAGATCACAGGTCAGGAGAAATTTTTTTTTTTTTTGCTTGAAATAATCAGAAAAAGTGGCAGAAAAAGAGTTCACAGTGGGAGGAATTAAAGAGGGTGTTTAGTTCCAGATCTAATTCACACCAAATACTACAGAGATGAAAATTCTGGTTGTGCAAAGCACCTGCCAAACTTTCTGAGTCTCACTGAACCGTGGAGGAGCAGGGAGGGTCCTGTGGTGGGAGAATCAGTGTTGTGGGAGATGCCCAGGCACAGCTTATTCCCATTTTCTGCAGGATTTTGGGGTGTTCTGGTCCAGACCTGGTACCAGCTGCTCACACAGGGTAAACCAGAGCACAGGGAAACAAAACCTGAGTGCAGCAGGAGGGGTTCAAACTGGAAAATACCTGGGGCTGTCAGAGGAACCCAGCTGGGGAACAGGTCTGGACTAAACTGGGGATGAATGAGATTTTCTTTAAGGTCCCTTCCAACCCAAACCAATCTGATTCTGTGATTCCTTATAAAAAATATTTAAGATATCCCCGGAAGCACCAACAGGCCAAATGCAGAGCTCACAACAAATGGAAATCAGTGAGAAAAAAGCGACTGCACAGGTTCCAGGGGCTGCCAAAACAGGACCTTGGTTTTAAGGGATCAGTTTTGTTTTCACTTTTCACAAGCTGCAGTTTCCTGCCTCATTCTGTCCCCAGGAAGGTGGAGAATGAAGGAAGTTAAGAGGGGCTGATATTAAACAAAATCAGGTGAGCACAACTCCAGCAAGAATTAACAACACCCTTCTAGGGTGAAAACCCTGGACAGGTCCCAGAGCTCCCAGCAGGAGGCAGGGCCTGATGGAAGAGAAAAACAAAGGGAAAATCCCCAAGAAAAACAAATTTAGCAGGTGGGGAAACAAAGGTACAAGGAAAGTGTTCCACACTCACAGGAGGAGCTGGAACAGGACTCCGGAGTGTCCTGGCTGGAGCTGGGAAGCCACTGATCTATGAGGAAAGGCTGGGGATGTTCACCTGGAGAAGGGA
>NW_008238988.1:6862094-6864610 GCF_000691975.1 Corvus brachyrhynchos
TGGGCTGGAATTGCCAGAGCAGCTGGGGCTGCCCCTGGATCCCTGGCAGTGCCCAAGGCCAGGCTGGACATTGGGGCCGGGGGCAGCCTGGGACAGGGGGAGGTGTCCCTGCCATGGCAGGGGTGGAATGGGTGGGATTTGAGGTCCTTCCCACCCAAAGCATCCCAGGATTCTGTGACACTCCCAGTACTGAGCTGTTCCTGCTCTGGGTAACAAGAGGAACCTCCCTGAGGCACAAATGGGCTCTGCTGCTCCCAGCCCTCCCCACATCACCCCAAGGCTCCCAAGAATCCAGGATCCAACTCCTCCCTGCCAGAGCAGGGTTTCAGGTCCAGTTTTTGACTCTGGAGTCACAGAACTGCTCTGGCACCATGGAAGGGTTCAGGGATCTGCTGCAGGCAAACAAAACAACCACAGCCTTCACCGAACCCAAACACCCCTCACCTGCTGCCGCTTCCCCTGCAGGACAGGGCCCCTCCAAAGCTCCAATTCCAGCCACCAGAATTCCCATTTATTCCAAGCTCAAGTTCCCACATGGTCAGCAAATCATCTCCCACACAGCCCCAGCCCGGAGCAAATCCCAGCTCCAGGCAGCTCGCCCCACCAGGATACCAGGGAATTCCTGGGAAAGGATACCAGGGAAATCCAGGAAAGGGACACCTCCCCTCCAGCCCCTTAAAGTTGGATTTTCCTCCCAATTTATTGGAATAACCTCATTTCCAGCAATTTTTAAAGGAAGTCCATCCCAGGAGGCAAGCAGGCAGCCCCAGGGCTGGCAGTGCCACAGCTCACCAGAGCCACAGCCAGAGATCCTTCACTGAAGAAGAAAAGCACCAGGGATGATGTTCCTGGTGCCTGCCTTTAATTCCAGAGGAAAAGGGCTGGAATTCCCTAAAACCATTTAATCTGCTCCTAGGAACAGCAACACAACCCAACAGCAGCAAGGAACGCTTCTCAGGGAGCTCAGCCCCCTCCCATTAAACCCAACCCTTCACTTGTCCCAGGCACAGAACTGGGAAAGCAGAAACGCCAGAGAAAAAGCAGCAGAAAATTCAGCCAAAAACCTCAGAGAAATTAACTAAAATAATTAATTAAAATAGTGAATTAAAAAAACAGCTGCACAAAGCAGAACAGAGCACTCATCCATTCCTGCAGGACAAAAAAAAAACCCCTCACTTCACTCCAAACCTCCCATCCCACTCCTGCACCTCCCACCCCTCATTATATGGTTTCCTTAATTAACCCTGGAAACACCTGGGTTTAATTACCCAGCAGAGCTTTGCTGCAAGCAGGGGTCACTGCCCCAACCCTGCTGCAGCTGGGCAGCCCCTGGGGTGTCCTGCTGGACATTTCGGGGTGCTTGGCACCCTCCTGGAATTCGGGATCTCACCTGGGATGTTCAGCGCATCCCATGGGAGGAGAGAGAAATCCAAGTATTTTCTTGGTCTTGAACAAACACAGGAAAGGGGGGGTTTGTGCCATGGGGGCTCTTGGGACAGGCTTCCCTTCTAGAGTGAAAACCCTGGACAGGTCCCAGAGTTCCCAGCATGAGGCAGGGCCTGATGGAAGAGAAAAACAAAGGGAAAATCCCCAAGAAAAACAAATTTAGCAGGTGGGGAAACAAAGGTACAAGGAAAATGTTCCACACTCTCAGGAGGGGCTGGAACAGGACTCCGGAGTGTCCTGGCTGGAGCTGGGAAGCCACTGATCTATGAGGAAAAGTGCCCAAGGCCAGGCTGGACATTGGGGCTGGGAGCAGCCTGGGACAGTGGGAGGGGTCCCTGCCATGGCAGGGGTGGCACTGGACAATCCTTAAAATTCCTTCCAACCCAAACCTTTCCATGATTCTTTGAGGAAAGGCTGGGAAAACACTCCGTGATTCCATGCACCATCCCACTCCGGGCCCAGGGATTCGCTGCTGTCCCCCCTCACTGCAGGGCGCACATTCCTGTTCCGAGTTCTTTTGGCACCTCCCAAGCCACAGCCAATCTCCTGCCGCTGCTCCTGGAATGGCTCCGTTTGCATAAATTTGTCGGCAAACAATTAAAGTTAATTAAGATAATTTATCACTTGAAAGGAAAGCATCTTATCATCAGGTATCAGCCTGTAAAGCAAACAAAGAATCGGCTGGAGGGAATCACTGGGTCCTTCTTGCCCTGTTAGACACGAAATGACAAAATCATTTCTGTACGAGGCTCTGCTGGGCCTGGGCACTTCGTTGTCAGAGTAATTAACTGCCATTAGCTAATTACCCTCTCTGGTTACTGCGTTTGTGACTCCACTATCGACTCATTTACACTTTGGCTGCATTCCCGCATGGAAAAGTGATCAAAAGTTGTGGTAACAGCCTGGAGATCTTGTCCTGGAGCAGGGATGGGGAGCTGGGAAGAGCTTTGTGTGCTCAGGGCCTTGGGATGCTCCTCCCGCTGCTTCCAAGGATTCCTGTTACATCCCGAACTGCCCCGTCTGCAGGGACTGTAAAAATAATGAATTTTGGGGAGAAAACAGCCATTTTC
>NW_008238988.1:6864709-6881755 GCF_000691975.1 Corvus brachyrhynchos
TCCAAATTCCAGGCAGGCTGCCAAGGTCCAGCAGCACTGCCATGGTTGGGAATTAGTGCAGGAATTCTCAGATTTGGGGGTTTGATTCCTTTTTCCCAAAGAAGATGAAACGACAGGAAAGGCTGAGGTTGCAGAGCTGCAAGTCCAGGCCAATCTCTAGCAGCTGATCACAAATTAAAAATATTATTATTTGCTTAATAATAATAATCATAATAATCAGGTTCAGGGAAGGCAGCAGTGACCCCGCACCTAACGAGGGAATGGTCTAATTAACCACTGCCCTGATGTTGGGTTGTTGCCATGGCAGCTGCACTCCAGGCTGCACCTGGATCAGAATCCCAGGATCACTTAGGCTGGAAAACACCCCTAAGATCATCGAGGACAACTCCCAACAAAGCCAAGCCCGGTGCTGTTTTAGCTTCCAGTATTTCCCAGTTTAAGCAGTTTATCACCAGTTCCTGATGTCCTTCGAGTCTTTGTCCAGCTTTTGGTTCCCCATCGAGCTGTTTTGAGCTGTAATTGGGAAATGCCCAATTTCCAGCCCCTTTTCCCATTGAATTCCCAAGCAGCCAACATTAAATCCCAGGTTTTATTTGGACAGACAGCTGCACTTCAACCCACTCAGCAACACCGTTGTTTGTTTACTTTCTTCCGGGGTTGCCACCTCCTCTGCTCTTGTTCCAAGGTTGACAGTGATTTAAATTCGGTGTATTTCTACAAGCTGAGCCTAATCTGGGGTATAAATCATGCTGAAGGACGTTTCCTCCTGCCTGTCATTGCTCAGGAAGATTCCATCAGCACTGCTCTCGGGGCTGTGTGCGATTCCAAGATGCGCTGCTGCCGATTCCAGAGGCGGCACGTTTTAATGAGCTGTGGGCTGGCAGGGGCAGGGAGGGCTGCAGTCGATGCCTCTGAGCAAATCCTAATTGCTTCCCCTCATTTGGGACCGCCACTGGGGTCTGCTCATTAACAAAGGACAGCTGCATGTCAATGCCCCCTGTTTGTGCAGAGGCTGAGGGAACTGCGCTGCCTGGACACGCTCTGCTTCCCACAGGGACCGTCACCCTCTTCCCGGGATTTCAGCTAAAAGCAGGGACTGCTCTGGGCTCACCACCAGCACAGCACAGAATTCCAGAGTCATTTAGGCTGGAAAAGCCTTCCCAGACCTGTGCCCCATCCCCACCTTGTCCCCAGCGCAGAGCACTGAGTGCTACCTCCAGACCTTCCCTGGACACCTCCAGGGACGGGGACTCCAAAGCTGGGTCTCCTCTGGAAAAGGCTTCCTAAGCTTTTCTGTCCCACCCTGACGAGTCTCTGCCCCATTCCCTGAGCTCTCCATGCCCCAGACCCCCGTAGAGTTGCAGCAATTCCCAGGTGAGGGTCCATGTCCCACCTCCCTCATGGATTCTTTCCCAGCTGCCAATTCCATCCTCATCTTTCATCCCTCAGGGGAGCTTTCCATGGCCACGTCCTCCAGGGGATAACAACAGCAGTAACAGCATTAAAGAAAGGGAAAGGCACTAATTCCAGTTAATTAGCAGGCTGCTGGATGTGCCAGCTGTGCTGTGGCCCCGTCACAGACAGGCTGAGGCCTCCTGTGACACCCAGCAGCTGCTGCCCAACAGGCCGGGATGGATGGAATTCAGTGCCCGTGCAAGGATTCCTTCGTTTGTTTTAATAGCACGAAGCAAGAGTTCCTTGGTCAAATCCCATTAATAACCCCTTTGAAATGCAGCCTGCAAAGCCCATTAAATGCAGACGGAGATATTTTAGGCAAAAGCTAAAACTGCTTGAACTTTGTGGTGTCTGCGAGGCCGCTTTAATTGAGCTGCAAACAGAGCATTTCTAATCCTGCCCGGACGAGGAAAGAGAGCAGAGACTTTTAAAAGAGAAGGAAAATTGTGGTAGCCTGCTAACCCCCTGATTCTGTGATGCTCCCCCTGTTCCCTCCCTGGCCTTGGCCGCTCCCTCGGTTTCTCCCTATTTGCTCCTGTACCCCAACCCTGCCCAGGGACCAGCCTTGGGCCCCTGACAAAACCATCCCACACCCGGACCACGTTGTCTCTCTACCTCTGAACATCGAGGGGACAAGATGTGATTAAAGCCATCTCAAATCCTCATGAGAGCCCCTTCTCTGCCTTCTTTCCCATCCACTGCGGAGCCAGACCACAGGGCTGTCCGAAATGGACTCTGGGATGCGATGAATCGCATGGCCCTGGGAAACCCTTGCTGAGCTTTCAGGGAGCAGCAGCCTGCTAGGCAGAGTCCAGTGGTTACAACAGAAAATAAATATCAGAGAGGAGCAGACAGCCAAGGATCCGGGGCATCCAGCAGGATGGGCTGCAGGGATGGGGGCACAGTGGCAGTGGGAGGTCACTTTCCCTTCCCTGCCAGGGTGGGGAGGAGCTGGGCTGGAATTGCCAGAGCAGCTGGGGCTGCCCCTGGATCCCTGGCAGTGCCCAAGGCCAGGCTGGACATTGGGGCTGGGAGCAGCCTGGGACAGTGGGAGGTGTCCCTGCCATGGCAGGGGTGGGGCTGGGTGGGATTTGAGGTCCTTCCCACCCAAACCATTCCATGATTCCATTTTTCTATGGAATCAAGGAATCAGCGTTGAGATCTAACCCAAAGTCTGAATATCAGTTTTAGTCCACAGCTCATTTTGCTCTCCTATCACAGGCCAAAGGAATTAACATCTGCCAGAGGATGGGATTCACGGAATTTTTGAGCAGGTACTTCCTACACCCCCCATCACAGTCCTGGCTGTCCCACAGGTCACCACATTTAGTGACTGAACCCTGTAACTTCAGCCAGACTCAGAGCAAAAAAGGATCCAAATGGCTGGGAGGGAGCAGGATTTCCAAGGAAAACTCCAGCTGCAAAGAACTGGAGCTGGAGAGGGAGGAGAGATGAAAGCTCCTGTCCCAGTGCGTGTTCCCCCCCAGGAATTCGCTGCAGTTTATCAAGGCTCACACAGATATTTTCCATTTCAAACCAAACCACCTCAAAGCCTGGCTGGGAACCTTGAGGTTCTGCCTCAGAACTGGGTGGGATAACAACAGAACAAGAAAACAAAGGAAGTCTTTATGGGAAATTGGTGATGCCCTTTCCAATCCCTGCGTGTTGGAACAGATTCGAAAGGGCCACTCGGAGCCCCGGCTTTAGTACAGCTCCAAAGTGATGCATTATTTGGTTTTCACCCCATTTTCCTCTGCATCCCCTCTCCTGTGGCTGGAACTGGTGCAGGGAGTGTGTCCAACACCCAGAGCAGCACATGGCATTAATTCATGCCAGAACTGGTTCCTTTCCTGGAAAGGCTTTGTTGCTGTCCCTCACAACTTCCCTCAGTTCGCTTCGTTAAAGCAGCTCTGGGTATCCAAATGTGGTCCCTGGGTTTCTCAGGAATTCTCAGATGGAGACACTTGGTTTCACTGATTAAACAGAGCCATGGGGCTGCATCTGCAGTGGGATCCTGAATTTGATCCCTGCCAGGCTATCTCAGCTTCTACAGGAAGCCATTTTCCTTGGTTTCCTTGATCTTCCCTTGCCCAAAAGGGGGAAAAAGGGGGGATTTGTCCAGTGTGACATCTTTGGCTTGGCTCCACGCTGAGCCAGGGAATCACCCTCACATCCCATCCACGCCTGCCCTGGGCAGTGGGAAGCCATTCCCTGTGTCCCGGCCCTCCATCCCTTGTCCCACCCCAGCTCTCTCTGTCTCCGGAGAAGAGGAACAGGCTCCTCTCTTTCTGTCCCTAAATACGGAATTCCAAACCCCACCCCGACCACTGCGCTGCCCTTGCCCTCCTCTGCAATGCAGGAGTTTATCCAGGATGGTCAATCCAGGAAAATTCAAGTTTGAAACTGCAGATAAGGATTTTTTGCTTATGGAACTCCCCAGCTGCAGATGTCTGGCAGCAAGAGATCCATGGAAAGATCCCTCTGAATTTGCCTGTGCTTCTTCTTCCCTAAATCCCGATGGGACTGAGGCTGCTGGGAGAGATGGAGCTGGGATGTGAGGCAAATCCAGGTGGCCACCACAGGAGATATACCAGGAACACCATGGAATCATCCCGTAGGGATTCGTTTCTGAGCAGGCCTCGGGAATCCAGCAGGATCGAGGCTTTAGAGGAGAATCCCCATGGGCTGGAGAGTGCCCAGAGCAATTCCCACATTCCTGGAACAGCAGGGAAGGCACAAACCCTGAGCTGGAGCCTTCCAAATCACTCACGGAGAGTGGAGAGTGGCACGTTCCCTCTGGCTCATCAGAATTCACTGGAATCCTCCCCTTGTTAATTTGTTGGCAAAACATCGCAAGCTCGACAGGAAGCCCAGGGCAGAGGTCAAACCCTGCAGCCCACGTGGTTTTGGTGAAGATATTAAATTTGCACGGGAACAGCTTTCCCCAGAACCTTGGAGATTTAAAAGATGAGGAATATTTTGCTCTAACTGGTCTTATTCCAATTTGTCCTGCATTTATGAATAGCATTAACTCGCAGTCGGAGCCATGTGGCAGGAGGAAAATTAAAAAGAGAAATAATAAAATGAGCTGTGGGTCCGGTTTGCGTGGCTGGGAGGTTTTCTTGGTGGGTTTCAAGCCATAAATCCTTTTGTAGCTTCACATAAAAGCAGATCCAGGTTTTTTTAAGGTGGAAAATGAATTCTTCCTTGTCTTGGTACAAGAATGGCTGCTCTCAAGGTCAGCTGGAGAGGGGTGTGCTGGCAGGATGGAGCGGTTTGGGCCCTCAGGGAATTCCTGGGATTGGAGGGACCTCCAGGGGGATTTGATCCATCCTCCCTGTTCCAGGAGGGTCACCCAAGGTTGCTCAGGGCCAGGGGTGGTTGGGTTTGGGGTATTTCCAAGGATGGAGCCTCCACAGCTTCCCTGGGCAACCCATGCCGGTGTTTGGGTGGGAAAACAGGGTTTTCTTGGAATATCAGCACTGTTTCTGTGTGCTCATCGCCTCCTGTGGGCACCACTGAAAGGAGGCCAGCTCCATCCTCAGCCTTCCCTCCCACAGGGAATTCCTTCCCTATTTATCCACAGGGACGAGACTTCCCTTATCCTCCAGGCCGAGCAGCCTCTCCCTGTGGGAAAGACGCTCCAGCCCCTTTATTAAACTTGTCACAGAATCCCAGCATGGTTTGGGTTGGAAGGGACCTTCCAAAGGTCCTCCATGAGCAGGTTTTTCCTACGGAAGGTATCCCAAAATGAAGGTATTTAGGAGCAAAGCGGGGGTTTTAGATAACACATTCCAAACCCTTCTCCCATCTCTCAGCCGAGAGCAACACCTGAAACATCCTGGAACTCCATGGCCTGGACTCCTCTGGAATGAATCTCTCCCAAGGGATCCCTGAGGAGGCTGTTCCTGAGGTTTTATTGTCCTCCTGCAGCACAAGCGCCACAGCCCAGATCAGGTGGGCGGGAACAGAGCAGCCGGAATTCACCTGGGAGAGTTCAACCTCCCAGGAAATCCCAGGAAGCTCCAGGCTGAAGGTTGGCTGTGTTTTGCTGAAGCCCTCGGGAGAGGAGTCACCCTGTCATTCCAGATGAGCTCCGGCAGAATTCCTGCCTGGCTTTGCTGCTTCCCACCTCGACCTGTTCCTCCTGCTGCTCTCATCTGCTGTGGGACAGGAACTGTGCTCCAAAGGGCACTTTGGGAACCAGCCCCAGCCCCGTTCAGAGAGCTCAATTCTCTTCATATTCCTTTAAGCTGAGCTTAATGAGCCTGGTGTGGTTTCCAGCCCAATTAACGCCACCACAACTCAGAGCTCGGCAATACCGGCCTCATGCCGCACTGGAAACGCTTTTCCCGGGCTAATGGGAATTCCTCGTTTCTGACGGAGGCACTGAGCACAGACGTGCCTGGGGCGGCTCTGTCCTGTCTGTAAGCGTTGGAAGGGATTTATTCCTTCGGCTTTCACCGGAGCCCAGCTGCTGTTCCTGCTGCTTGGCCAGCAGCTTTCCCCTGGACCTGTTTGGGACTTCGCTGAACTCTCCCTCCACCTGCTGCCTAAAAACTCGAGGTTTAATTAAAGATAATAACTCATGTGGCAGTGGATGAGTAAATGCTCCAGGAAAAGCTCACCTGAGTTAAAGTGACCAGATATCCAAATTCCAAAGGGACAGCTCCAGTTCTTTTGGCTCACCAGACTGACTTCTCCAAGGATCCACTTTGTCTCCCTGGTACCCTGGGCGCTGGCTTTGCCTCGGCAGCTGTTCTGTTTCTCCTCTGATTGCCTTTCCAGAAGACATTCTGCGTTCCTCAGTTCCAGCCACATTCCAGCTCCCTCACCTCAGCAGTGGTTACTCCACAGAACTGCTCGGGAGCCTCAGGTGACACCAAAGGACCTGCTCCTGGTGGCACCTCCACGTCCTTGTGCTGTCCCAGTGCTGTTGATGCCTTTTCCTGGTCTTAAAATCAAGAGTCAGACACGGTTAGAAAGGAAAAAGGGATTTTACCTTGGTATTTATTTTAAGGATCCTCAGCTGCACACTTCCAGGTCATATGCACAGAGATGCACCCCACCCAGTGTCCCCCAAAGATTGGGTATGTCATTAGAGGTGTTACTAATTAGCAGATCTATCAAAGATTCCCCAATGAGAGGCTCGAGTGAGCCCCCCTCCCCAAGGAGCCTTCCCCTGGATGGTTCTATCTCAGGTTACAGAATGTGTTCTGGAGAGGACCTTGGGCTCTGGGGCACACTGATCCCCGGCTACGAAGCTTCTGAGATGTTGAGTCTCCTGGCTGAACAAACGAGTCCAAGAATGGAGGCAAAGAGCACTGAGAATACAGAGGTTGTAAAAAGGTATAACAGGGGTATAAAAGAAAAGGCAAAAAATCATTGTGGCATCACTGTCCTTCCCTTTCTCCCCTGCAGCAGACGGGGTGTCCCCAGTGGGTGCAGGAATGGTCCCCACAGCTGCGTGTCCCTCTGGCTGGAATGCACAGGAACGCTTTGGAGTCTTCAGCCAGGCCACTTCTCTTCCTGCCGGTGTTGGATGCTGCTGGATCATGGAATCCCAGACTGGATTGGGTTCAAAATGACCTTAAATCCCACCCAGTGCCACCCCTGCCATGGCAGGGACACCTCCCACTGTGCCAGGCTGCTCCCAGCCCCAATGTCCAGCCTGGCCTTGGGCACTGCCAGGGATCCAGGGGCAGCCCCAGCTGCTCTGGGAATTCTGTGCCAGGGCAAGATTTCCTCCCACTCTCCCCTGCCCAACCAGGCTGTGACGAGTGTCCCAATATCCCCCTTCCCTTCCACACACCCAGGGACATCACCAGGCCACAATTCCTTGGAAGACCAAGCCTGGATGTGTTGTTTGATCCCATGGGAAGGAATCCTGCAGCGCTGGTTTGTGCCACCCGGAACATCAGGAATTTATCGAACGCCTGCTGTCACCGCCCAATTTTGGGATGAGCTTTTAAAGTCTGCACATTCACGAGAGGGATTTTCTTGCCCCGGACACGCTGGGAATGTGTCTAAGGAATGCTGGGTCCAGCGCTGTCCAGAGTGAGGAGGATGTGGAGCTGCTGGAGCGAGTCCAGAGGAGGCCAAAAAAGCTCTTGGTGACCAAATCCAGGGAAAGGTCATGGAAAATTATTGGGAAAATCAGCTGTTAATAGAACAGGTTATAAACATCTGTGTAAAGAGTACAGGGAGTATGTAAGGGAAAGAAGGCAAAAACCAAAAAGGCATTATTTCTGTCTTTTTTTAGAGATTAATAAGATTTTATTTTATCTAGTTTTTATTTCGTATTTAATTACACTACTGGGTATTCTATAGGTGTTAATTATAATTACAGTTATTACGAATGTTTTTTTCTCTTTAGGTTTGGTTTGGTAACTACGAAGTGAGTGCATTGAAGGTATGTTCAAGGTTTAATGTGGAATTTGAAGTTGGTTTTAAATTCTAACAAAATTTTTAATTATTTTTTCATTTTGATTTGTGTAAGAACAATAATCAGTTTTAATGATTTTATGGTTCGCAGGAAATGAGGAGTTATTTTGTTCTGTAAAATTATATTAGATGAATTATGGGACTTTTTTGGGTAAGGTTGAAATTGTGTGTGAAATGTGTTTTTCGTAGTTCTTACTATGATTAAACATTCTATTTGGAATTACAGTCCCTCCCAAGCTGGGTCACCTCTGATGCCATGAAGATTTTTTGCCTTTTCTTTTATACCCCTGTTATACCTTTTACAACCTCTGTATTCTCAGTGCTCTTTGCCTCCACTCTTGGACTTGTTTGTTCAGCCAGGAGACTCAACATCTCAGAAGCTTCGTAGCCAGGGATCAGTGTGCCCCAGAGCCCAAGGTCCTCTCCAGAACACATTCTGTAACCTGAGATAGAACCATCCAGGGGAAGGCTCCTTGGGGAGGGGGGCTCACTCGAGCCTCTCATTGGGGAATCTTTGCTAGATCTGCTAATTAGTAACACCTCTAATGTGATACCAGATCTTTGGGGGTGCATTGTGGTGTGCATTGGGGTGCATTCCACCTGGGCGTGTGCACCTAAGGATCCTTAAAATAAATACAATGGTAAAATCCCTTTTCCCCTTCTAAGCGTGTCTGACTCTTGATTTTAAGACCAGGAAAAGGCATCACCTCCGGGATGTTTGACCCGGCTGTTTCCACCTGAATAGGTTGGAATCCAAAACCAGGAGCAGACTGAGGTCCCCAAAGCCTTTTAAGGGGCTCCCCTATCCAAGGAGAGCTTTATTTCCGTTAGGATCGGATTTGGGAATGGGGTACTGCTGTAGCCGCTGAGCCAGCGATTGTGGTGGCTGAGGGGCCAAGGAGCCCCGAAATAGCAGAGGCCTGCTGGGCAAGGAACGAGGGCAGTCCTATGGTGGGACAAGCCCTAGGTTCCTTTCCAGCTTAGGGTGACTGAAAAAGCTTCCCCAGAATGCTCTGTTCTGCTCGGTTACTGTACCCCAGTTCTGCTCCCCTGCTTGGCTCCGTTGGCCTCCCCGCCCCTTGTTACCTGATTCGCCCTCAGAGTTTCCCTACCGGCTCCCTTGCCCTGGCCCTGCCTGTGTACGGCCCCTTGCCCTCAGATCATCGGTCCCTGATGCCCTCTCTGCTGCCCTATATAACCCTCGACTCCCGTTGTTCTCGGCCTGCTTCTCTGGAACCTTGCAGGGTTCCTTTGGAGGGAGCTGAATCCCATCCCCTGCCCCTGGGATGTGGAATTTGACAGGCATGAGGGAGATTTTGAGGCTAAAGGAGGAGAATTCTCTTCTCTGTCATAAACTGGGCATTAAAACTTAAGGAATCACCACCGAATCCCAGTAATTTGGGTAAAAACAAGAACATTTCTATTTTAAGCGCCACACCTGAGCACCACGAGGGTGGGAGCTGCAAGAATCCTTAATCCTGGGAGAGAAGAGCTGCTGGATATTGAAGTTTTCCATCAATTTAATATCTCAACCAAGTATTCCATTGAAAATTGCACACTGGGAAAAAGGCAGCACCGCCCCCCAACCATCACTGATCACTCCGTGTTGGCTCAGTAAAACCACACAGAACTGCCCAGCAGGAGCTCAGAAAAATTCAAATTATCGTTAAAAAATGCTGTTTGCTTTGGAATTGAAGTGGAAAACGAGGCTGTGTTGGTTGGAACCCGCTAAGAGGGAATTCTGTGGTTTTCCATCAGCCAGAGCTGCTCCCACCTTGTGTCCCACAGGCTCCTGACAGAATTCCCAGAGAGTTTTTTACATTTTCAGGCTCTCCAGCATTAATTTCTCCCCTTCCACTGAGCTACAACGCAGCCAACCACAATTAAAGTTTGGAGTTGAGCTGCAGACACATGAAAATTGTTCTTTGCCATTCCAGGGATAAACTTGGACTCTCCTGTTCCAGAGCCCCTGCCCTGACTCTGCTGGGATTCCTCAGGAAATGAAATGACCTTGAAGATTCCTCCTCTGGACCAGAAATGCCATAAATCTTTTATTATAGTCATAAAAATAGAAGCCAAATATTGTGATTTTATTCATATCCCACACATCACTTGACACAGAGATGGAAAAATTGACTTCTGGCTCCTGGTTATTCCAAGGAAACGCCTTGGAGGATATCTAGGGAGGGAGTTTCTAAATCGGGAACTTCTCCTGCTTCTTGCACATCAAGTGGAGCCAAGTCCCCTCTCGAACGCCATCATTTCCCTACTGGGGTTTGCTGTCACTCCTTCATAAAGTTCATTCAAAAACTTCCCAAAAATGGCATGGGAAAGCTCAATTCCATGGAAAATCAGGTGCCATGTAGCAGCCACAGCTCCACGTCCCTGCTGCCTCCATGGATAAAATTCCAGTGGTTTGGGTTGGGAGGGACTTTACATCTCATCCCGTTCCACCCATACCATGGGCAGGGATACCTCCCACCATCCCAGGCCGCTCCAAGCCTGGAAATCCTTGGATCCAGGGCCTGGAGGTTCATGCCCGGCTGAGGGAGAGTTTTGGGGGAAATGTGTGAAGGAATAAAGAGTGGGATTAGAAATCACCAGGAAAACTGCTGGGAATAGCAGGATAGAGGCCATGGATAACAATTAATAAACCAGGGAATCCCAAAAGAAAGGAAAAACCAAGGAATGATCCTGCAAAGTGCAGCAGAGACCTGGGAAGAAGGAACTGGGTGAGGCCATGAATAAATAAAGGATAAAGAGGGACCATGAGAGGTGGTCTGGGAGTGAGGAGGGCAGGGAAGGGATGGCAGAGGTGGGAAGCAGAGCAATCCTGGGATTCCACGGAGGGGGGATGACAGCCCCCTGGGATTCCAGCAGCTCAGGAGGCAGCAGGAGCCCGAGGAGCACTGCAGGTGTCCTGGGATACCAGAAATGTCCCCTTTTGCCATTACCTGGAGAGGCAGCTCCCACCCTGTCCAGGTTTGAGCTGCTTCTGTATTGCATCCCAAATTACTGCCCAGAGTGGTTTGGGAATTCTGGGAAGTTGTGGTAGCTGAGCATAAACCACTCTGAGAGGAAAAAACATGGAAGTGACCTAAGGAAAAGCAGTCAGTGCCCACCCGAACAGCTGGGCTGTGGAATTGCCCTGCTACAGCCGCCCCAGGCAGGCTCCAGATCCGGGATGGATCCCACAACACCCAAAATTCCCACTGGGAGTCCCTGCACTCACCACTGGCTTCATCTCATGGCCTGGACATAATTATTCCAGCCCAGGTCAAAGCCAGTAATTAGCTGAGTGTGTAATTATGTCTCGCAGTCCGGCTGAGCTCAGGCTCTGGGAGGGATTGATTTCCTGGAGGTTTTGCAACTCCAGAGTGAAATTTGTTCACTGTTAATAACTCCCAAATTAGCTCATCTAGGAGAGCTGGGAATAACTCAGCCATGTCAGTGCTCATCAACCAATTATCTGGGAATTCAAAAAGGCAAAGGGAAAAAAGGGATCTTGAACCCTTTCTGCAGTCCAGGGCAGGCAGGGGGAGGACGTTTGTCACTGCTGGGGCCAGGGGCATCACAGGACACCAGAGCCTCACTTCCTCCCTGGGAGGGGCTGGGCTGGAATTGCCAGAGCAGCTGGGGCTGCCCCTGGATCCCTGGCAGTGCCCAAGGCCAGGCTGGACATTGGGGCTGGGAGCAGCCTGGCACAGTGGGAGGTGGCCCTGCCATGGCAGGGGTGGGGCTGGGTGGGATTTGAGGTCCCTCCCAACCCAAACCCGTCTGGAATTCTGGGATTGGCACTCCCAGACCTTGCTCCCAGTGAAGTTGGGTTTGGGTTTCTCTTTTTTTGAGGAATTGTTTTAGAGCTCAGCTCCTTTTCCAAGCCAATCCCAGACCGAGGGATGTGAACTCCCTGGGAACAATGACCCCGGGCAAGGTCAGAAGCTGAACAGAAACAAACCCCAACCCCTGCCTGGAGCAGATCATCCCCCTTTTATCAGCGCTCGGAATAAATTTGCAGATCCAGCGGATGCCAGGAAGAAAATCCTCGCTGTGCTCCAGTTCCCTTCCCTCTACAGATTCCTTTCTCCTGCTCTCTGGTGCCCACTGTGTCCTGCCCGTGGAGGAATATTTTACCTTGGGAGTCTTTCCCTTGATCCTGTGTCACACCTGAACAACAGCAGACACAGGGAAGCCTCTCCCTGCGGATTTGAAAGGAAAAAAGGGAATATCACATTCCCTTGGTGAAATGAGGGGAGCAAATGGGCAGCAGGGCTGTGGGGGGGGAGCTCTGAGTGCTGGAATTCTGATGGGTTTATCCCCAAATACTTCTGGAGCAGCTCCAAGGGGCTGCAGCAGCCGTGCCTGGAGCCCAGAGCGTTCCCAGTCCCTGTGGGACCCCTCTGCCCTCACTGGGACAGCAACAAAGGCACAGCTCAGACTCCCAGAAAGCTGAAAGCTGGGAAGGGGCTGGAGCCCCAGGAGTGGCTGAGGGAGCTGGGAAAGGGCTGGAGAATTCCTGAGGGAGCTGGGAAAGGGGCTCAGGCTGGAGCAAAGGAGGCTCAGGGGGGACCTTGTGGCTCTGCACAAGTCCCTGACAGGAGGGGGCAGCCGGGGGGGTCGGGCTCTGCTGGCAGGGAACAGGGACAGGAGGAGAGGGAACGGCCTCAGGATTCAGGTTCACAGAATATTCCCAGTTGGAAGGGACCCACAAGGATTGAGTCCAGCTCTTAAATAAATGGGGATTGAACCCACAACCTTGGTGTTATTGGCACCACGTTGTGCCAGGGGAGGTTCACATTGGAGATTCAGGAAAAAAAAACATGGAATGGGTTATAAAGCAACTGCTGAGTGCAATGGTGGGGTCCTCATGCCTGGAAATGTTCCAGAAAGGAGTGGGTGTGGCATTTGAGGCCACGGGTCAGTGGTGAACGAGGTGCTGGGCTGATGGATGCCAGGATCCCAAAGGTCTCTCCCAACCTCAATGATTCCACAATCCCACGATTTGATTGTACCGAGCTGAGAAGGAAAAGTACAGAAGAAGCCACAAAGCACTGGTGTTCCAGAAGAATTCCCAGTCCCTGGGGGCACCTGGAGCTCCCTGAGGCTGCACCATCACCCTGTGATAAATAAGTGTGGCCTTATCTCCAAGCGCAGCCCACACAGAGCACCCTGATAAGAGCAGGGATTTGTTTACTCCTGATGGATTTCTGCCACTGGGAAGGGAAACAAACGGCCTGCCAGGGTTTAATGTACACAGATCCGCCGGCTTTATCGCCGGGATTCATCCGGGGAAGCCAAAACTGCCTCATAACAAGTGATGGGTTTTATTTTCATCTCCCAACATCCCCAGTGCCAAAGAGGGAGCCGGGTATTCACAGAGCACAGCTCAGCTCCAGTGGGCTTCTGATCCATCCCAGTATTTGGAAATAGGATTTCAGGACAATTGTTATCCCTCTGGATCAAGATGGAAATAGACTAGAGATGCAGTAGTGGTCAAACCCAAAAAGTTCCGGACTTTGTGAGGCTTTACTGTGGGAAAGGAGATGCTGGGAGTCCTCTCCAGGCAGGATCTGGTGGGATGCTCACTGCTTATTCCAGGACTCGACTTAAACCCTTTCAAAGCAATGCAATTGATTTGATAAATTCCATAAATTGAGCTTTAAAGCAAATTTTGCCAGTGATTTGAGATGAGAGTTACCTGCAGGGAGACTCCACAGGGGCAGATCTGCAACCTGGGCACCAGGGAGAATAAAGAATGTGGAAATCCATCAGCTCCAAAACCGCCTTGCTAAACTCCAGGAGGAAACAGCTGTGTGGAGAGAGGAGAGGGAATTGCAGCTAAAAGCAGGGAAAGTACAGGAAAATGTTTGGATCAGTGTGGCAGCAGGACCAGGACAGGGACTATCCCCTGGGCTGGCACTGCTGAGCACCTTGAGGGCTCTGTCCAGTTCTGGCCCCTCAGTTCAGGGAGGACTTTGAGGGGCTGGAGCGTGTCCAGGGAAGGGAACGGAGCTGGGAAGGGGCTGGAGAATTCCTGAGGGAGCTGGGAAAGGGGCTGGAGAGTTCCTGAGGGAGCTGGGAAAGGGGCTCAGGCTGGAGCAAAGGAGGCTCCGGGGGGACCTTGTGGCTCTGCACAAGTCCCTGACAGGAGGGGGCAGCCGGGGGGGTCGGGCTCTGCTGGCAGGGAACAGGGACAGGAGGAGAGGGAACGGCCTCAGGCTGGGCCAGGGCAGGCTCAGGGTGGGCAGCAGCAGGTTTCCCCATGGAAAGGGTGCTCAGGCCTTGGCAGGGGCTGCCCAGGGAGCTTTGGAGTGCCCATCCCTGGAGGTGCCTGAGGAATTCCTGGAGGTGCCCCAGGAATTCCTGGAGGTGGCACTCAGAGCTCTGGGCTGGGACAAGGTGGGGTCAGGCACAGAGATTTGGGACAGAAAATTCTCCACATTTGCTCATTTATTTACATACCAAAGCCTGGGGAAGTTCAGGGAAGGATGTTATCCCATTTTTTCCTGCTGGGCTTTACTCCCTTGGCCCAGGTGAGTCAAAAAGGATCATTTGGGTGAACCTGAAACATTTTCTAAAAGACCAAATGTGGGGAGGAGGAAGAGATGGGTTCCACAGGGGCCAGGGCTTGGGGGGCAGCTCCTGGCTCCAGAGGGTCCCCACCTGTGCTCCCACATTCCGTGTCTTTCCAGCCTTTCCATGGGACAAAGTTGACATTTGGGAGCTTCCAACTGTCCCATAAATGGGCCCTGCTTAAAATTCCAGCTCAGCAGCCGAGTGCTGGTGAGGAAACCTCGGGGCAGCTGTAAGACTGAAATGTGGGATGGAGCCCATCAAAGCGTTTGCAGCAGGAGCACTCGACCTCCAGCGGCAGAGGAATTGTTTTATCTCCTTTGCCGGGGATTTGCTGCCCGTCATTAACCCTGACAGAGCCTGGAATAACAACAGCACATGGAGCACTTGGCACTTCTGTGCCCTTTTTATTCCCTGCCTGGAATGGGGCCATAAATGAGCGGCACCGGGCAATCCCTGGTGCTTCCCAAGCACGGGCAGAGCCTTCCCGGCCAGGCCGTGCTCCCATGGGATCCCCAGGAGCCTTCCCGACCACGCCATGCTCCCATGGGATCCCACGGATGGGACTCAGATGGAAGCTCAGGCAGCCTTGGACAGCAAACAGGGACCTGGAACATGCAGCTGAAAAAGGAAACTCGGCTGTTCTGATGGCAAAGGAATCCCTGGGTTGAGAGCGGGGGATCCAGGCAATCCCTGTGTGGGAAGGGGATGGATGCAGGCAGAGCTGCTGGGGTGGCTGTGGTTAACAACGAGTGCTTTAAAGGATGAGAATTCTGCATTTGGGGCTGATTTGCCCTTGCAGGGAATCACAGAATCCTCAGGGTTGGGAATGGCCTCCCAGACCAAGGCCAGCATTGTCCCAGCCCCACGTGTTCTCCGTGGTCCCCATGCCATATCCCTGCGTTTTCTCAACACTCCCAGGGGTGGAGACTCCACCAACTCCTCTGCTACAACCTCCCAGAAACCCAGGCTGCTCCCAGAGCCCACGGAATTCCCTCACATTTGGGATGGAGGCGAACAGTGATGTCATCCCTCCTGTGCCAGTTCCAAACCCAAACCACTCCAACGCTTTGGGAGGAAAGAGGGATCCTGTGCCAGTCTTGGAGAACTCAGAAGTTTCCATTTCCAGGTAATGCCCTTCCCGACAGGAGACTCTTCCAAACTTTTCCCAAAGACAAACTCTCCGCGTGTCCCCGTGCACTGCAAAGGCTCCACAAGGTTGTCGCTCCTCCACCCAACTGTGCCGCTCTCATTTGAACTTTTTTAATGGATGCACGTAGGAAATTCACCCCTTTGTGTCTCCTTCCTCATTACCTGGGCCAGGCTGAGCTTTTGTCTTGGCTCAGTGTGAATTCTACAGCCCCACATTTCCCGATCCAATTATCCCATTGTGTTCCCTTCTCCTCCCCATGGGCCTCTTGTCTTCTTTCTACCAGATTAAAGTCAGCCTTAAAGCCTGGCACAAATGAGTTCATGGATTGATAGCCTAGGTCTGCCTAAATCCTGTGCCTGAGGGGCTGTTCACCTGGAATGTTCACCTGGAGAAGGGAAGGCTCCAGGGAGAGCTCCGAGCCCCTTGCAGGGCCTAAAGGGGCTCCAGGAGAGCTGGAGAGGGACTGGGGACAAGGCCTGGAGGGACAGGAGCCAGGGAATGGCTTCCCAGTGCCAGAGGGCAGGGCTGGATGGGAGATTGGGAATTGGGAATTGCTGGCTGGGAGGGTGGGCAGGGGCTGGGCTGGAATTGCCAGAGCAGCTGGGGCTGCCCCTGGATCCCTGGCAGTGCCCAAGGCCAGGCTGGACATTGGGGCTGGGAGCAGCCTGGGACAGTGGGAGGTGTCCCTGCCAGGGCAGGAGCGGGGCTGGGTGGGCTTTGAGGTCCTTCCCAGCCAAACCATCCTGGGATTCTGTGGTCACTGCCCTGCTCCCTTCACACTCTGGGTTTTGATGAGGAGGAAAATAAAGCACAATTCCAGCAAAACTGAGCAGCATGGCCACACTCAGATGAGGACGCTACGAGGCACGGAATTCACTCTGGACCTGCAGAAGCAGGAAGTGCCTGATTAATCTGATTAATTACAGTAGGACTGACCACAGCTCCCATGCAATGCCACAATTTATCCACGGAACAGCAGGAGCTGTAAATGAACCCCTGTTAATTGGGAATTAAATCCCACCACAGCGCTGGGGCTGATCCCAGCCTTGCAGGGACCAAGGGAGCCGATCTTTTTATTTTCTGAGTTTGGACAAGGTTTCCACGACCTCAGAACCATCAGGATTCAAATCCAGTGCTTCACGCTGCTCTTTGGAAGGGTTTTGTTCACTTGGAGCTCAATACGAACAGCATAAACAATGCTCATTAATCAGAGAAGGAATGATTTGCCAGGACTGCAGGGCTTGCAGTGAATTTTAAATTTTCCAAGCCATATCTCTCGGTCCCTAAGAGCTACAGCAGCAAATCGCTTCGCTGTGATTCAGGGGATCCATGGGTTTGATTCCTCCTGATCAAGGAACCCCAGGTGTTTATTCACTGTTTGTTTACACAGCTTTTCTTAAAGGTATAAACTCAGGGAAGGC
>NW_008238988.1:6881779-6882030 GCF_000691975.1 Corvus brachyrhynchos
TTTGGTGAGGCTGGGGCTGTTCCAGGAGGACAGGGAACCGTCCCCTGCTTTTTACACCGTCAAGGGATTGGGACAGATCATTTTTGGGTTCCTTTGCAACCCTGCACTGACTGAAGGGTGCTGCTGGTAACGTCCAGGGCTCACAGAAAACCTCTCTGGCAGAGAGAAACAAAGGGAAAATCCCCAAGAAAAACAAATTTAGCAGGTGGGGAAACAAAGGTACAAGGAAAGTGTTCCACACTCTCAGGAGG
>NW_008238988.1:6882277-6892251 GCF_000691975.1 Corvus brachyrhynchos
GAGTGAAATCCCCAGACCAGCTGGGCCTGCCCCTGGATCCCTGGCAGTGTCCAAGGCCAGATTGGACACTGGGGACTGGAGCAGCCTGGGACAGTGACAGTGGGAGGCCTGCCAGGGCAGGGGTGGAATGGGCTTTGAGGTCCCTTCTAACACAACCCACATCTAAATCAATTCAGAGCCCGGTTTATAGGATCTCATTTTATAACTTGTGAGCCCATCCCCCAGAGCTGCTGAGCCTCAGCTGTGGCCATTAATCAAAGGTGTTTCTTTATCTCCCATCTGGGGTGCTGCAGACACTGCCCATCTGTGTGGGAATTACACCAATCCCAGGCCTCCCAGCACAAAACCCCACCATGAACTTGGGATAAAACAACTCAGGACGTGAATCTCAGCCCTGTGGTTCAGCTCCTTGTCTGCACCTCCCTTTGCCTGTCGGGGCTGCCACTGACAGCAGCACTTCTGCTGTTTGTCAGACTGAACACAAATCTCTTCAAGGAGCCCAACACCCTCTTCTTCCACAGAATCACAGAATCCTGGAATGATTTGTGTGGAAGGGACCTTAAATCCCACCCCTGCCATGGCAGGGACACCTCCCACTGTCCCAGGCTGCTCCAAGCCCCAATGTCCAGCCTGGCCTGGGACACTGCCAGGGATCCTGGGAATTCCATCCCAGCCCCTCGCAGCCAGGAATTCCTAATTCCCAATCTCCCATCCATCCCTGCCCTCCTCCAGCTCCAAGCCCCTGGTGGCTGGCAGCAGACACCACCTTCTGTCTGGCTGGGAGGACAGCTGGGAAACCTCTCCGGAGCTGGGCGAGGTGGCAGAGGAAGGCAGCCCTGCTGTGGCCCCTGCACCCAGAGCAGAGCACACCAACAGCTCTTCCCCCTCTCCTGTGTCTCACACAGATTTATTATTGCAGGCAGCGCTGCCCTGAACCTGCAGCAGCTGCAGTCACCAACTGCATCTTATTGTTTAAAACACCCCTGGGTTCACACGTCTCCCAACTTTGACATAACACCTCACTTACACACTTCTCTTACTCCTACATTCTACCTACTTACACACTTCACTGATACTACTTATACGTAAACACATCACTCTACTTGTGCATTTTCTTACTCTCTTGGGGTGACTTTATGATGTGTATCCCATATTGCTGCCTATGCCCAGAAATTAATTCTTGTGCCTTTCTAAGCCTCTAAACTGAGCCTGAGAGGGGGAAGGAAAAACTGAGCAAAACTGCAGTTTGCAGCTTGTTCAAGGTCACACACAGATAGGGACTTTTTTCCCAGCTGCGGCAGGGAAGCGAGGAAGCACCCGGCTTGCTGCTCCCAGGGCAGTTTCTGGCCAGTTTCAGCTTCCTTTTCTCCGGAGAGAGAGTGAGAGTTGAACTTTGCTTTTCCTTCCCTGGAATTTCGGATTTTCTCCCTTTTCCACTGGACTGCTTCAATATCAGAGCACATCGGGAGGACTTTCCACCGAGCACAGAGGGCCTGGCCCTGGGCCAAGCCCCAGCTCTGAGGAGACCAAAGGGAAGACTCCAACACTTTCCCAGGTTTTTCCTCCACAGCGAGGGATTTTATTATTTAGCATTATTATCCTTTTCCCGTGTGTTTGTTAAATAAATAGTTTTTATCTCCTTCACTTTCCTTCAAGGAAAATTTATTTTTCCCCGAACCTGGTGGGGGAGGGGTGGTTGTGCCTTCTTTCAGGGGATGTGTTTCTAAATTTGGCCAAACCAGAACACTTACACTTTTTACAGCTTCTACATAACACAGTATTTATGCACTTTACTTACTGATACATTTTACCTGCTCTTACAGACTACTCTACTTATACATTTTACAGCTTTTACATAAGACATTACATATACATTTTCCAACTGCTGTGCATGAGAGCTCACATTGTTGGGTTGGTCTCTCTATTCTATCCATTAGCTCCGCACACACTTTTCTGTTAATATGATTGGTTTTGACCCAGTGCAGCACAGTCCCTTTTATCTATTCCTTGCTGTCTTGGTATTTAGTTTTTCAGCTTCTTCTTTCCCAATTCAGCACAGTTTAATGTTCAGTCCTCGATGAATTCCTGAGGGCTCTAACAGGTGGGGCTCCTGATCCAGGCAAGCAGCATTGAGATGATGACAGCAACAAAAACCATCCAGCGTTCAGTAGCCAAGTTAGTCCAGGAAATCCAAACAACAAACCAGCAAAGGACAGGGAACAATAAACCTGTCCCACCTCTCCCCTCAAATTTTCAGACTGGAGCTTAAAACCCCTCCTGGGGCTGATGTGCTGCAGCTGGAGGTGGAAATGCCAGGTGAAGCTGGTGAGGGTAATCCCAGCCTGGTCCCACTCTGAGGGCTCTGGTAAAAATAACTAGAAATGGTTTGGCTGGGGCACACTATCAAGGTTCAAGTACTGTACAACACACAGCCCAGCACATCTGTTTGCTGCCTGGGTGACAAAAAGTCATGGAAAACCTGGAGACAGCGGTGAGATGATCCATTAAAAGCTGTCTGCAAAGCCAGGGCCTCCACCAGTGCAGAGCATGAGGTGATGAATTGTGAGGCATCTCTGGGCCAGCTCTTTCCAAGTCTTTGAAGCAAAAAAAGCCCACTCCTAAAAACAGAACAGTTTTCCTTCGTGGCTGGGCAGAGGAAGGAGTGGGGCTGGTGGAGAGCAGCATCCAGAGGGGCTCCCCAAATGCCTGGGATCAGGAGTGGCACTGGGGCTGAACTGGGAGGGAGGTTTGTCCCCAAAACCTCCCCAGGTGCAGGGCCAAGGACCTTGGCCAGAGCTGGAGCTCAGGTTCCCTCCAGACCAGTGAGAGAGACCTGGGATGGAGCAGCTGCAGCAACCAGAGCTGCACCAGCACTGCTTGGACACAGAATTCCGTCTGGAAGGCAGATGGGCTCCTCAGCACCACAGAAACCTGGATTCAGCTGTTCCAGAGGCACTGAGCTGGAGCCAGAGCAGTCCTTGTCCTTCCCGAAGGAGTGACAGACCCCCAGGCTCAAACCCTCACTGCTGCCCTGAGGCTATGGGACAAACTCCCTGCAGCCACTCAGGGAGCTCTGGAGTCCTGCCCCAGCACCTCACTCATTTATTAAATGAATAGATAAATAAATGAATAAATGAATAAATGCTCGGACATCCTGCAGACAAACCCACAGGCACAGGGGCAATAATCCCCAAACACATGAACCACAATATTTGGCCAGTTCTCCACTTCATTTGCTCCCCTCATCAGCTCAATTGGTGCTTCAAACCCAGCTGGGTGGAAAAATTGGAGCTGCTGGAGCGAGTCCAGAGGAATCCATGGATGCTCCAAGGGCTGGACCTGCTCTGGAGCCAGGCTGGGAGAGCTGGGAATGTTCACCTGGAGAAGAGAAGGATCCAGGGAGAGCTCAGAGCCCCTTGCAGGGCCTAAAGGGGCTCCAGGAGAGCTGGAGAGGGACTGGGGACAAGGCCTGGAGGGACAGGACCCAGGGAATGAGCCGTGACACGCTCAGGGCTTCGCAGTCCCTCGAGTCTGTTCAATCACGTCACCTTTCCATCCTTCCTTCTGTGCTCAGGTGGGACAATATCCCTATTTTACCTCTCAAACTTGCCCAATAATCCCAGGGAGTGGCAGATCCGTGCCACAGCATCACAGGATTCATGTTCTGTTTATCTCCTGCAGGTACCCTGGCATCTCTTCCCCTGACACATCTCAACAAATGACTCTCCCCAGTTATCCACCAATTCTTAATCTTGGAGAACTGAAATTTTCCTTCCTTGCGCTGGAGGTTGCTGTAGCCATGAGTTAACTCCAGCTTGGACACCTTCCTGGCCTCTCCAGCAGCAGGAGGATCGAACATGGAATTGTACTGATGACCTTCAGTGACCAGAAAAATTCCCCCTAATGTGCCCAAAGCAGAACTTAAATGCTCATTTTCCCTTTACCACCCCCAGGAGAAAGGATTTCCCTCGAGTCTGGCAATTAAGGAAGCGATTTTTCGGATCTGTTCATGATTTAGTCACCGCTCATCCACCTCTCCCTCGCCCCGCTGCCCCAGCAGATGAACCTTTCCTGCCTCAATCTTGGCATCAAAGACTTTTCTGGCAGAAAGAGAAAATCCCCCCAGAAGTGTTGTCTGTGGGAGGTTTGTGAGCTCGAGGGACCATTGTGTGCCCCTGTGGCTCTGCAGTTCATGATGGATCTCCCTGCCCCGGGGATGTTGGACTTTGCAGGCCTTAATTCCATTTTAATGCAGGGGGATCTCATCCATGTGGATAAATAAAAAACTGGGAGGGAATGAAGGTGGCAGAGCCAGGCTCCTCTCAGAGCTGCCCAGTGACAGGACAGAGGCACAGATTAAATGGTACAAAATTCAGTGTGAACATGATAAAACACGTTTGTCCTGGCAGGGTGGGCAGGCCCTGGCACAGGGTGCCCAGAGCAGCTGGGGCTGCCCCTGGATCCCTGGCAGTGCCCAAGGCCGGGCTGGACATTGGGGTTGGGAGCAGCCTGGGACAGTGGGAGGTGTCCCTGCCCATGGCAGAGGTGGGATGGGATTGAAGGTCCCTTCCCACCCAAACCAGTCTGGGATTGTGAGACAGAGGAAGTGCCGTGTCCTGGCCCTGCTGCAGTTTCTGTGCCTTTCCACAGCCAGCTGAGAGGATTCCTGAGGCGTTGTGCCGATGGATTGGGAACCATTAACAGCTCCCTCATCCCTGTGCCACCCCTGAGGAGCTCAGGCAGCTCCTGGCTGGGGGAAAAACGTGAGGGAGCAGCCCCAGCCCAGGCCCACCCAGGGGTGGCTCAAAGGCAGCACAAGCTCCCAGGGCAGAGCTGAGAGCTCGATTTGGTCTGAGAAGGAGCTGCAGGCACGGGGCAGGCTCAGCTGAGCCATGGAATCACCTCTCCAGGTGCTCCAGCCACAAGCACTTTCCAAAATTTCCTACTGGGAAACAGCCAAGGCCATGACAGCCCCTCCAGGGTCACAGCTGTCCCTGCTGCCCGTGGGTGCCTGTGGGGTTTTAGAGTGGGCATTAAAAACGATGCCAATTAGCTGACTGCTTAATTAACACAACGAAACCTTAGATTTTTATTGTAATGATCTGTTGTTGGAGTGTGAAATCTGCTTTGTGCCCACTCACGGAACCCCGTGGTTTGGGTGGGAATGGACAATGAAGGTCACCTCATCCCAGCCCTGCCATGGCAGGGACACCTCCCACTGTCCCAGGCTGCTCCCAGCCCCAATGTCCAGCCTGGCCTTGGGCACTGCCAGGGATCCAGGGGCAGCCACAGCTGCTCTGGGCACGCTGTGCCAGGGGTTTTTCCATTTACAAGGAAAAGATGGAACAAGACTGGAGGAAAGAGGCACCAGGACCTCACGGAGTGGCCGGGTTGGAACATCCCTGCTCCCCAGGCAGAGCTGCCGGCAGGACTGGGAGCTTTTTGCTTGGAACATTAAACGAACAAACTCCTTTCCCTCTGCCCCTCAGGTCACAGATTCCATCAGAATTCTTCTCCTCCTGAATCCAGAGCAGGGAATAATTGCCTCGGAGGGAGTGGACGGACTGCAGAGCAGGGAGGGTTGGTGATTTGCAGGTCATTATCTTGCTGCTGAACTCAGGAGCCGCCGGAGCTGGCACTTGAGAGCAAATCCGGGAGGCAAACGCTTCTTAAAGTGAGCTCTTCAAAGATGAACTCCCAAGCACGGGTCTGAGGCGCTGATTGCAAGAACGCAGAACTTTGAACTGCTGCACAGAGAGGTCATGGAGGCAAATCGGCTTTCATGGATGGGTTGGGTTAAAGGGACCTTAAATCCCATCCCAGCCCACCCCTGCCATGGCAGGGACACCTCCCACTGTGCCAGGCTGCTCCCAGCCCCAATGTCCAGCCTGGCCTTGGGCACTGCCAGGGATCCAGGGGCAGCCCCAGCTGCTCTGGCAATTCCAGCCCAGCCCCTGCCCACCCTCCCAGTCAGGAATTCCTTCCCAATTCCCAATCTAACCCTCTGGCAGTGGGAAGCCATTCCCTCATCCGTGGCCTCTCAGAGCCCCCCAAACCCCCTGAATCTCTTCCCAATCCCCTCTCCCTAAGCAGCTCTGCCCGGTGCCACCGGATTCCAAACGCTGGAACACAGCAGAGCTTTTTTAGCCAGACTACACAAAGCAATCCATCCCATTCTTCGATGGAGAAAACAATGATTAATACTTGAAAACAAGCTGTAATCTATTCACTTATAATTTCTAGTTTCGCTGTCAAGGAGCTCATTTGAATTTTAACAAACGTTTGCAGCTCCCTAATTGAATTTGCTCAAAGGATTTCTCTTATCGGAAACACGAGGACCGGTGTAATTCTGGTCTGGCTTTTGCGGGGCTTTAACGACCTCGTGGAAGTTACACCCCACACCCCATTTCCACAGAGCTTTATGATCTGACAACCATCAAATGTTCACCCCCGGCTGCCCCCTCCTGTCAGGGAGCTGTGCACAGCCACAAGGTCTCCCCTGTTATCAATGGTATTGTGATGTTGGCTTTTCGCCTGTTCCATAATTGTTATGGATGGATTGTGATGTTGGTTTTTTCACGTTCCTTAATGTGAGAAAAGCTTTGCCTGGGTTCTGTAATGTAATGCTGTAGAATGTCTGCAGTTTGGGTGCTCAGTTTGGAAGGATGGGGAGGGGTCTTCACATTCCTGGAAAATTTTATCAGAAGAAAAGAACCCGGAACCAGACGGAATGGAGCCAAGGAAAAAGATAAGACTGGTAAGATGATACTCAGCAACTCCAAAGAATTAATGAATGATGCATGATGGTGATGAATAAAAACAAGCGATGTACTTTTAAAGCCGATCTTTTGGATGTACAGGTGCGCCTTTGGCTCTCTGCCGAAGCACCCGGCCGTACCGCCCTTTGTGCTGCTGTCTCCTAATTGTCCCTTTTCTTAAACTTTCCTTCAAATTTTACAAAGAGTGAACCTCGTTTTTCACACCCCTGAGCCTCCTTTTCCCCAGGCTGAGTCCCTTTCCCAGCTCCCTGTGTTGGAAAATACACGAAGTTCGAAATGGTTTTTATTTTATTTCTCTAATCAGGCTTGGTTTGCCTTTGCCTCGGGGAAAGGAATTCCAGAGGGTTTTTTTAAGGGATGTTACACCACTCAAGGGAGATGAGTTTAACATCTCAACAGCGTGGGAATAACCCAAAAGATCCCCAAAAAGATAACGGCCATCAACAAAACATCCGCGAGCATCTACCCCAGACACTGCCCCTGGCAGGGTTGGAGACACCCGGCCTGGAAAAGGCTGATAAGGAAATCAAGGAGTGAGACCTAATTAACACCGGAGGTGAAGACATCTGTAACCAACAGGAAACCAGATACTGAGAACTGCCCAACCTGGGACCCATGAACGCCGAACCAATGGATTTCTATGGGGTTTGGGCTGTATAAAGTTTGGGAAAAGTCTGGGAAAATCCACGTGCCACGGAATGATTTTCTCTCTGCACAATCTGGGCAATGCGTGGATGAAATTATTTCTGCTGCACGACCTGGCCAGAATAAAGCGATGCCTTGATTCTCCAACCCTAAAATGTTATCAGAGAGTTTTCGCTTTTCCCGCAGTTTCGGTGACTCCTGGGCTGCTCCTCATCCAGACCCTGATCCTCATCCAGGATCCTCGAGGTGAGCCCGAGTTCACTGGGCTTTCAGGATGTGTTTTCCAAAGGAACATCCTCACAGGAATCGTGTGGGGTTTGCTCTGTTCGCACCATGCCTGGAGCTCCTCATTAAAATCAAACGGCAGCCTGGATTCTTTCTCCCAACTTTTTTGTGGATCTCGATCTTCAGACGCTGAAGCAGAGCTCGTCACTAATTATTAATGAGTGAATTCCAGCTCCATGTGCCCCTTCATTGGGCTGCTCAGCAGAGCCAGAGCTTCAAAGTCCACTCAAGGATGGAGAAGCGCCGGGTTATTGATAGAGCTGTGAAAACCCTGTCACTGATAACGGCTGAAAGGCAGGAATGTACACCTGGAAAATCCCACAGGCATAGCCAGGAGGAGCCCAGAGCATGGAAACAGCGCCTCTCAGCCTCTCACTACGGGAGGAGATTGATGATCAATTAAGCTTCTTTTATAAAGTCAGAATTCCCACTTTCTGGCGAGCTTGCAGCTCCACCAGTCAGAGGAAGGGTGACACTGCCAGGTTTGGGATGCTCCAGCCCCAAACTCCCTCCAGGAGCAGCTGGAAAGGCAGGGAGTGGTGCCATCAGCCCCCAGGGCCTGTTCCCACCCCAGCAGGGATGGAAAGACTGAGGAGGCAGGAAACCCTTCCCTTGCAATTCCCTTTCAATCCCATCTCACGCAGCTTGGATTCCCCGGAGAACACATTATCACGGAGTCATGGAACCCCAGAGCGAGCTGGGTCGGGAGGAGCTGAGTCTCCTCCTGATGTCCACCATCATCCAGCTCCTGGGTCATTGCAGGGACAGCTCCCGCTGGAGCAGGATGCTCCGAGCCCTGTCCTCTGCTCCGCCTTTCCCGGTATCCAGTGCCACATCCCTTCCACCTCCGCAGGACTCAGCCTGACCGAGCTCCCCCACTGGAAAGCTCACTCTGCCTTGCCCCAGGCAGAAATGTGGTGATGGCCTCAAACATCCCAAATGCCACGGTTTCCCCCTTTATTTCAGCACAACATTCCTGACATTTCAAATCCCTGTTCTGCTAGGAGTCGGTTTAAATGAGAGGTCACTCAGGGCTGGTCCTGAATAACTGCAAACCTCCTGCCCACCATCCCTGCAGAATCCACAAATGCTGCACAACGAAGGAGCTGCACTCCTGAGAAACCTGAGCAGATTCCCCTCTAACCCCACGCCACCAAAACCCTGGGATAGAAACACGGACTGCAGGTTAATTGTGTTTTGGGAGCAGGGCTCTGTGTGCTCACCGCTCACAAAATGTGTGACTGATGATGATCAAAACCTCGACTTTTGCTGTTTTCCTCTAGTTCAGACTCCAAATACAGCTGGTTTGCTAAATGCTTGTTAAATTCATTCCTGCAGTGAGCACCTGACACCTGTTTAGTGTGCTCCAAACGTTGTGTTTTATAATAAGAGTGTGAATTTGATTACGGTTCTGGAGAAGAGTAAAACTGCCAGCAAGAGCAGCAGGTTGGCAGGTACAGAAGGGGGAGAGTTTGTTGTGTGTCACTGAAACAAAGCAGAGCAGCTTCCCCTGGAGTATCCACAGGGATGATTCCGGCTGGGGGCTGTCCAACATTCCACTTTCCAGCTGCTCCATCAGCTCGATGCCACTGGGCCACTGGTCAGCGGCACCTGTTGGGAGCTGGTTCTGAGGGGCTGAAAAAGTCAAAGAGACGCCAATTGATTGAGTCCAAACAAGGTCAAATTTGGGAAATCTCATTTTCCTCTGCATCCTCAGCTTGGCATTTCCCTGATTTGTGTCAGTGACAGGAATCAGACCGAGCAGGCAGGGAAAGAATCACAGAATTCCAGAGTGGTTTGGGTTGGAGGGACCTCAAAGCCCACCCAGCTCCCCCCCTGCCATGGCAGGGACACCTCCCACTGTCCCAGGCTGCTCCCAGCCCCAATGTCCAGCCTGGCCTTGGGCACTGCCAGGGATCCAGGGGCAGCCACAGCTGCTCTGGGAAACCCAAGGACTGACGAGAGAGAGACAAACCCCTTTGTATCCATGTCCTTCCAGAGATCCACAGGGCTTCTGATTCGTTCCTAGATTAATTCCTTATTCTCTCCAACCCCAATGAACGCAGATTAATTTATTACAGGTTTTGTGTTAATCTTCAAAACCACTGAGGAAGCGAAGACTTTGAGGCCAATCCCTGATGCGTCATCTCCAAACCTCCCATTGAACTTCCAGCTTCCCTTTGAAGGTGCAAAGTATTTTTAAAAGTTTCCTAAGGTGACAGGAAACTTTCAGTTTTAATTTACAACAAACCCTCTTTTTCTGCT
>NW_008238988.1:6892276-6896653 GCF_000691975.1 Corvus brachyrhynchos
TTTCTGCTGACCCCATGGCGAGATCTGAAACCATCAAGCAACAAGTCCGGCTGTTAAATCCTGGGGCTTTTGTTGGACATTTCACTGGCACAAAGCTGGAAATTTCGGAGCCTCATTGTCCACGAGATCAATGTGTTCTCCCTGGAAAACCTTAGGAGATTTGAATAGCGGATTCCGCCTCGGAGTTTCTTGCTCCTTTCTAGACACCCAGTGATGGCAGCTGCTTTGAGGTTCTTTGTCTCGTTTCATCCTTTCTTCTTTAAGGAGCAAGTTTTTGTTATTCCTTGTGCTGGAATGAGCCTTTCTGTGGAAATCTGCAGGCACAAAGAACCAAAGCGTGCAGAGCTGAGAGCTCCTGGCTGACAGAAATCTCTGGGGGCTTCCAGCAACGCTCAACCCACGGCTCTGCCTTCCAGGTGTCCCTGGATTGTCGGTGCCTTGGGAATGTGGCTTGGAATGACACCCTGGGCTCACGCTCCGGCTCTCCCAACCCCAGGCAGGGCTAAGGCCTCTGGATGGGAAGTGCCTGGAGCTGCAAATCCCATCCGTGGAGCTGCTGGAGATGCTTCTGAGGGAAGTAAAAACCAACTCTGTCCCAAAGGGAGGTGCAGAAGTCCACGTTTCCACGGAATCCACCGTGCTCCCGTTTTGTGGTGGGAAGATGCCGGTCCTGGTCTGTGCATCCTGCGGGAGCAGCATCCAGAGGACACGGATGGCTCCTTCCCAAGGTGGGTTTTCCCCTGAGAGCAGCCCAGGGACACCATGGATCCGTGAGGAACAGCCGGGCCACAAGGCCAAGCTCCACTGGGAAAAGGATCCAGCCCTTCACGCTTCCCAGATCTTCTCCAGGCACACAAAGCAGGGCACAGCCCCAGTCTGGGTAAGAAAAGATGGGAATTCCCAGGCCTGGAATCTTCTCAGGCAGCTTTGGGAAGCTCTCCAAGGCAGCAGCACGGACCCCAAAGCCACCACACCACCTCCGAGGTGCCCACCCAAATCCAGGATTTCACTTTTTCTTCCCTCAGGGGTAACACAGGGACCTCCCTTGGGACACCTGACCTCGCTGGCTCTGTCCTGGCACCCAGTGCCTGTCACCTGAGGTGATCCAAGGTCCTGCCCAGCGGAACAAACACGGCAAGTGGAGGTTTTGTCCCTGTTTTTCACCGGGAACACTGCAAACCATTCATTGTTTGGGAAAAAGGAAAGACTCTGCTGGGTTATGACAGGAAGGAAGAATCCAGGGACCTACTTGGGTTCTAAAAGATCCATCCTCGCAGTCCCTCTCCAGTTGTCCCAGTCCCGCTGTGGAAGCGCCGGTCCCGTGGGAGCAGGGGTTCAGCAAAGCTCCCGGGAATTCCAGGAGTACACATCCCAGCTGGCCAGGGCTGTGGCAGGTGGGCTGTGGAGCTGCTGTGCCACTAATGGGAGCATTAAGGGAACAGAGCTTTTTTCCCCATAAAATATTTAGGCTAGAGCACATCCATATTTATCACTCTAATCAAACAGAATGGGAGAGTTCTTCTTGCTTCGACTTTGGGAAAGTAAAACAAGCCTGGCCTGACAACTGCAGCTTTTTTTTTCTTTCCAGCAAGAAAATAAAAAGTTTGGGGAAGAAGGAATGTTCAGAGCACAAATACTTGGGATGCCATCAGGAATTACAGGCAGCAACGCCAGGCAAAACCTGGCACGGCCCTGGGCAGCCCCTGCAGCTGAGCCTGCCAGGACGGGGGGACCAGATCATGCCAAGAGCTCCTGACAAACCCCCAGCGTTCTTCCATGAAGGATAATGAGGCTCCCCAGCCCTGGAAGTGTCCATGGCCAGCTGGGAGCAGCCTGGGACAGTGGGAGGTGTCCGTGCCCACAGCAGGGGTGGGATGGATGGGATTTAAGGTCCCTCCAACCCAAACCATTCCATGGTTCTGTGATCCAATGGATGCATTTTACTTGGAATTGTGGCATCAAAGGTAACAGGAAGTGCTGCCCCAGCAGGGCTCTGACATTCCTGAGGGACAAGCAGACCTTATTCCCACCGGGAATAAGATCCTGCAATTTTATTCCCTGTGAGTAAACAAAACCACTGATTTCTAAAAAATCCAAAGATAATCCCAGTCTTTCCAAATCGTGTGGAAGGATGGAGAGTGGATCCCTGCTCCCAGGACATCAATCAAACCCGGGCTCAGCTTAATGATGTTACCAGTCATGCTCAGCTTTCCAAATCATTCCAAGAGCTTCTCCTGGAGCTGTTTGATCTCAGGCTTCTTGTTCAACTTCTCAGCGCTGTTTTGGAGAGTCTGGACTGTCTGAGAAGCTTCATGTTCGGAAGAGGGAAGGAACTCCAGCACTAATATTCCTATTTATTACTTTTTTCCCCCCTGCTCAAGCCCAGTGAAATGGCATGCACAGAGATCTGGGCTGAGGAGAGGCACATAAATGCCAGTATTTAGTATCTGGATTAGTCACAGAAGAAAGCAGATCATGAGCTTGTCTCTCGGAGCTGCCGAGCTGCTGACAAAGTCTCTCAGAAATCAGGCTGGGAAATAATGAAGCTGAGTTTATGAATGAAGTTTGTGTCAAGGTAAGCCAAGATTCCCTTCAGCATCGCAAACAGGGCTTTGATGAAACTTTCAGAAACAGTTTAATTTTTCTCTTTTATCTCCTCCCGCGCTCCCCTCTTTGTTCTTCAGAGCAGCATCCACCAGGAACAGCAGCTTCGGGAGATGGGAGACCCTCCTGGAGGTTTCAGCTGAGGTTTCTCAGTGGTTTGGTGGAGGGGAGAGCTCAGCCCCAGGTGTTTGACAGGGGCAGAGAGGTGAGGAGCTTCGGCCTGGCACACGGACAAACAGCACCTTCCTTTGGGATGGAACCAACTTGGCAGCAGCTCTGGGTCTGTGCAAGCTCCTGGCATCCTCCTGTGGGTCCTCTCTGCTCCCTGGGAAGGGGTGAGCATTCACTGAGGTGAAACCTCAAAGGAGGAGGTGCAAACCCACCTCTGAAATGGGAATTACAGCCCTGAGCTTCGGACAGAGGACACTCAGTTCCAGCCCTTCCCCGATAATATTTGTTCCTCATGGAGCTCTGCTGCCACAGGAGCTCAGGAGCCGCCTGGCTCCAGAAATCCCCGGCTCAGGAGCCGCCTGGGAGATCCCAGCTCAGACAGTCGCTGTTGGCACCTCTGGAGACCTCCACAACCCCTTTCCTCCACAGAGCCAACTTGGGATGGATCCTTCTGAGCTGTGCCACCTTCAGCCCCACCCATTTCTGCAGCCCCAGCTGCTCTGGCAATTCCAGCCCAGCCCCTCCCCACCCTCCCAGCCAGCAATTCCCAATTCCCAATCTCCCATCCAGCCCTGCCCTCTGGCACTGGGAAGCCATTCCCTGTGTCCTGTCCCTCCAGGCCTTGTCCCCAGTCCCTCTCCAGCTCTCCTGGAGCCCCTTGAGGCCCTGCAAGAGGCTCTGAGCTCTCCCTGCATCCTCCTCCGGCTGAACACTCCCAGCTCTCCCAGCCTGGCTCCAGAGCAGAGACACCTCACCTATAAAAAGTCATCTTTATATTGAGCCTTAAAATTTTCCAACCCCCCCGAGGGCTGTGTCTGATGTTTCCCTCGGGATCCCATCCCCTGAAAATCCAACTTTTATCCTCCATGGCCTGTCACCCCCTGTACCTGCAAACTCATCTGGGTTACGGAATTCCTGTTGGGAGTCAGCTCAGCAGAAGGTTCTGCCTGACTGGGGGAACACAGGGATGACAGAGTTGTTCTGTTTGACTGGAATATTCTTGGTTATTTCTGCTGGCTCTCATCCCCTCCCCCTTCTCCATAAAACGACAAGAAAGAAACCCAGCAAAGTCTGGCACTTTTCACCCTTCTGCCTGTGCTGAAGTTTCCAGCAGCCTCGCTGGTGCTCTGATCTAACATCTGTGAAATTCCCATTGTTCCCAAAGCTCCTGCTCCTGTCTGGCCGTGCCCTTTTCCGGAGCCGTCGTCTTCATCTCTCTGTGCCCGTGTTCTGCCTCCTTTCAAAGGAATCCTCCTCTTGAAGTGCATGTTCCTTCTCCTCCCCAGCTGGGCAGGGGCCGGGGGACCCAGAGCAGCTGGGACGGTGGGAGGTGTCCCTGCAGGCACAGACCCAGGAGAGCCCCGCACCGGGGGTGCCACCGGCACCCGGCTGCTCCTGCGGGCAGCAGCACAGGGAGGCGCTTTCGGAGGCGTTAATTGCGGCGCTGTAATTAAGCTGTTCCAATTGCCCCGGAGCAGCAGCACCCCAGGGAGGGCTCCAGCGCTGGTCTCGGCTCTCCTCTCCAGCAGAGTTCGGAGCTGCTGCAGCCTCTCCCGGCAGCTGCAGCCCAGGCTCCCCCGGGGGGCAGGGCTGGGCGGGGAC
>NW_008238988.1:6896729-6912578 GCF_000691975.1 Corvus brachyrhynchos
ATAGAAACGGAGTTTCTGCTTGGACTCGCTCCCTTCGTGCTGCAGGGACGGCATCTCTTTTTCTTTCTTTTTCATTGTTCTGCAGACACGTTCTGGTCTTATTTAAAGACTCAGCAGAACAGGGTATCATCCATGGGGAAAGGAGGAGGAAAAGGAGTGAGCACGTTTAGCACTCTGGGAACTCCCGGATGTCTCTCCAACAGCTATTTGGGAAGGATTTGCTGGTGCAGAATCTCCTACCCCACCTTCCAAAGTGCAATTCGAATTGATTTCGGATAGAGTTTCATTAGAATTCATTTCAACTGTTCCCTTTCAGAAGAAAATGGCTGGGAACGTTTGGCTGGGCCACCTCTTCCTGCAGGAACTCCACTGGAAGTCCAGGAAATGATGAAGTTGGTTTTATACACCAAAAACTGGAATGAATTCACCTGGACACTCATTTTCCATGATTCTTCCATTCTACCTTTAGTTATTAACGTTGGAGCCAATAGTTCTGTAGGATTCCTGTAGGATTTCTTAACTACGTATCAAAATTCCTGTAGAGCAAATTCCATCTCCACTCTGGATGCTCCAAAGGCAACAATTAAATCTATTTATGCAAAACTAAAACTCATCCCCACACGCACAATTTGTTCTTTGCCCAGAGCAGCTGTGGCTGCCTCTGGATCCCTGGAAGCGTCCAAGGCCAGGCTGGACCCGGGGGCTTGGAGCAGCCTGGAACAGTGGGAGGTGTCCCTGCCTGTGGATAATCCCTAAAATTCCTCCCAACCCAAACCATTCTGGGGTTCTGTGAGCACTGGAAGGGAATTGAGGGGGCAAAAAGCAGTATTTTATTGTTTTTTGGGAGTGTGACCATTTCACTGCATGGAAACTGAGCCCTGATGACCGAATTCCAGCCTGGAATCCCCTTCAGTTTGGGGAGGTTCCTCAAAGTCATGGATGGAAGAGGGGTTTCAGTAATAAAATAAGAAAAACGTGTGTTATTATAATACCAAAAAAAGGTGCAATTATGTCTTGATCACAGCTCAGGGATTACATGCTGTTAATGAAGTGAACATTGTCAGTGTGGGAAGCAATAAAAGTTTAAAAAAAGAAAAGTTACAGAACTGCAAATTTAATATATATGATAATACACATAAATCTATTAGAAAAAAAAGCAAAGTGGAATTAATTACGTTCCGGTACCCAGAGGGCAAATGAAAACAGTGAAGAATTGAGAAATAAAAAATTCATGCTGTAATTAGAATTCTGCATCCTGAAATTAGAGAAGGTGTTTTCTGATAACATCCAGAACCTTCTCCAACAAAAGCCCGGGATGGGAGCAGGGCATGGTAATTACGCAGCGGAGCCTTAAGGTAGGAAACCTGCACCCAGGCTTGGAGAGAAGATTAAATATCCAGTGAGGGAGCAAAACTTTTTAATTTTCCAACTTTTCATAGGCAAATTATCAGGAGGAAAAGGCTCTGGAGCAGCACAGCAGTGCATTATTTATTTAGGCCTTCAATGAATAACAAAAGAGGTGCTCAGTGGAAGCTGCAGGGGAGGCAGTGAACACTTTCCCCACAGCCTGAGGTAGCCCAGCTTTGGGGACAAACAGGGATTGGAGCAGGGAATATCTGAGGAGCTCCGAGCAGCCTGGGATAGAGGGAAAGGCTTGGAAATGGATGGGCTTTAAGGCCCCTTCCACCCCAAACCACACTGGGATTCTGCGGTGATTCCATGACCCCCCCAAGAGTCAGCTCTTACGGAATCCTGGAATGTTTTGGGTTGGAAAAGACCTTAAAGCCCATCCAGTGCCACCTCTGCCATGGGCAGGGACACCTTCCATAGACCAGGTTTCTCCAAGCTCCATCCACCCTGGCCTTGGACACACCAGTGTTTGATTCTGGGAACAGAGCTCCCATGGATTTGCCCAGCACACCGGGATGATTTTCCCTCACAGAGCCACAGAGCAGCACACGAGGGGAGCCAGGGAGCCACTTCCAGGGAGCCTCGGAAGCAGCACTTTCCTGGCGCTCCAGAGTCAGGCACACGCCCTGAAAGGCTTCCAGAAATCCTAAATCTGCAGATGTGGGAAAGAGCAGCCTTTAGCAACCCTTGGGAATCTCAACACCCTCCCAGGAGATCAGGCTGTGCAGTATGCCCAGGAATAACCCCGGCAGCACCAGGATTGGCAGAGCATTTCCACCACCCCAAGATAATGAAGGATTTGTTGGGTGAACAAAACTGGGAGCCTAAAAATCACAGCAGCTGAAGGAATTATTCCCACATCTGCCTCACTGATTTCGTGGCGGTGGAGATGTGCGGAAAATCAACGCAGGATGCAACCGCAGGAGCTGATGTTAACTGGGAAACAGGAACCAAGGAAGAGCCATCCATGGATCTCATGGAGTCGCTGTGCACAGGAGCTCTCAGCACCTCCCCTCCTCACTCCTGTGCAGCCAGCTCTGGATGATGCTTTTCCCAGGTTTTGGCCCTATTCCTGACAGTCCGGGTCTCTTAGATCCACTGCACAGCTTCGGCAGGGATTGTGCTCAGTGCAGATCCTGTCTGCACATCCAGGGTTCATTTCCCACCTCTCCATGACAGACGGCTCCGAATCTCCCCAAAACCCTCCCGGTTAAAGGTTTGGCTAACAACTCCCTCCCTGTTAAAGCAGATCCAGCCCGGCCATGCTTTGCCAGAGGGGATTTTATCCTGGTGCCACATTCCCACAGAGCCAACACCAGACTGCAGAGGAATGCTCTATTCCCAAAAGTTGTTCCGGGAGCTCTGCAGTGCCCTTCACTTAACCATGACAGCAGTGACACCTGGATTTTAACTTCCTAATCATCCCCAAAAGGGCTGTTTCTATGTATTTTCTGACAGAAAATATTGTAAATATTTATAAACATTCTCGGAGTTTTTCGAGAGGTGGCTGCTCTCTCTGGAAAGGGAACCTGCTGTTTCCAGCCTGCAGATCAAACACAATCCCATGGTGTTCTCAGCCACCTCCGTGGCTGGGAATTGGAAACATGGGAATGCAATTCGTAATTAAAATGAAACCAAGCCAAACGTGGGGCATTGCCCCCAGGAAGCCCAGAGAGCAGCGCTGTGTCTGTCCTCTGCGTGCTCCACACTTTGCGCTTGCATTTTTCCAAAACAGCATTTTCCAACACCCTGTAAAGGAGGACACCTCATCAAACTGCTGCTCTGGCATGAAATCACCGAGTCCTGGAATCCCTGAGGCTGGAAAAGCCCTCCAAGATCACAGAGTCCCAGCTGTGCCCGATGCCCACCTTGTCCCCAGCCCAGAGCTCTGAGTGCCACCTCCAGGAATTCCTTGGATACCTCCAGGGATGGGCACTCCAAACCTCCCTGGGCCCCCTCAGCAGCAGGAGAATCCCAGAATCCTGGAATGGTTTGGGTGGGAAGGGACTTCAAAGCCCATCCAGTGCCACCCCTACCATGGCAGGGACACCTCCCACTGTCCCAGGCTGCTCCAGCCCAAACCGTCCTGTGATTCCGTGGTTCCACACTTCCATGATTCCACAATTCCATGATTCCATAACACGTGTACCCTGCACCCTGAAATCCTGGGCACCCCCGGCCCCAGCAGCACGGGGCAACACCAGTTCAAGGCACTGGTGGCACCAGAACCCTCCCTGTGTGAACCTCGAGGCCCCGCAGCTCCTTCCGGACACATCCCCAACCATCCCCTGGCTCCGGGGGTTTCAGTGCCGCATTCTGCCGCTGCTGGATTCCCTGTGTGTGCTCCCAGGGCGCGGAGAGTCCATCAATCCCCTCATTAGCGATCCGGGAAGTGCTCGTGGTGTCACTGAGGGGTCGGGCCCTGCCCTCTCCATCCCACAGGGCTCATCTGGGATGCAGCCGCAGAGCTCGTGCTGTGCCCTCAGTGTCCCCCGAGCCGTCCCCGCAGCTCCCCTCACCCCTGCCTGCCCTGAGGGGGCTTCCCATGACATCCATGGTCCCTGGGAGGTGCTGAGCACGCACAAACACCCCGGGCCTGCGGCTCAGCCAGGAAGGTGCTGCTGCCATCCCAGATGGTCCCTTCCCGCTCCAAGGACAAGGCATTCCCACAGAACAGGCTGTGGGATGAGGCCGGGCTCCCTCACTGGTGCCATCATCTCACTGATGGAGATCTTGTGGCTCTGCACAAGTCCCTGACAGGAGGGGGCAGCCGGGGGGGTCGGGCTCTGCTGGCAGGGAACAGGGACAGGAGGAGAGGGAAAGGCCTCAGGCTGGGCCAGGGGAGGCTCAGGTTGGCTATTGGGAACATTCCTTCCCCAGAAGGGCTGTCTGGCCCTGGCACAGCTGTCCAGGGCAGGGATGGAGTGCCCATTGCTGGGGGGATTGGTATTTATTTTAAGGATCCTTAGGTGCACACGTCCAGGTCATATGCACCGAGATGCACCCCGCCCAGTGTCCCCCAAAGATCTGGTATCACATTAGAGGTGTTACTAATTAGCATATCTATCAAAGATTCCCCAATGAGAGGCTCGAGTGAGCCCCCCTCCCCAAGGAGCCTTCCCCTGGATGGTTCTATCTCAGGTTACAGAATGTGTTCTGGAGAGGACCTTGGGCTCTGGGGCACACTGATCCCTGGCTACGAAGCTTCTGAGATGTTGAGTCTCCTGGCTGAACAAACAAGTCCAAGAGTGGAGGCAAAAAGCACTGAGAATACAGAGGTTGTAAAAGGTATAACAGGGGTATAAAAGAAAAGGCAAAAAATCGTTGTGGCATCAGAGGACACCTGGAGGTGGCACTTGGGGACGTGGCTGAGGGGTGGCTCTGGTGGTGCTGGTGGGACTCCGGGATCTTGACGGTCTCTTCCAAGCTTGATGATTCTGTGGGATGAAGGGCTTCTGGATTCACCCTCTGGAAGAAACGTGGAATGAGCCCCTTGCTGGAGCAGGAAGCATCTGAGGAGAAGCTGCAACGCTGCCCCGAGCTGCTCAAACGCCTTCACCTCCTCAGTGCTGCTGCTGAAGAGCTCAGCACCACTGAAATTCCAGTTCCAGGAGCTTCATCTTGATCCAGATGAATTCAAACTCCCCAAAACAAGGAGTCACCACCCAGATGGGCTGAGGGGCTCCTGGGCAATCCGAGAAGGCTGGAAATTGTATCCCCATCCCAGGGAGGGAATGAACACAAGCTCACATGAGGGGAGACCTCACCCCTGCTCTCCATCCCTCCGAGGTGCAGGATTGATTGCCGGCCTTTTCCCAGGATTTAATCTGTTCCCTCCACTCCCCACGGCAGACCAGAAGCCAATTGATGCTGAACAATGTGGGGAAAGTTCTCTCAGGTTCTGCTTTGATGCCGAACCACCGAATCCGAGGACTAAAACAAAGTGGCTCCAGCTCCCTCCCTCCCCTCGGAAGGGCAGGATGGAAGGGAATTATTAATTCCACCTCCTACTGTTCCCAGCACTTCAGGAGGTTATTGCCAGCAAGAGAGCACAAGGGTTTGAATTTGCTTCCAAAACACCTTCAGCTGTCAGATTCCTCAGAAAGATGTGTGAAGAAGAGCAGCTTCCCAGGAAAGCGATGGAAACGTTTCGAGTGCACAGACAGAATGTATTTATTTTTCAATTAAAAAGCCCTAAACCAGTGACAAAGCCACAAGGGTCAGAATAAAGTGTTCCCCACTAAAGAGAACAATATTTCCTGTTTGATGTCTCTGAAGTCAGGCCTGCATCTTCCCAGGCAATCCTTTGCAAGGGATTTTTTTAATCAGTCACCAAAATCACAGGCAGAAGCCACAACTCACTGCTTGCATGTGCTGTGACAGGAAAAGCAAAACTCCAAAGCCACGTGTCAGCATTAATTCATGTCACAGATCAAAAAAAAAAAAAGAGTCCTAACTGCAGCAGTGACAATTGCACTGGTTTTGTGGAGCTCAAAGGAAAACGAGAGGCATTTTCAGGATGAGAGGACGTTGATTTCCCCCATACAGGTTCTTCCCCTCCCTTTACAGTATTTCCTACCAGCCACACAGAGATTCATGGATTTACTCCTTGGAGCCCAGCTGCTCCTCACCTCATCGGCCAAAGGAACCTGGGGGCCACACATCCCTAAAAACCTGAGAGACCTAAAGCTGCATCCACAAATCCCAGAATGGTTTGGGTTGGAAGGACCTTCAATCCCACCCAATCCCATCCCCTGCCATGGCAGGGACACCTCCCACTGGCAGCCCCAGCTGCTCTGGCAATTCCAGCCCAGCCCCTCCCAGCCAGGAATTCCTTCCCAGTTATTTGTACCCTGCTGGAGCAGCGGGGCCGTTCTCCACCACGGAGCTTCCAAGCAGGTGAGAGGTTCCCATGCCATGACCCCAAGGGGCAGCAGGAACCCAGCACCACCCACCACAGCAGGGGCAGGGAGCAGGGACCCTTCCCCACTCCCAAAACACAGAGCAAAGATTTATTTATGAGGCTCTTGAAGCCCCATGGAAGGAAGAGAAGCCCAGACCTGGATGCAGCTCTGCCCAGAGAGCCCTCACCCTCAGCACCAGCTCTGGGGGCTGTTCTGGCCTCCAGTGGGATTTCAGGAGCATTCCCAGGGCTCTCAGGAGTGTAAAGCAGCCACTGCTGGTGGAACAAACCACGCTGTGGCAGGGAATTTGCTGCCTGCATGAGGCAAGTGCGGCCAAAAATGCCAGGAGGAACAGAGCAGGGCTGAGGTGCTGCCCCAAGGAGGGATGGCACAGAAATGGGGAACAAACAAGCTTCTCACACAGAAATCCTCTACTAAAATAAACTCCAGGACAAATTGGTGCTGGGCGGGGACATTTCACCGTCATTTGGGTTATGGAAATAAATCTTGTGGCTCTGCTCGTGTTTGGAACCCTGTGAATATCAGGGCCTGCTGCTGTGGTGCTCAAACACTCGAATCACACACTTGAATCCATCAGCACCAAGTCTGGGCGAGCAAATGCTTTAGGGGATTGATTTAAAGGATTTGAAGTTGCTGAAGAGCAGTTGAAAAGTTTCTCAGGGTTTGGAGACATATCTGGACACCGAGACCCAGGTAAAGAGACTGAGCACAGCAGCTGAGCTCCTGTACCCCTCCCAGAAATTCCTGGGCAGAGGAGAAGCCACCAGAGGAAGGAGGGCCTTGTGTGTAGGTTTTAGGATATTCCACAACCCTTTGAGAGCCCTCCACCCCAAACACAGCAGGACAAGGAAGCTGCTGGGTGCCGGGAGGGCCTTGGATGTCATACGAGGTACCTGCAGTCTTTTGAGATTTGAACTGAATGAAAGGATTTGAGTTCTGGTCAGAGAGGAACACCCCTTACCTGTTTAATGGGAGAAATGAGGAAGCCGAGAGCAGGGCTCTGCAGAGCCAGGGACACAGAGTGATTCCTGCAGCAGCACCTGGCAGGATGGACACAGCACAGGTCAGCTTGCACTCGGAAACCCAAGAAACCCCACGTTTCACAGGCTGTGCCAGCACATACCGGTTTTATTGCTCGGTGTTAAAACAAATCCAAAAGCCAATCACACAGAGGAAATGTTCCCCAGCCTGCACATCTGCCCTTCCCCAGAACCCAGCTGAGAGCAGGACCCCCTGCTCACCAGCACCAATAAAAGGTAAGGCACGATGCTGCAGATGAGACCGAGAGCAGTGATTAGCAGTGCTGGCTAAATGAGCTCATCCCTGAGGCTGTCGCTGTGTGGGGGCTGACAGAGCTCGGAGCAGGCTCCCGCAGAGCCCCTGCAGCTCCTCTGGGCACAGACTCAGAGCCTGCCTGGCTCTGAGCCAGGGGACTGCAGGAGCTCCAAGCTCCCTTCCCACCCCAGCTATCCTGTGATCCGGTGAAATTCCGTGAGAGACACATCAAGGGTGCCCAGATCCATGAGCTACCAAAGCCCGTGGTAGCCCATGGGCTCAGGGGGTGAGGGAGCAGCAGGAAGCTCCCCGGATGCCTTAGGGGAGCACCTCCACGGGCCCAGCACAGATGACACCCTGGCTGATGAGGTTGGGGTTTCCCAGTTTTAGCCAGAGAGATCCCAGCTGGAGTCACCTGAGAGACAAATCAGGAGCTGTTAAACACCCAGAAGGGATGAGGGATACCTGGAGTGGTTGTGTGAAGGCACTGACTGAATTCTGCTTCCCAGCAGCCCCCAAAGCCTGGATTAGCTTTTCCCAAACCCAGCCACTGCTCACAGCTGCTCTCTGAGCTCAGACTGGACTGCAAACCCATCTGTTATCCATGTAGGATCACTGCTGGAACGCTCAGCATTCCACTCCAAACCGGGGCTGGCATTGTCTGCACAGTCAGCCCAACTCCAAGGACAGAATTCCCAGTCTGCCAGCCGGGAACCTGCACGGCACACAGAGCTCCCTGGTGTCCCTGTGACTGTCCCTGGGATTTGGGTCAGGGGTTTTCCTGGCTTCCTCCCAGTTTCCAGGTGAGGACAGGCCATTCCTGAGTCAGAGGAGCAGCAGGGGCTCGTGCCAGCATTACAGGAATGGCTGGGAATGCATAAATCCCACAGGAAGCCCTCCCAGCTGGCCCTTGCTCCCTTGAGGTGGTGTAGCCAAGGTGTGACACCCCCAGAGCTCACTGCAGGCTCCTCCCTGCTCCTCGGGGGGCTTGGGGCAGCAGCAGCTCCCAGCAATGGCCATGAATTAAAAACAAGTAACAAACCTACCCAATATTGAGTCCAACGAGCTCAACCAGCTTCAGACACAAGACAAGACCTCGTGTTCTTCAAATCCTTTAAGTTAGGAGAGCACTGGGTGGGGACAGGAGGGTCCAGAACCATGGATGTGTCCCAGGCCAGGCTGGATGGGGCTTGGAGCAACCTGGGAGAGGGGAAGGTGTCCCTGATGTTTTTCCTCCCTCTGTTCTGCTCAGAAGCCACAAATAAATGTTTAGTGAGAGTGATCATTTCCCTGTACACTTCTGGCCAGGCAAGAATTTTCTTTGAAACAGAAACTCTTACTTCTAAAGGCAGATATTAGCAAAACAACAATTACCTGCAGCTGCTGCTGCCATCTCCTATAATCTTCTCTGTTCACTTGAGCAGAGCCATTTTCTCTCTCCGGTGAAATTCCCAACATTCCAGGAGCACAGACGCTCCCTCACCAGCCAGGATTAATGTCACCCTGCAGACACCCCCCACTCAGTCTTTCTCCAGCCAGCACCACCAAACGTCCCAGAGCTGAGGATCCCACAGGAGAGGCTCTCAGCTGTCCTGAGCACCTGGAACTGGAGCTGGCAAATCCCAGTGCCAGAGCTCAGCCCTGCCAGTACCCAGCCCCTTCCCAAGCCATCCCTGTCACTCCCAGATAAATAAGCAGAGAATAAAAGATGCTCCAGACAAGGCCAGGTGAGGGGTCACTGCAGCGGTCACGCTTCATTTCACAGCACTCGACCTCCAAATCCCACTGTCCGACCTCCAAATCCTGTATTCCAGACACGGCTGAGCTCCACGGAACTCTGTCTGCTCCTCGGGAAACACGGGATCACTTTACAACCTGCCCTCGTTAGCCATGAAGCCCCAGTGCTTAATTAGCCATGAGAGGGGGGACATGGGGCAGGACCCGGCCCGGGCTCTGCCACCAGCCAGGGATGGAAAATGCGGCATTTTGGGGAGACCCCCACGGTTCTGGGAGGGTTTTTTACCTCCTGATCCTTAAAACTGCACAAGCTGGGCTCGTACTTGTACAGCTTTCCCTCGATTTGGGGGAATTATTCAGAAATAAACGGAATTGCCAGAGCAGCTGGGGCTGCCCCTGGATCCCTGGCAGTGCCCAAGGCCAGGCTGGACATTGGGGCTGGGAGCAGCCTGGGACAGTGGGAGGTGTCCCTGCCATGGCAGGGGTGGGCTGGGTGGGATTTGAGGTCGTTTTGAACCCAAACCAGTCTGGGATTCCATGAAACCACTGGAGCAGGAGGTGTCCAAGCACCCTGGGAGTCATTCCTTGGGATTTGCAGCTTCCTGAGAGACCCTGCTTTGCCAAAAGCTTTTGGATGCACTAAATGAGCTGCCAGAACAACTACTGCAAGGAAAAATAAAATAAATTAAAATAAATAAAATAAAATAAAATAAAATATCAGCTGCTGAAGCCTGAGCTGTAACTTTATACTCAACAATGAGCTGCGTTTCCTTGGGACCTGATCCAGGACTCTTTTCTTCTTTTTATCCCAACGTATTTGCCTGGCAGAGGAATTCCAAGAGAAGGAAGGCAGAGTTTACCAGGTGTGATCCTCTATTAATAATTTTGGATTTGAGTTCAGTAAAGTCAGCTCAGACAGCACCAGAAAGCATCTCCTCCAGCAGAGCAGGAAAGTTTCTTAAGCAGCTCCTGATATCCAAAAGAAAATATAAATTACACTGTTTTTATGAAGGTAGAGAAGGGTTTGGGGTGAGAAGGATCTTAAAGCCCATCCAGTTCCAACCCCTGCCCTGGGGGTCTGTTTGGGGAAGCTCAAGGAAAGATCTTCAGAGTTTCCTCTCATCCAGCTGCCATCATAATGTGAATTTTACCTCACCCAGTTAAGTGAAAAGACTGAAACGTGCAGAGAGGAGTTGTGAGATGGAAGTTCTCCTGTTCCACTTCCCAACTCTCATTAATTTATGGATATTCAGAAGTTTCGGATATCACAGGAAGGCTTTCAAGTGTGGGATCAAACCAACCCAACACAATCCTTAGGATACAAAAGCTGCTGAGGACAGACAGATTCCGTGGAGAGAACGCCCGGAATCTCTTCCCTGCCTAAGGAAGAGCAAGTGATTGACAGCAAACCACAGTCAACAGAGGCAAAAGCCTTCATGCATCACGGTTCCGAGTTCCCTTTGTTGATCCATGTGCTGCCAATCATTCCAGCTCTGGTTAGCAGCAAGAAGCTGCTGCCTCCTCCTTCCCAGCAAGCTCCGGGATCGCTGCCGGGCCCTTCCTCTCGAGGCATTTAAATGTTCTCATCTTGTCCTCAGCAGAAATCCATCATAAACCTCTCCATCGCCTCCCACCCTGGGAAATGTCAGGCCGATCAAAGGGCTGAAAGGGGGGAATTAAAGCCCATTTTCGGCAGATCTCAGTCGCTGCTCTGTTCCTGACCTTCAGGAGAACAGTCTGTAACGCAGCGGGTTCAGCCTGGATTCCAGCCCTCGGGATGGAGTCAGGAATGTGGGGCCCGTGGCAAAAAGGAATATTCCATCAGATTTAATCAGGATATGTACCTAAAGCTGCCCCATCTGACAGGTCCTGGTTTCAGTGGCCACTCTGTGGCTTTGATGAGCCCCAAGATCATTTTGTGTGGGAGGAGCAAAGGGAGAATTTCCAACACGGTGGCACCGGGAATTCATCTGCTTCCTCCTCTCCTCATCCTCTTCCCCCTCTCAGGGGCCATCTGAGACTGGATCAATTCCCCAGAAAGGAAATTAAATCCCACCCATCCCACCCCTGCCATGGCAGGGACACCTCCCACTGTCCCAGGCTGCTCCCAGCCCCAATGTCCAGCCTGGCCTTGGGCACTGCCAGGGATCCAGGGGCAGCCCCAGCTGCTCTGGGCACCCTGTGCCAGGGCCTGCCCACCCTCCCAGGGAAGGATGAACTCCACATGAGCAGAACAAGGACCCATTCAGAGCTCATTGAACCATTTGCACACCCCCAGAAATCAACAGCAACGGATGCTTCGGAAATCCACTCGGATTTCCTCCCGTGGGCGAGATCACAGAGTCACGGAGCTGGAAGGAACTCTCAAGGATCATCCCAGTCCCTGTCCCTGCACAGACCCCCCAACAGCCCCACCCTGGGCATCCCTGGCAGTGCTGTCCAAAGGCTCCTGGAGCTCTGGCAGCCTCGGGGCCGTGCCCATTCCCTGGGGAGGCTGGGCAGTGGCCAGCAGCCTCTGGGGGGAGAGCCTTTCCCAGCTCTCCCATCTCCTGTAGCATCCACATTCATTCCCCAGTGCAGCTGCTCCCTGTGCCAGAACAAACCACTCTGCTCCACTGAGGAACTGGGAACCCCCTGATTCCATCTGCTCCGTGTGCCTGCCTGGGAAGGGCTGGGTGCTTCCAGGGAACATCCCTGCCCGAGGGAGGACACGGAAAGCTCGGCTGTGTGTCCATCAGGCTCATCCCTGTGGCCCAGCTAAGCTGCAGAGGTGAATCCAATCCTGGCAGAAGTTTTACACAAGTGACAGGGTTTTTAATCCCCACTGATTTGTTATGGCACGGGAAGCATCAGAACAGCTTCCGTGGAGAAGGGGATTAATTCCCAAATCTCTCCTGCCCTTCATTCCAATCTTTTCCTGGAGGAAAAAAAAAAACCAGCAAAATCATTCAGGCTTTTTCCTTAAAGAAACCCTTCAGCTGTGGCAGCTCCTCTCCCAGAGGCCTCTCTCAGCTGGCAGGGCTGACTCCCCGTCCCTGCCTGGCGGGGGGGGCAGGGATCTGGCAAAGCCAGGGAAGAGCAGCTGGAAAAAGGGAGCAAGCGCTGGATCCCAGCCTTGCCAGAGCTCTGCTGCAAGGCCTTGGCATCCCTCGTTCCTCAGTTTCCCCAGCTGGAAACACATGGATGAGCTCTCAAAGCACCTGGGGCTGATTCCTGACTCCCAGGAAGGAGTTTCCTCCTGTTATCCCAGGCGCGTTTTTCCTCATCCATCGCCCAGAGCAGCTGTGGCTGCCCCTGGATCCCTGGAAGTGCCCAAGGCCAGCTTGGAGCAGCCTGGGACAGTGGAAGTGTCCCTGCCCATGGAACACAAGGTTGGTGTTTCCTAAGGAATCACCCTTTGATATTTAAGCTAAGTTTAACTAAATTTATCAATTACCACTTAAAATAATAATCTGAGGAAGCAAAACCTCATTTAATGGCAAATCCAAAAGCCTCCTCAGAGCTCTCCAGCAGTATTTATCTGATTAGAAGGATATTGGGGATGATTACGGTAACAAAATCCATCTGTGATAATTACTTACCTTCCACCGCTCTCGGAATTCAAGTTTTATGTTATATTTTCTTCTAAATCGAGCCATTGATCCTCCCATGAATTAGAATTACACCAGCTCGCAAAACACACAGACTAATTGAATAGTTAACCAAGTGCTCAATAAACTTCACACCTCAGTGTCCCGCCCTTTAAAGTGCTTAATTAGACCTTGCTCCTGCAAACGAGCTGTAAATGAGGCTGCCTGGTTTCCCTTTTATTTAACTTTTACCTTCCAAGCACCTGACCAAACCAAGGAAGGTTTCGCCAGATTTCTTTTCATCTTTCACACTACGGAGCCGGTGGCAGCAGCTGAAAGATTCTAAAATATTTTTAAGTGTTCATCAATCCGCTTTGCCGCAGTGAAATTCTGCACGAGCCTGGATCTGTGAGACCCAGCTCAGCAAAGCCTAAACTGCTCAGCCCGGCTCAAGCTGCTCCAGGAGCTCTGCTGAATCCCAGCCTTCCACATTTGCACCCTCGGGAACTGCAGTGGGTTTAATTCATGGAACCCCGGGATGCTTTGGGTGGGAAGGGACCTTAAATCCCACCCATCCCACCCCTGCCATGGCAGGGACACCTCCCACTGTCCCAGGCTGCTCCCAGCCCCAATGTCCAGCCTGGCCTTGGGCACTGCCAGGGATCCAGGGGCAGCCACAGAAGAGGCCAGAGACACCAACAAGGTGCTTCCCACCCCGGGCTGGTTCCCAGTTTCCTATCCCAGGGCCGGGATCCTTGTCGGGGGCTGCTCCCGGAGCTCTGGAGCCGCGCATGGACTCGGCTCCTGCCCCTTCACTGCCGGGAGCTGGGACGGCTGCGGGCGCGCTCCGAGGTTGGATGTGCTCCGTGATTAATCGCTGTGGCTCTGAGACCCGCCTGCCCCGGCTCTCTGAAGTGCTGATTAACCCCGACTCCAGCTCTGGAGAAAGTTCCTGGCCTGGAGAACGCCTCTGGGCCGGCGCAGTCCTTGTGGCACTCCCAGCTGGGTCACCTGGGTCAGGGCAGGGCTGGGGGCACAGCCCGGTGGCAGTGGGGGAAGCACGTCCTGCTGCTGGATTCGGACAGTGTGGGCTCCACGGGTTCGTTTTGATAAGATTAAAAATTGGAGACATCCCTGCCCACGGCAGGGGCTGGAACGAGATGGGATTTAAGGTCCCTGCCAACCCAAGCCAGTCTGGGATTCCGTAACGGAGGAGAATAACGCCGGGAATGGGCTGCAGGAGGTCCCCCTGCCCAGCCTCCCAGGGCAGCTGCGGCCAGATGTGAGTCCCTCCCCAGCCAGGCTGTCCTGGCCCGCTCCAGCAGCCTGGGACATTCCAAGGATCCAGCACTCTCCTCCTTCCCAACGCAGCCCCAGTGCCGAGAACAGAGCACCCCGAGAACACACAGGACCCTGTTATAAATGAAGTCTGTAATTCGCGCTGTTATGTATAAAAATGAACTGTAATGAAACTATACAGAGCCAGAGTTTCAAACCCCCCACCAGCCTGGCTGAGAGGAAAATTTTACAACACTGGAGGAGTTGAAAAGGGAAGTTCTTTCAACATAAAAGTAATCAATAGGTGAGGATTCCACCCCAGGTGGGGTTGGATCTTATCACCGGGACATTGACACTATGATGGCTTGATCGCTATCTTCTGATAGCTACATCTCAGCTGATAAGGAATTGGACATTCCGGGAACTCCTTTGAGGGTTCCAGGAATGGGAGACAGACAAATTCATCACCAAAGTTGGACAATTCATCAGACCCAGGAAATGCTTTGTGCAGCCCAACTTCGGGACAAGAAAACATCATGAATATGCTAAATTACGAGAAGAATAGAATTAATTCGGACTCTGCCCAACAACTGCATAAGAAGGAACCAGCTGAAGCAGCACCCGTGAACTTGGGAGCTCTGGTGCGATAGAGATCAGATCTGTGCGTGTCCACCCAGCTCCGACCCCGGGCTCGGGGCTGCTTTTCTCCATCGTGGCTTTTGAGACCGATATTTCGGTCGCATAATAAATGTTATTTCTTTATAAATTTTGATTGGGCAATTTGGTTTATCTTATGAAGAAGACACCACGCAGCCAGCAGCACAAAGGGAGCGAGGCTTTCTCCACTGCAAAGCCTGAACAAGAACACTCTTCAACACAGCGGCTTCAGAGTCAGAGAGAAAGAGAAAGTGAGTCCTGTGGGACGGAGCTGAGCATGGCGACGGGAGAAAAGAGGGCGGTGCCGCGATTCTCGTGCATAGCTTAAAAACCTTCTTGCATGCCGTGGTAAGAAACTGTAATACCACAAACTGTTTGTCTCTTTAATCCATTTGAAGTACATGGCGGGATGGAGAATTCACGTGTGGCCCATGAAGATTGTGAAGAGTGCCTATGCCAGGCTATATAGAAGCAGTGAGAGGCTTTTAGAGACTTGTGGCAAAGAAAGCCTTTGTGTGCAGGCCAAAATAACTTATCCTTAAAAAGATTAATAACCCCATGTGATGGCCCATCTTTGGCAGTGTGAAGGAACTGTGAGATTTTTCAGGGCAGAGATGTTTTACATCACAGCTTGGGAGCCATGATATGCTCATCATTTTAATTTCGGGCTCACTTAAGCTCCGTGCACATAAAAGCAGCAATTCCCAGCCTTTCTTTCCTGCTCTCACACAAATCCATGGCAGAGCCGGCGCTGAAAGGAGATGGGAGCAGGCACCCCTCAACTTTGCTTCAATTTAGCAGGGTGATAATTAAAGTCACTCTCGTGGCATTAAGTGGCTCCCTGTGACACAGGAAAAATCTTGAAAGCGGAATTTCTTTTAAAGAAAATAATTATAAAAGCCTCTGAAATGGGTTTTGTCAGTGCGACGGCCGCTCTGTGCTGACCCCTCAGATGGAATCCACAGGGATCCAGGGGCAGCCCCCGCTGGTCTGGCAAC
>NW_008238988.1:6912719-6913494 GCF_000691975.1 Corvus brachyrhynchos
TCCCTCTCCAGCTCTCCTGGAGCCCCTTTAGGCCCTGCAAGGGGCTCGGAGCTCTCCCTGGAGCCTTCCCTTCTCCAGGTGAACATTCCCAGCTCTCCCAGCCTTTCCTCCTTAATTCCAGGTCATGGAATCACCCCCTGACTCCCCAACAACTTGGCTCTGACTCTCATTGGAGGCATCAATCCCTCCTCAGAGCAAAGTGCCAGGAGCTTTTACTGAAATGAATCCTTTGATCACATTCAAACTTTTCTCCCTGTGTGGATCATTTTCAAATTGAATCTAAAATAAGGTGATTGCCCCCTTCAGTTGTTGGTGTTCTCCGGGGCTGCTGGCAGTGATAACGGTGATTATCAGCACAGGGACTGCCACAGGCAGCACTCCAGAGTGATCCACAGTGGGGCACGTCAAACACCAAAATCCACAGAGACATCAGCGCTCCTTGGCCAACTTCACATCCTGGACTGTCTCTTTGGGAAGTTTGAAAGGTGCAATGAGACACGAGTGTTGGGGCTGGGGAAGTGAAAACTGAGGGAAGTTGTTCAAGGGAAGGAGGAGAGAATCAGGGAAAATCACATGGATCATATTCCTGGCCAAGAGACAGGCCAGGAGTGGGAAAAGCCCTCCCAGCCCATCCAGTCCCAGCTGTGCCCGATGCCCACCTTGTCCCAGCCCAGAGCACTCAGTGCCACCTCCAGGAATTCCTTGGACACCTCCAGGGATGGGCACTCCAAACCTCCCTGGGCAGCCCCTGCCAAGGCCTGAGCACCCTTTCCAT
>NW_008238988.1:6913505-6921759 GCF_000691975.1 Corvus brachyrhynchos
CACCCTGAGCCTGCCCTGGCCCAGCCTGAGGCCGTTCCCTCTCCTCCTGTCCCTGTTCCCTGCCAGCAGAGCCCGACCCCCCCGGCTGCCCCCTCCTGTCAGGGACTTGTGCAGAGCCACAAGGTCCCCCCTGAGCCTCCTTTGCTCCAGCCTGAGCCCCTTCCCAGCTCCCTCAGGAATTCTCCAGCCCCATCCCAGCTCTGTTCCCTTCCCTGCTCCAGCCCCTCCATGTCCTGGCCCTAAGAAATCCTCGTACTGTCACAGAGCCCTCACAGGCAGAAGAGAATCCAAAGGCCCTGTGCTGGGTTCCAAAGTGGGAGAGATTCCCTGGATCACGGACGCCTCCCCAGAGTTCCCAGCTTCATCCAGCCAGCATCGAGCTGTGAGTAAAGAACCTCGCAGACATTCAGGGAAGCAATTCCTCCTGCTCCTAATCCTGCCAACACCAGTTCCAGACTAAAAGCACAACCCCAGCAGTTTCTGTTGGAGTGGATTCAGTGATTGGTAGCACAGAGGGAAAAGGAAAACCCAAAGCCCAGCGCAGTGTGGGAGCAGCGGGATCCGTGCTGTGACCGTGGCTCACGGGGTTTTCAGGGAGTGAAGGGAATTTTCCCCTCCACAGCTCTCCAGCTGGGCTTCAGCATCCAGCACCAGGCTGGAGCTGTGTGCTGGGAGAACAGGGAAAGCTGTGCCTGCTCCAGGGAACGATTAAACTGGGAGCTCACCCTGATTTACAGCAATGCAGCCAACAAAGCTCAGAACAGCGCCGCTGCAGAATTCCCACTCCCAGGAATGGCTGCGAGGCAGGAGGCTGTGCCCACAGCCCTAAAATCCTGGAGACCAGCAGAGAATGGGATGGAATCAGACCTAAACGTGCTCACAGCTGAGAATAAAGAAGCCAAAGGAGTGCAAGGCACTAGAAAGCACCGGAAATAAAGGGATTTTATAGGTATTCTAAAGGAATTTTACTCAGCCTGCTGGTGGGTTTTGTGTCCAAAATAATTGAACTTTTTTGTTGTGTTTTTTAGATTTTCAGGTTTCTTACGTTTTCCTTTTGTAATTCCTTGTTTGAGACTTAATCCATCTGCAGAGCCCAGAGCCAGGATTTGTCACCTCGCTCCCCAAAGCCTTCCCTGTCCTCCAGCACAACTCCGAAGCTGCTATAGGATCCCGGAATGCCAGGATGGGTCAGGCTGGAAGGGACCTCAGGGGGTCACTGGTGCCACTCCCTGCTCCAGCAGGGCCATCCCAGAGCCCAGGGCACAGGAGCGTGTCCAGAGGGCTCTGGAATATCCCAGGGAGGAGGCTCCAGCCCCTCTCTGGGCTCTGTTCCAGCCCGGGCCCTGCCCAGGGCAGCAGTTCTGCCTCCTGTGCAGGGCAATTGCCGGGCTCAGGCCCTGCCCGTGGCTCTGGTGCCCCCGGAGCAGAGCCTGCTCCATCCATTCAGATCCTTGGCTTCATCCCATGGAAATCAAGAGGCATTTCTAACCATGGATATAAAATTAAAAGCCGGTGTTTGTCCTGTGAAGCCCAACCACACGAACTCCTGCTGGCGCCTGGAAGCTGAGTTCATCCGGAGATCTCCAGGGAAAGCACTTCCACTGTATCCAGCATATGGGAAACATTTCATTACGCCAGACACAACATCATCATTAAAACTGAAACCAACAAATGCAAATTCCCTCGTGTGTCTGGAAGCCGAGCACACTGTAATTAAAATAGAAACGGAGAGCATGAAGGATAAAAAGATGGCACAAAATGTTGTTTTGTTCCAGTTTGTTGGCGCCGCAATTCAGGCAGCACCTCCTCAGCAAGAGAAGTCCGTGCAGTCAGTGGAGTAAAATCACAGCCAAGGGAGCAGCAAATGGTACCTGTGAGGAGGAATTGTATTTTTTCAGCTCCAGATGTGAAAGAGAACAAGTGCCCCATCCAAACTTTAATACAGAAATGAAAGGTTACCCTGGCAAGGCCTTGATTATTTTGGAATTAATTCATGGTCCTGCAGCACAGGAAGGGTTTGGAGCTGCTGGAGGGAGTCCAGAGGAGGCACCAGGATCCGAGGGATGGATCAGCTCTGCTGTGGGAAAGGCTGGGAGAGCTGGGGGTGTTCATCCTGGAGAGGAGAAGCTTTGGGGTGAGCTCACTGTGGCCTGAAGGAGCTGACAGGAAAGATGGAGAGAGGATTTCCAAGGCATGGAGGGACAGGAGGCAGGGAATGGCTTCCCAGTGCCAGAGGGCAGGGCTGGATGGGAGATTGGGAATTGGGAATTGCTGGCTGGGAGGGTGGGCAGGGGCTGGGCTGGAATTGCCAGAGCAGCTGGGGCTGCCCCTGGATCCCTGGCAGTGCCCAAGGCCAGGCTGGACATTGGGGCTGGGAGCAGCCTGGCACAGTGGGAGGTGTCCCTGCCCATGGCAGGGGTGGGATGAGCTGATCTTTGAAGTCCCTTCCCACCCAAACCAGTCTGGAATTTTATAATTTTTTGCCTTTTGGCCTCTGGACTCCCCAGTGGCCAGGAAGTAGCAGCTCCCACCTGGCTGCTCTGTGCTGGAGCTCCTGGCCAAGTGTGTCCCTGCTGGGCCAGGGGGTTTAAAGCCCAGGGAGACCCAGCTGGGGTTGGCACAGACCCTGCACTCACTGCAGAATTTTCTTTAAAAATCAATTGAGATATAAATTCCATTTCAGTGCTGCTCCTCTTGATTGCTGCTTGCAGAAAACCATAAATAATTAATTACATTAGAGAAATGTCACTCAGGCCCAGTTTTGCTTCACCTGATGTGAAAAATGACCACTTTAAAGACAAAAAACTGTCAGGCTCTTCATCTTTATCCTGCCCCGCTGTCTGTTCCCCTGCATTATAAAAACCCAGTGTCTCCATGTAACCAAGTAATTATGTTTGAAGCCATCCTCAGGCACGGTGATTTATCCATGGGAGGAGGGTTTATCCCAGGCTGACCCTGCCAGAGGAGGAGGAGGAGGTCACAAAGTCTCTTAAGAGCGATGTCAGGTCCCTGAAGATCCACAGAACTTTTGCCAAGACTCATCCATTCCCAGAACAACTCCAAGACCATTTTTAAAAGGCACAGGAAAGCTTCAGGCATCAAGAAAGCACCAAGACATGGAGTGATCCCAGGTCTGGGTAAGTTCAGTCCCACCATCCCCCTCTCCCCTGGTTGCTCAGGATCATTCCTCGAGCAGCAGTGCTGGGATCACATGGAGCTCGTTCCAGCCCTTCTCAGCCGGAGGACACAAGGGTGAAGTGTTCCTGATGCCATGAAGGTGTTTTGCCTTTTCTTTTATACTCCTGTTTTACCTTTTTTACAACTCCTGTTGTAAAATCCCTTTTCCCCTTCTAACCGTGTTTGACTCTTGATTTTAAGACCAGCAAAAGGCATCATTCCCAGACCTTGGCAGGGAATTTGCAGCTTCATATTTTTATGTGCCAACAGCTCTGTTGTGTCAGCCCTGTGGAGGAACACACTGGTGGGGTCTCCTACCCAAGAATATCGAGTTTTACACCCAAAATTTGCAGATTTAAACTCAAAAAAGCCCAGAGCTAAAATGAAAAGCTGGAGATTCCTGTGCTGGGTTCAGCTCTTGTGGCTCTGATGCTCAAAGGGCCTCTTGGAGCAGTAGGAGGAGGTTTCTCACAGGGAAGAGCTTAAGGATGGACTTCCCGCTGTGTTTTGGGGTGGAGGAAGAGCTGGCAGACTGGAAAGAGAATAATTCTGATAAAGATGCGGTGCCAAGAGACCCCAAAGTGGCAGTGATTTGCAGTGTCTGCAAACACAGCGTGGGCTGAGCTGCAGCCTCCGAGTTCATGAATTCCCCTCACCCCTCCATGCGTGTCCTGCAGGGAATTGTTATCGATCAGCGAGGATCAAAGCCAGCGTTAAACTGCAGGAGGAGCTTTATCGCCCTCCCAGATGGAAAACCAATACACTGCAGAAAGGCACTTTGAACGGGAGACAGTCTCCAATGAGGATCTTTATTCATCTGTCTGTTTTCAAAGCCAGCTGTAACTTCACTCCATGGAAAAACCATTCCCTTTCAAGTGCCTGAGGACAACGGGAGGCAGCAGCCAGCTCCCTGTGCTGCCCTGGTAACCAAATCGCCTAAACCAGCGTCACCTGAGGATGCTGCAGCACGGATCTTCAGTCCAGCCTGGCATCACTTCTCCTGTCTGACCTGATAAATGGGGCTCCTGGCACCTTTAATCTACACAGAAATTAAACTCTTCAGACTCTCTGTGCTGCCACGAATAAATTACATGTTTGTTTGAACGACTTGGAAATTTCCCTCTGACAAATTCTAGAGGTATAAATAACCCTGAAGCCTTGCAGGAAGATGAACAGCCCCGTTGTATCAATCATAACTCACCAGGCAAACAACGCCCGGGTTTAAATCCACGCCCAAAGGAGTGTGAGAGGCACTGGGTTGATGTTGCCCTAAGCAAGCCGGGCTCAGCTGGGTCCAGGGGGTGCAGCAATACTCCAAGAGGTCTGGATTCCGTTAACAATTCCCAAAGGAAGATCCTCAGGCAGTTCCCCTCGTGCCAAAGCCGTTGCATCCCAGCTCAAGGGGCAGAGCCCCACCGGGGATTGCTCAGCCCGGGGTCAGAGCCAGCCTGGCAAAATCCAACTTCCTACGAGGAAGGACCGAGCCATCTTCATGAGTCTGTGATTCTGGGATTGTAGAATTGTCCCTCGCTCTTGGAAACACCCCCAAAACAGAGACCTGCTCTCTCTGTGCCCCTGCTCCCCTACAGACACAAACAGCAACTCCCTCCCAACCTGCAGCCTCCTTCGGGTGTGGAAAAGGACAAATTGCTCTAAAGGATCAGGATTTTCCTGCCTAAGACGCAAAGCAGGGCACCTACTGCAATAATCCTGGGGTTTATCCTTGTTCTGGACAGGCCAGGAGTGAGGGTTGAGACCAGCAGCTGCAGAACTGAAGCCTCGGTAACGTGCAGGACTCAGTCAGGGGCTGGCAGGGGATCCAAGAATTGTTTCTGGCAAAAAACAGCAATTCCATCATCAGTTTCCTTGTCCTGAGTCTCCCAGCAGTCTTTTCTCTCTCTTCCATCCCTGAACAACTTGTGAGCAGCCAAAATCAACCTTTGGCTTCAGTGAGAATAGGTCAGCCTTGCTAACAAAGCCAGGCTCACATTCCAGAGCAAATAAAAGCATTCATTTTTCAACTGGCAATAAATTCGATTTCCCTGCAGGACTGATTTTCACCAAGTTATGAGATCTGACACTTGTGGTATTAGATAACTCTGTTGCCTTTTATTTCTGGGTTTGAGACATCAAGTGGCAAAAGGGGAAATAAAAATGGCAGGAAAGAAAAGCTGTTCCGAGGACAGAACGGTCCATTAAGCAAAAATTCAAACCAACTCATCTTTGGCTCTCGGTGGCTCAAATTCAATCCTGCTCCTTCCCTCCAGGCTGTTATTAACACTGGTATAATGAGTAACTAAAATCAAACTCCAGTGAATAAATATGTTCAAAGGCATTTTGTTATTTCTGCAATTAGAGACAAACTGCCACGGTAGAGCTAAAAGCTTTGGGGAAATCACATCCAAGGAAACTCTGCCACAACTGCAACCCTTGGGCTGCTCTGAGCACGTGCAGCCAATGCTGGGGAGGAGCTGGAACCCCAAACTCAAACCTATTTATTCCTTGTGTCTGCTCAGGTGGGAAGTGGTTCTGGAATGAGAGAGCCCATGGCCAGGTCACCTGTGTGTCCTGGGGAAATTCCCACTGGATGTGTCCAGGGCAGGGAACAGAGCTGGGAAGGGGCTGGAGCCCCAGGAGCGGCTGAGGGAGCTGGGAAAGGGGCTCAGGCTGGAGCAAAGGAGGCTCAGGGGGGACCTTGTGGCTCTGCACAAGTCCCTGACAGGAGGGGGCAGCCGGGGGGGTCGGGCTCTGCTGGCAGGGAACAGGGACAGGAGGAGAGGGAACGGCCTCAGGCTGGGCCAGGGCAGGCTCAGGGTGGATATTGGGAAGAATTCCTTCCTGGAAAGGGCTGTCCAGCCCTGGCACAGGGTAAAGCCCAGGGCAGTGCTGGAGTGCCCATCCCTGGAGGGATTTCAGAGCCCTGTGGATGTGGCACTTGGGGACATGGGGCAGTGTGGCCCTGGCAGTGCTGGGGGGCAGCTGGATTCGGTCTTGCAGGGCTTTTCCAACCCAAACAATTCCGTGATCCTAAGGAGCCTAAAGCCTTTTGGGCATGGCACTGGTGATGAGGACAAGGCTCTGCCTGGCCCTGGGCTGTGGGAGCTCTCAGGAATCCCCTCCAGGACTTGGGGTGAGGCTCCCAGTCCCCCCCAGGGCTGTCCTGGTGCCCCTGGGTGACAAGGGTTTGTACCAGAGAGCAGAACTCACTCTGTGAGTTCAGCACCACAGGGCCCCCGTGCCCAGCACTGCAGACAACAATTACATGAACTTAGCAATTATTTATCCCAGCAAAACTCAAAGGGGATTTATCCTTGGAAGAGACATGGTAATAAAAGGGAAAGGATCAGGCAGCCAGGATTTAAAAACCCCTCATTTCCTCCTGTGACTGGCTAACAGGCTTTTGGAAAGCAGAAGACAGTAAATGTCATTTATTTTGACTTTAATAATGCTTCTGAGGCTCTTTGGCGTGACATTTCCGAGCGAGCCAGGAAAACAGGGATAAAACAAAGCAGAGGTAGGAAGCCAGAACATCCTACCGAGAGAGCAGCTCCCCGTGACCAGGGGACAGCCGAGTGTGCCTCTGCATCTCCTTGAGACTGTCCAGCCTTTCCCTGAACAGCCTGGGTGAGGAAAAGCACCACAGGCACAGTCAGGGTGGTCTGTGAGCAGCTGGGGCGGCCAGGCTGAGAATTCAAAGGGTTTGTGACAACTGGAAAACAGATTGGGAAAAACTATTTCAGTTTATACTGAAACAACTGAGGAGAGCCAAGTGTTGCACGGAGCAGGAGCTGCTGCAGCAGCACAGGCTGGGGAGACAGGGGAAGGCAAAAAGGGGTTGTGGCTGGGCTGGAATTGCCAGAGCAGCTGGGGCTGCCCCTGGATCCCTGGCAGTGCCCAAGGCCAGGCTGGACATTGGGGCTGGGAGCAGCCTGGCACAGTGGGAGGTGTCCCTGCCATGGCAGGGGTGGCACTGGGTGGGATTTAAGGTCCTTCCAACTCAAACCATTCTGGGATTCTGGGATTAACACTGATGCAAACAGGTCTGAAAGCATCACACCAGACCAGCAGGAAAAGACACCTGGAGAGGAATTGAGTCTCCTCTTCCCACTGAACTTCTGTAAGTGACTGGAGTGATCCACCCCCAGCTGGCAGCAGGGCAGGGTTAGAGCAGCTGGCATAAAATCATGGAATATCCTGAGCTGGGAGGAACCCTCAAGGATCATCCCAGCTCCTGTCCCTGCCCAGACCCCCCAACAACCCCACCCTGGGCACCCCTGGCAGCGCTGTCCAAACGCTCCTGGAGCTCTGGCAGCCTCGGGGCCGTGCCCATTCCCTGGGGAGCCTGGGCAGTGCCCAGCACCCTCTGGGGGAAGAGCCTTTCCTGATCTCAGCCTGAGCCTGCCTGGCCCGGCTCCAGCATTAATTTCACTATGTGCCATTCATTCCATTAATAAATCCAAGCCATTGTCTCTGCATTTAGTGATCCCTCCAGACCGTGGGGAGGGTGTAACTTGGCCCTGCCTTGCAGCCAGGTTTGGTGTGTGGCTCTTTCAGATGGTGAGGCCTGAACAGGCCCTGCTGTGTCCTGTGAGGTGTCAGGGGGGCAGATTCATCCTGCTGCATTCCCAGGACAGAACAGGCTGCTCCAGGCTCCATTTCCAGGGCCCTCCCTCCTCCCAGCTGGGAGTGTGCAGGGAGTCCCTGCAAGGTGGCTCTGAGCGCAGCAGAGGCAGCGCTGCTCTGATGTGATGTGACACATCAGCTGACACCTTCTGTTTGGTGTGGCACAGCCTGGCCTGCGGAGCCAACAAATGAAATCCCAGCTGTCAAGCGCCCAAATTAAAAATAAATCACTCGCTGACCCCTGAACCCCAGCTGACAACTCAGCCCCCCCACGGCACCGCGTCCCTCTCCCTTTCCATCCTCTGCCATCGTTCCTGCCTTCACGTGTTCTCCAGGCCTGGCCTGGCAAAGCTCTGCCCACCTTCAGCTGCTGAGTGCAGGCTCTGGGCAGTGACCCATGGCCACAGGGGTGGGCTGCAGGGATGGATGGATGGATGGATGGATGGATGGATGG
>NW_008238988.1:6921929-6928095 GCF_000691975.1 Corvus brachyrhynchos
ATGGATGGATGGATGGATGGATGGATGGATGGATGGAGGGATGGATGGATGGAGGGATGGATGGATGGAGGGATGGATGGATGGATGGATGGGATCAGTCTGGGGGAGGCCTCCCTGTGTCAGCTGGAACTGGGCCCTGCTCCTGCTCCCTGAGGATGTTCATGTGCTGTTCAGGCAGTGCTCTGGGGAGGGTGAACAAGAGGGTCACCAGTGCCAGCCATGCCAGCCGAGCCTCAGCCAGGGGCCAGTGGACCCAGGGATTAATTCCTGCCTGGAATGCCTCCCCACAGACGGGCCCTGGTACCCCTGGGTGGCTTTAACCACCTCAGTGCCAGCCAGGTGGGCACCACCATAGAGCAGAATCCTGGAATGGTTTGGGTTGGAGGGGACCTTGAAGCCCACCCAGTGCCAGCCCTGCCATGGCAGGGACACCTCCCACTGTCCCAGGCTGCTCCCAGCCCCAATGTCCAGCCTGGCCTTGGGCACTGCCAGGGATCCAGGGGCAGCCCCAGCTGCTCTGGGCACCCCGTGCCAGGCTGGATGTGAGTGATCCAGGGGGTTTGTAGAGTGTAGAAAAGATCATTTCTTGATGTAGGAAATTGCTGAAATGAGCAGGGGAGATGCTCTGTGGGACCTGAACTCAGAGCAGGAAAGAACTCATGGATAACGCAGCCTTGGATACAGTGACCATGGGAAAACGTGGAGTTCAAGGCACTCGGAGGAGAGAGCAAGATAAGCAGTGGAAATAGAACCATGGGCCCCAGAAGGAAATCATTTCAGCCTCTTTGTGAGCCTAACTGATGAAAATATGTCCCTGGGGGGTGAAGGGGCCCAGGAGAGCTGGGTGACACTAAGGACAGCTCCTGGAGTGCCATGTCCAGCTCTGGCTCCGTGCACGTGAGGGATAAGGACGTCCCTGCTGCCTGACAACACCTGCCCAGGTTTATTTTCAGTTATCTCACTGTTTTCTACGCCCTTCTGTCCTGCAGAATGACACTGAACCCAGGCACAGATCTCTCCATAAATCCCATGGTCAGATCCCTTCTAAATCAAGGCAAGAGGAACCGGTGCTGTAACACAACTCTCGGAGCCTGTGTCAGTGGCTGCAGCTGAGAGCTCTGAGCTGTGTTTTCCGTTTCAGACACATCCTCTGAGCAAGAAAAGAAACTCCTCTCTAGATATGAATAGTGAAACTCATCAAGAACTCCTGTTTCCAGGTAAATTCTGTCAGGATGTTTGGCAGCATCAAAAAGACCTTCAAATGGACTATTTAGCAAATAGCCTTGTCTGTGAGAGCTGAGAGATTGAGCAACGCTTCATGATTCATGTCCTGCTTTTCTTAGGGGGGGGTAATAAATCACACAGGGTGTTTTACCTGCGGAGAGGCAGAGAGAGGGTGCTCTCTGCTCTGCACCTTCATTATTTGTCTCCAGCTTCAAAGCCCAGAGCTGGCTGAGAGCTCGGAGAGGGACAGATAATGATGCCCCGTAATCAGCAGAGTAATCACAAGATAGCTCTGTTACATTCCTCTCCCCGGAATATTAATGGAGTGAGGACATTGCAGACGGATGCGCGACAGGGCTTTCAAATCCTTCCAAATGGCTCCTCAGGCCATTACTGCTGCTGCTGTGCTGCTCTGTTCTCTGGCTGGGGGGGAAGGTGGAACAGGGAGGAGCAGTGCAGCCTCGCCTCCCTTCTCCACCGAGCCACAGCACAGAGAAGAAGCGCCGTGTGCTGAAAACAACGGCGTTGTAACCTCCAGAACCAATCCTGGACTCACCCAGGCTGCCCTGAGAGAGAGCAAGCAGCCAGAAAAATGCATTTCACCCAGGTGGAGCCACAGCACCCGTGCTCTGTGGGCCCCCCTTGCATGAAGCGCCTCAGCACCCCCAGAGTGGTCCCAGAGCAGCAGGGCCCTGCTGTTGTCCCCTGTCCCAGTGCCCTGTCTGCCCCCCAGCAGTGGTGGACATCCCAGCAGGACCGTGCTGTGCCCCAGCACACAGGGACTGCCCGGGCTGTGCCCTGAGGGACGTGGCACGAGGAGCAGAGGGGCTCACACCACACTGACAGCGCTCGGGGGCACTGCCAGGAAATCAGGGCTCTGCGGGGTGCGCTGCCAATGAGCGGTCTTGGGATCACAGAATTCCAAGGAGGTTGGAAAAGCCCTCCAAGATCAAATCCAACCATTCCCCAGCACTGACCCATGTCCCCAAAGTGCCACATCCACAGGGCTCTGAAATCCCTCCAGCGATGGGGACTCCAAACCTCCCTGGGCAGCTCCTGCCAAGGCCTGACCATCCCTTTCAGTGAAGAAATTTTCCCAATATCCAAACTAAACCACCTTGGTCCTGTCCCTGTTCCCTGCCAGCAGAGCCCGACCCCCCCGGCTGCCCCCTCCTGTCAGGGACTTGTGCAGAGCCACAAGGTCCCCCCTGAGCCTCCTTTGCTCCAGCCTGAGCCCCTTTCCAGCTCCCTCATTGGATTTGTGCTCAGAGCAGGGTGATTCTGTGGACAAATTCCAGGGCACCTCTGTTTCCCTTGGGTGCTCTCCCAGAGGACTTCAGGCATTTGATGCATTGAGCAGGAATCCACAAAGTTCTTCTGGAGCAGGGGAACCATTCCCAGTGCTGGGCTGGGCTGGGACACAGGATGGGCACACAAGACCTGGGAGAGACAAGCCCTCCTTGGAAAGGGTCTTTCCAAGCCTGGATGCAGCATTCCAGAACACACTCCATCAGGATCTCGCTCTCATCTCTTGGCACAGCCACCCAAACTGCTGCCAGGGTCGCCCCTCCTGTGCTCCAACCCCCAGCTCCACATGGATACCTCCCACAGGAAGGGAGGGATGCACAGAACATCATGGGAGAGTATTCCAACGCAAATCCTGCTCTTAACCGTGGAATATCCTGGCTGAAAAGGGACACACAGGGATCATGGAGTCCAACTCCAGACCCCACACGGACACCCCAACAATCCCCCCTGTGCATCCCTGGGAGCGTTGTCCAAACGCTCAGCATGGCCCAGTGCCCTGGCAGCACTTCCAGCCTCATCCAAGTGTCTCCATCATTCAGGTTTTCCCAGGAGGTGCTGAAGCCATCTCTTGCCACATCCTGCAAAAAATGTTTTCAATTTCCCCCCTGAAGCAACCCACAGAAAAATATAAGTTATTCCTGTAACTTAATTCAAATTAATTTGTCCCCAAAGGCAGGTTCATTGTGCTGTGTGTGCTTATTTCTCTCAGTTAAACTGAATGACTCCAATTTTTACCAACTTCTTTCTTTCCTGAGGTCAAGGAGGGCTGTGAGCAGGTATCACGGACCTGAAGGGGAAGTCCCTGACCTCTTTATCTTCCTTGTAGCCACATCTCCTCCCTGAGCAAATTTATTCTCCACAGACTGATAAGAAATATGAAAAACAGCAAGTCAGATCACTGGAGAGGCTTAAAATAGCAAAAAATTCCAAGGACTCCCTGGTAATTCATCCTTTCAGTGTCTGAAGGGGCCTGCAAAGAAGCTGGAGAGAGACTTGGGACAAGGGATGGAGGGACAGGACAAGGGGGAATGGGTTCAAACTGACAGAGGGGAATTTTAGGTGAGATATTGGGAAGGAATTCCTGGCTGGGAGGGTGGGCAGGCCCTGGCACAGGGTGCCCAGAGCAGCTGTGGCTGCGCCCCGGGTCTGGCAGTGCCCAAGACCAGGCTGGACATTGGGGCTGGGAGCAGCCTGGCACAGTGGGAGGTGTCCCTGCCAGGGCAGGGCTGGCACTGGGTGGGATTTAAGGTCGCTTTAACCCAAACCACGGTGGGATTCTGTGAATTCCAAACCCTGCCCCAGGCTTGAAGGCATGAGGTGAAGCAGTTGGAGCAGAGCATCCACGAGAACCTCCCACACCGCGTTCCCCCACTCAGCTGAGGAGAACATTCACGGCCTGTGCTGATTTTAATCCCAGTCCTCGGCAGGAGGAGCACTGGAACGTCCCTTGCCAAGCTGGAAAGGGCTGGCAGTCTGTTCAGCAGCACAAGTCCCCGGCAAATCCGAGGAGAGCGTTCGGATCAGGAGCACGGGAGGAGCTGTCCCCTCGTGTCCCCCCGCCCTGCGCGGGGCAGACGCACCCACGGAGCAGCAGCTCCAGGGCGGCCGTGCTGCTGCTCCCGGCAGGAATTCCTGCGGCTGGCGGCAGGAATGAAATCCAGGCTGGGCACGCCACCTGCTGCTCCCGGTGGCGATTACAGGGCAGCAGGGATGGGATGTCCCGCTCTGCCTCACCGGGGAAGCTGCGCCTGGGACCGCGCTGCTGTCACTGTCACCAGCAGGACTGGGCGGGGAGAGTGCTCCTGAGCCCTGACCCACACGGGAATGATGAGAGAATAACCCCGCTCCAGTGCAGTCCCGGGAGAGGGCACAAAGCTGCTGCTCTTTGCTCCGTTTGGGAAGGAGGGAATGGCAGGGACACCTCCCACTGTCCCAGGCTGCTCCCAGCCCCAATGTCCAGCCTGGCCTTGGGCACTGCCAGGGATCCAGGGGCAGCCCCAGCTGCTCTGGCAATTCCAGCCCAGCCCCTCCCCACCCTCCCAGCCAGCAATTCCCAATTCCCAATCTCCCATCCAGCCCTGCCCTCTGGCACTGGGAAGCCATTCCTGTGTCCGTGGCCTCTCAGCAAAGTCTCCAGTGCCCAGCTGCATTCCCATGTCCCTTCCCGGGGTCCCTCTTCCCAAGCTGCACAGCCCACACACCCCAGAGATCTGCAGGGGAAGCTTCACACGGGGACCTTTCAACATGAGCCCTGTGGATGTAGGTGACAGTGACATCCCGAGGATTTCCCCAATTCCCCATTTCCAGTGCTTTTAATGTCTTCATTCCAGGGTCCATGAGCTCTGTGCTGTGACTGCACAGCTGGGACTGGCCCCAGGGCTCCTGTTGCCCACATTGCAGAGGGCTTCGAGGTGGGAAGGCTGCATCAGATGTGGCCTCAGGCCCCTCTCTGTCCATGTGGGATCTGCCCCTGGAGCATTCACCATCAGAATTTCACGCAGGGAGCAGCCCTGGGCTGGGACATCGGCCCCTGGCCAGGTTTGACTGGAAGAAAGCAGCAGCCAGCCAGGAGGGCAGAATCAGCATCTGGAGCGATTCAATTTGAAATTAATTACATAAATTATGTAATGAGGAAAGATGAGCTGAATTAGTGTTCCAGCACGAGCTCGGAGAGCGTGACCAGGGCCTGAGCCTCGAGCTCAGCACCATCACATCCCTGCCCACAGCTCCTCCGGTGCACCGGCTGGGAAATACTTCAGCTTCCAGACAGGGAATTGCTGTGGGCAGCACCTGCTCCTGCTGGAATCCCTGCTGGCACCTCGGTGACCCCAGGATGGCAGTGCCAGCCCCAGCGGGGCTCCGGGCTCAGCGAGTGCCAGCGCTGGCTCACGGCTGACCTTGGGCTCTGCCGAAGGGACGGCTCCGCCCGCAGGGGCAGCCAAGTGGAAAGCTGAAACCATCATCTTCCAAAGAGACTGGAGGTAAAAAAGCCTCAGGGACAATCTTTTGTCAGTTCCTGAGACTTGATTAACTGCCTTAATTCCACATGATTAATGGCTCTCAGATCTCGGGAGGCCCGAATCTCCGTGCACGTGGTGTGACTGGAGAATCTTCCTTCTCCAAACTCCTGCAAGCTGCTCCAGAGCCACATTCCCAGTGCCCTGACTGCCGTTCCCCCTTCCTTCTGCTCTCCAGTGGGAATGACTGCAGCGTGGGAGCACGGTGCTCAGAGCATGGCTGTATTTCCATGTCCCTGGGTCCTTCAGCAGCGCTGGCAGGGGACTGTCACTGCTGTGCTGCCACCCTGACCCTGCTGATGGCGCTCCCTGAAGCACAGACGATGCCTGGGGTGTCTCCTGAGCCCACCTCGAGTGCCCTGGCAGTTCTGGGCTCCTCACAGCAAGAGAGCCCTGGAGGGGCTGGAGCGTGTCCAGGGAAGGGAACGGAGCTGGGAAGGGGCTGGAGCCCCAGGAGAGGCTGAGGGAGCTGGAAAGGGGCTCAGGCTGGAGCAAAGGAGGCTCAGGGGGGACCTTGTGGCTCTGCACAAGTCCCTGACAGGAGGGGGCAGCCGGGGGGGTCGGGCTCTGCTGGCAGGGAACAGGGACAGGAGGAGAGGGAACGGCCTCAGGCTGGG